>NC_087284.1:20457920-20786920 GCF_015220805.1 Pogoniulus pusillus | reverse complement strand
TGGATGAGGCACTTGGTGCCATGGTCTAGTTGCCTGGATAGGGCTGGGTGCTAGGTTGGACTGGATGATCTTGGAGGTCTCTTCCAACCTGGTTGATTCTATGATTGAAAACTGTTGATTAAGAGAGCTTTCAGTACAGAGTGTTTCTATAATATTTTCAGTGATTTAGTCTCAGTTTCATAGAGCTACTAAGGTTCAGTTTATGTGGAAAAGTACAGTGACTAGTGATCTACAAAAGCACAGTGACTAGTGATCTACAAAGTGTAACTGATTACTGCAAGATTACAGAAATGTTGTAAGATGATTATGTGTCTGTAATAGTGAAAGCAACCTGCAAATGTTTCAGCTGCATTTTTTCTCTAAGCTGAGTTAAACTAAGAAAGTGAATCAGTGCTGGAAATTTTCATTTCGTATGAAGTGACTGACGTCTTTCACCCATCTTGCTTTGGTTGAAAGGTGTATCTTCAGTACAAGCATTTTAAAAGTATTTATAAACTAATTAGATTTAGCACAGTGATGGACAAAGTCTATGCTGTAGGTTATATAGAGTCAAGATGTAAATTATTGAGAAGTTTGGTGTTGGTGGACTAACTTTCCTAATGACACAGTCTGCATTCTGCTGCACCACAGCATCAGGAACTCCACGTTCTGGTTAATGCTGAGCTGTCAACAATGATTTATTATTTTTTAAATATCTTACAATTAGATTTGCAAACAGATATGTTTACCTCAAATACATCTTCAGATATGATAATGTTCTTCTACCTGCACAAAGCTAAGGTAAGCAGGACAAAGAATTTTTCAACATGTTGGCTTGGACAGCTAAGAATGGGACCTGTGTGCATGGGATGCAAGTCACTGAAGCAAGTTTATACCACTACAGAAAGCCTCCCTTGCATCAATATTAACAAACTCTGCATTAGGTTTTGTGGGGTTTTGCTTGATTCTTCAAATGGGAATAATTCCACCTAGATCAGCTCACACACCCTTTTCCTACAACATTTTGTTTTTAGAGTCATGGTTTGTTACAACTGGTTCACTAAGTGAACACATCTTCAAGTCTCACTTCAACACTGTTACAATTTCTAGTGAAGAACACAGTGAAGAAACTTCTTTTCTTGCTTTATTAGTTCAAAACTTCTCACCTTTTGAGATGGAACTTGAGATATTTGAGGATGCTGCGACTCGGGAGAAACGTGCAACTCATGCAGGTGAGTATTTGCCAACTATACAGGTTCCCCACGCTCCCAGGGTTAGGCACTTTATTGGTCTGTTTGATGAGCTGACAGTAGAGCTCATCTCGAAGAGGTCGTAGATCGTGTCCTGTTTGGAGGATGCCTTGGATTATAGGGATGGGATCAGACATAGATTCCAGCTGCTGTAAAGAATTAAATATCTTGATGGCTTCATCCTGTAGAGTTGTGTAGCCTTTGTCTTTCAGCACTACAAAAGGAAAACAGAGAAGAAGGTGCTTAGATTGAAAGAGAAGGCAGCCAGTTTTAATGTAGAAATGGCTTAATGCTATTCTGTGACTTATGCAGGATATTCTTCGACATGGGCTAACAACTCTTACAATCTACTTAAAAGAACCATGCAGTTCTTGTGTTCAAGAGATGGAAGAAATTGCTCTGATGACTGAATCAGTTAAACCTACTAACCACTGAAGCATTAAATTGTAGAGATGTTATGTTATGAAGTTTCTAAGCTGACATTATACTATTACAGAAAAAAAGTAGAACTGCAAGTCAGGAGAGTAAATGAGCATCAGTCCATCTGTGGAGCTACATTTACTATGGGAAGGCTTTGGCAAGACTTCTGCCTCAGAGGGGGCTAGCTGTTCCTATCCATGGGTAACAGCAGCCGTCTTGCACTCCTGCATGGGACAAACAACTCAAGGGCCAAGAAGGTCAGAACTGTGGTTTGCCATTGTACAGGAGGAGGGGGAAGAGAAGGGAAAGGTTTCTCCCAGGATTTGATCTCCTTGTCATTTGAGGAGGATATCACTTGAGTGAACCGTTTATTCAGAACAGAGGTCTGAGTGAGTAACCTAAGGATATTAAATGACATTATTGCACCTGTTTCAAGAGGAAATGAAGCATTGCTTTTTAAAACCATATCCACCCAAGTGTTGTTTCCCAGTTGTTTCTTATGACAACTGATGAAATGTAGACTTGTTAACTGGAAGTTGAGGCTGCTGCAGCTCCCCACTTGGCATAGTATGCAACAGTGATTTAAGAAGAGTACAATTTAATGAGATGGAATGAATTTGGTTTCGCTGCTTATTTCAGTGCAAGGTTTTTTAAACTCAGTCTTTTTAGTTGTGCTGCTGAGGGTAGCAAACTTACATTACAGCAGCAATGGCAGCCTTCCCTTCTGTAAAACCCATGCAGGAGCACCACAAGCCTGTGGCTCTTTGCTGGACAAACTGCAATTCTCTACCTCTAGAAGAGAACACTAGGCAAAATATATGCATTATAAGCATATATTCTGCCTAGTGTTACTCCACTGTAGCCCACTGTCTAAAAAAAGTCCCAACCTCTGGTTTAATCTTCCACAATGAATCATTTCTGTAACTGAAAAACTTACAGTTAAGATTGATGTCCCCATACGGCAGCGGTAGTAACGGGGAGTGCAACGGATGGTGAGTGTAGCGGAGAATAGGGTTTCTCTTATAAATCTGTTCCACCACATCAGTGTTCAGGCAGTTTTCCTATTGGGGTTAAGAAAAAAGCAGGATTTGGGGTCCAGCATTAACAGTAATATAATGCTTTGTGCCCTTAGGTAGCCTTTGAAAGAATCAGTCACATGCGTTGCCAAAACTAACTGGTGCTAAATCCAATGGTGGGTGCTGTGGCTACCCTGGCACAGTGCAGGCTACAAATGGTCAGTATCTACCTGCTGACCTCAGGCCTTGCATAAACTTACTTCATCTGTGCAGTAAAAAGCAAAACATAGCAGAGCCACAAGAGACAAAAATGAAGTTTCATAAAGTTTTTTGAAGTGCGTTTTCATTTGATGGTCATTTTCACTCTGCTATTTCAGAACTGGAATTAAACCAGCTGCATTTGAGTTTTATTTCAAAATATTTCTCCAGCACAACTCATTGGCCTTTCCTGTTAGAATTTACAGAAGCTACCATCACAAAATAGTCCAAAAAAACTACTGCTGTATCCTGATGCACCCTCTCTGACATCTAACTGCAGTCCGTCCTTAGACAGAGTCTGACAGATGTGTGACCACTGGCTTCTATCAGTCCTGAATTTTCACATGTATCTACTGCTCTGAAGAGCAACAGTGTTCAGAGACTTGAAATTTAGGACTCAATACTTTTTCTTCATGAGAGAAGAGGTGGCACATTCTAAGGGATTTAAAATCTTAGTAGCAGTTGCCCTATCTTGCCTATGTTTTTGGTCTTTTCAATGAATCATCACTCTCTTTCCTGAAAGCACACCAGCAAAAGTCTCCAGAAAGACATTCTTTATCCATGCATGTGATGTCCCATACAGGGCCACAGAGCAGTGGTCATTAATAGAATATGTCTCTCATCATGCAAAGACGTGAGATGCTTAGACCATGCTATCATAGAACAAGAAAAGCACCATAAAGTAAAAACCACAACAACCCACAAGAACTGTCTAGCACATCCTGGTGTGCCCCCTTGCTTTCAACGCTGCTAAGCAGGTCTGCTAACTCATGAACCTGCACGCTGCACTCTACTGCCAGGTGTAACAATGTCTCCCAAGTTATATAAACCAGTGGAAAGAAGTTACCCCTCTTTCCCCCAGGCTGCACTTCATACTTTGCTCATACAAGAGCTTACAAAGAAATTCCCTTATCAGGTCAGTGAAGACATTCAGGCTTCATAATTCAGTTCATGTCACTGTGTGATTAAAACTTTATTTTCTGCTTTATAACCCAATATGGCAAAGCCAAGATAAAAAAGATGTAAGCAACCATTCCTTCCCTTACCACACTTCCCTCTTTGTGCCTACCTTAATATCCTGGATAAGTTGCTGAGTTGGAGTATCAATGGGTGCTTTTGTGTCAATCACGTTCTGGATGGCGCTTGACCAGCGAGTGGCCTCATTAAGCAGTTTTGTGTGGAGATGGTAACAATGCTTGCGTCCGTATACAGTTACATTCCAGTAACCTAGCACAACAGTGAAAACTATCAATCACAGGACCCACATCTTGAAAAATACCTCAGCCTCTATCTGAAAACAGCTGTAGCCCTATCAGCCCCAGTGCTCTGTTCTCAGTCATGCTGGCAGCTCGTCAGAATCTAAGCAGTTGTACAAGTAATCATAGAATCATAGAATCAACCAGGTTGGAAGAGACCTCCAAGATCATCCAGTCCAACCTAGCACCCAGCCCTAACCAATCAACTAGACCATGGCACTAAGTGCCTCATCCAGTCTTTTCTTGAAGACCCCCAGGGACGGTGCCTCCACCACCTCCCTGGGCAGCCCATTCCAATGGGAAATCACTCTCTCTGTGAAGAACTTCTTCCTAATATCCAGCCTATACCTACCCTGGCACAACTTGAGACATAGTGTCGTAATACAGACACTATGGTATCTCTCCTTTCAAAAACTCTAGCAGTAACCTCAGAGTATGACAATCATGCAGCCTCTCCTTTTATCCAGGAATCTTGGTGAAACTGACTGCAAGACAACACTGTGGAATACTGTTAGCTACTTCTACCTTGTGGTCCCTACTTCTCTAGTCCTGTGTCTAACAGGAAAATCTGACGCAGTCTGGCTTTGTACGTGGAGTCTTCCACTGTCTGTGGCCAATGTACAAAGAGGTGTAAGGCACAAACTACATCTGTTAAAAAGTCATGAATTTCACACCAGTGAAATGGCAAATATGATAGGAAGAGCATTTCAGTTCAAATTCTCTCTCTGCAGCACAGTATAGACTTTTTATGAAACACATCCAATTAAAGAAAACCTTTTTCATCTTTCACTAATGAAAGCCTCTTTGGAGCGTCAGTGACCTCAATGAGGTTACACAGGACTGTCAACAGCTTGATTCTCATTTGCAAACAGCCGCTTCTATGTTGGAAACCAGTTCTGAAAATGCACAGGGGCACTGACTCAGGTGTAGTATGTAGGTTAGCACAAACTGGGCTATTAATCTTCATCTCCCTATACTTGCTCCGCCAATGTCAGTTCTCACAGTTCCTCAGTGCGTGAAACAACGCATGAGAATGCTGCCCATATGCCTTTCTGCAGGTCTTTGATGTGCAAGCCCAAGGGTTCACACCAACTCCGCAGCAGTTTTTGAGTCTGTGATAACCTGAATGCTGGTCACAACAAATCTTATTCCTGTATATATTATTACTTCTGTTTTTCTCTGAGTAATTCCCTGTAAAATTCCTCAGTGACTGAAGAACCTAATTTGTTCATCAAACTGGAAATATAATAACCCATTTAAACTATACTTATAGAATCACAGAATCAAGCAGGTTGGAAGAAACCTCCAAGATCAGCCAGTCCAACCTAGCACCCAGCCCTAGCCAGTCAACCAGACCATGGCACTAAGTGCCTCATCCAGGCTTTTCTTGAAGACCTCCAGGCACTGTGCCTCCACCACCTCCCTGGGCAGGCCAACCCCACCTGGCTACAATGTCCCTTCAGGTAGTTGTAGACAGCACTGAGGTCACCCCTGAGCCTCCTCTTCTCCAGGCTGCACACCCCCAGCTCCCTCAGCTCCTCCTCATAGGGTTTGTGTTCCAGGCCCCTCACCAGCTTTGTCACCCTTCTCTGGACACATTCCAGCACCTCAACATCTCTCTTGAATTGAGGGGCATTTTTTGAACATTTTGGACATTACTAGGTAGCAGGACAGAAGGCAACTGAAAGCATATTTGAACTAGAGCAGAAAATTACCTGTCTCTTTGAAGATTTTTTCATCAGGTGGGACCACTGAGCAGAGGCTGTTCAGGACCAGTGTACCCAATTTCAAAGCATTTTTCTCTGAACTCTTGTAGTAGTCCAAAGAATTGTGTGTCAAAACAAACCAACGCTTCTTTAGCTTTAATGTCGACATCTTCGGATTGTTCTTTACTTCCTTGTGTAGCCATCCTGTTACAGAAGCAATGTGAATCACAGGGGTTTTATTCTTACACAGAGTTGGACAAAGCTGTTGCTGAAAGTTAGTTGTATACTTTCATCAACAACACAAATATAATGTGCAAACATTGCTTAGCCCACATACTAAAGAACTCTGAGTAAGATTCTCAAACAAAACACTGAAAATATGAAGATGGAATAAAATTAATATGAAAAGTGGTAAACTTTGGTGCTTACTTTCAGAAATTCATTTATCAACTTACAAACCACTTTTGCCATAGTTACTTTTTTTTCTTTATGGCACAGCAGAAGCTTAGTTTGAGCTGCGCAAAGATGAGGGTCCAGCATGCTGGTCTAATACCTAGACTGCACTGCAGGAACAGCCCTTAATGGATGATATTTATTACTGCCCCACTTAGTTCTTACCCCGCACAATGAATTCCTGTCCCTCCACTCTGGTGTCCCCCTTTGACCTCTGAAGCAATGTTATCCAGTGATGCATCTCTTCAGGAGTGTCAGCATTACAGTGAAGAACACGATTAGCAGTAATGATCACAAATGAATTGGGTCTATGAAAATAAATGAAGATGGAAAAAGCATTTACAGTCAACATATCTACCCTTTGCCTCGCTCACCATAACCATAAACACAGCCCATTGTTGGCATTTTCTATTCAAATACTGTCCAGCTCTAAAGCACTTACTTCATCACCACTTAACCTAAAAGGAATGAAGCATCTGAAAAGACTCAGACTGGATTCACACCAAAATGCTAGGGCTCCCAATGGTGGGAAAGTTTACATTAAATTGAAACTTTTACTACATCAAAATAAATCTATGGTGAGAAAACCCTCCAATTGTTAATCAGCTTTGGCTGTGAATCAGACCTCTATTTTAGGGTCTGATCTATTTAGAGTGTCTGCTTCAGTAGCTACATTGGCTAAAACCAACTACAATATACAAAGGTCTGTAGTGAAGCAGCATGTGAACACAGATGCTTTTATTTTTAATGTGGTGCATTAAATTTGCAGAAAGTACAATCTATTTTTAATGAGAGTCTGGCTTTTACCCAATCCTGCATGCAGCTTCACTGAAGCATGAAGAACTAGCTCATGTGAACTGTGCTGATGGCTCTCTGTGCTAGGGATGCAGGTTCTTCAGCTTACAAATGCTTGCTTTCACCCTTTACCATTTTTTCATCCTGGAACACATGCAAATCTTAAGAACTGTATCAGGTTTAGCAAATGGGAATGATGCAGTCTGGGCCAGCTCGTGCAGAAGAAGCTCTCTCTCTGTCTTTACAGTTCTTGCAACATCATGGAATCATAGAATCAACCAGGTTGGAAGAGACCTCCAAGATCATCCAGTCCAACTAGGTAGAACCAATCAACAATTTTTAATGGGGATGGAGAGGTTCACCCACATATGGCATTCTCCAGAATCACTGTGTGCCACGCAAGAGCTGGTTGATGACAGATTAAGAGTAAATAAAACTGTTGGGAGTTAAAATCAGAAAACTCTGCGAATGGAGGTTACAGTAAATGAAGCCACATGAGAAGTGAGTTATTTTAAAGGTTATCTGAGAGTTCTCTAGAGCTAATGTTGACCAGTGCCATGGAAGAGGGTTAAGAAGCGAACAGAATCCAAGGTTTTGGTCTCCCTCACTGGGGTCCTGAAGTGCTACATTACTCAGGAAGAATGGTGGCTAAGGAAACGCGTCGGCATGTAAAGTGAAGAGTTTTGTGGAGGACTGGGTTTAAAAATGTGTGCATCTCCAGGAAGCAAGCACACACAGGAAGCTGGGTGATGGGAAATAACAGAAGCCTCAGATGAGCTGTAACAAGAGAACTGAAAAAGGTGAGAGCTCAGGTATAACCTAAGGCAAATTCAGCTACTGAACAGGAGGTTATGGTCAACAGTAGGCAATTTTCCAGGCTCCTCTCTTTTCCTACTCAGTTTTGGAGAATGATGGAAGCTCCATTCTTGGCATTCTTGCTAAAAACAGACTGAAAGGGCTCTCTGCTCAGCTTCTCTCTTTTGAGCTTGCAGTAGTGGGTTCATATGTGTCAAGAGAAAAATAATACATTGCCTGTGTCAGTCAAATTTGTTTCTTAGTTGAAAAACTAAGAAAACTGACTTAAAGGAGCAAAAAAATCAAATTACAAGAAAAACAATCTGTGAAAAATGCTTACCAGAAAAAAAAAAGACCTTTCTAATATAAAATGCTGACAGCTCTGGCTATTTGTGTTGTTTTCTTTATGAAGCCTTGGCTCATAATCGCTGTTACTTGTGGTATCTGTGTGTTGGTAGGCCAAGGACAAACCAGTAACTTAAATCCAGTTGTTTCACACATATGCAATGAGGAGACTGGGATGAAGTTTTACAGTACAAGTAATACCTCACAGGTAGTAGCTATATATACCCAGAGTCATAGCCTGAACACAGATTACTTTGTTGTCTCTGCTAGTTTGAAGCTAGCTAGAAAGTTTTGGTGAGAAGAACTAGGTTACAGGCTGTGAAAAGAGAAAGAAATGGTGAAGTCTGCTTCACTCAGAGGCTTGCTGAGATGTATAAGAACAAGAATCCAAACATAGATAAGGGAGTTGCTCTTTGCCTGAGCTCTGAGCTGCATTTCTCTCTAACCTCAGCCTCCATCTCTCTGATTAATCCATTATGCTTCCTAACCTCCCTGGCTGACCTCCATTCTTCCTTGGGGCACAAGACAACGTCTGGGGTAAGGTAGGGGAGTGGGAGAAGGTGGAAGGGTGGTTGGGAGCCCCTCCTGGGGACTCAGGTTTCTGGGAGGGCTGTTGTGTTTCTGTATTACCTTTTACCTTGTCTATATCTGTCTGTAACTGTATATACTGTAAATCTCTGCTTGTATATTGAGCTAAGCTGTAAATATAAGCTTCATTCAATTTCCAGAGCCAGCTGAGTCTAGTCTGGGTGATTTCCAAAGTGTGGGGGGGTGGGGAACACCCAAACAACTACAAACACTCAAAACACTCTCACTACTCCAAGAATTAAGAATTTGCTAACAGCTATTTTTTTTTATGCTGCATTTTTGATCTGGGAAATAATTCTCATCTCTGTGAAACACAACATCTGACATGAGAAGCTGAACAGAAAAATGTTAAGATTAATCTGCCTGCCCACTATATTGGTAAAAAACTGAAAACCAAGCTTTTTTTGTGTGTGTATAAATGAAATAAGTATTTTATCTTCTAGTTTTGGATCACTTTAGTAACTGAACATTTCATACATGAAGCAGTGTCACGGAAGTTAGTGAAGCCCCCACAAAACTCACATTTCTATTCCATATCTTAACATGCAGTGTTTGGTCCTAGGAAAAGGCAGGCAACAGTGAGTCACTTCAGTGCATGACTGGTTAGTAGAATATAGAAACTGAAGTAATAAAGCATAAAGTATAAAGCATAAAGCTATTTTGGCTAGAGAAGGGAGAAAAACAGAAAGTCACCAGACGTGGTTCTGACTTACCTATCTGGATTGTCAGCAGCACAGACAGAATCAATTAGTCCTACATCAAGTGTACCCTATAAACAAAGATCCAACCAGAAAAGGAAGACATTTACTATTACATTACTCACAGACTCTGCAAGTCTCTTCTCAGAGACAGGTGAAAGCAGCAGCTTTGGTCAAGTAAAATTAACTACAAATTTGGGCATCAGTTTCTCTTAACCATTAAAACTGCTGAGGGGAAAACTAAGACTCAGATAAACAAATCCAGCAAAAGATTAGCTAAGATGGAGGCAGCTTAAAAACTGCTCTTATTTTTCTATGCTTCTAAACCTTTAGCTTCAGTATTTCACCTAAAAGTGCCACTGCAATATACATAGCACCCTCTCAGAACAAACTTCTGAAGCCATTAAGCAGAAGTTTTATTTCCCTTTGCCTGATATTAGGTTCCCAATGTATCCCATATACCCCCAGTGAACATTGTACAGAATGATAAATGCAGGATCAGAGAAATCTCAAACTTACAACTCTTCAATTTGTCATTTACTCATTAACCATATCTCTGGAAATTTTCAAATTCATACATACACTGTGGTGCAGTAGAGAACTAGACCAGGAAAAAAAAACAGCCTCAAAAGCAACATTCATTTTTCCTCAAGGTGAATGATGAGGAAAGGAATCAAAACTCTCTTCTTGTATAGTTACAGGATCAAGAACAGGGAGTTTCTAGGCATCGTCACAGCTACCACCAGTTGTGACTCTCAGAAACTGTGGCCACCACAATGCCAATTCTTTCTAAGAGGATAGCAAAGACTTACCACAGCATTCTGTGGGTTTGCCTGCTCATCGTGCATCTCTTGGATCTCCTGCTCTGTGGACGCATGGACTTGACTGAGTACACTAAACCACTGGCTGTAGAGAGAAAGGCAGCAGCCTAAGTAAAATGTTGCTTTTGCACAAGCTTTCTGTTACCTTTGTTCTGCAGAGATCCAGCAGGTTCTGCAAGTTCTTAAAAGCTACTTCAGGCTCCTTTTGTCAACATGCATAAAAAGCAGCAAAGCTTCATGTCAGTTTAAATAACACTGGGAATAAGCAAGCCCCTCTAAATCTCCTGTCCAAGCTCAGGTCATAACCCTTCTTCCTGAAGACAAACGCCTTGTACAAGAAGTGGCATCTCTGAAGAGAGATGGCAGTAAGTACACTGAAATACCTGAATGCTCAGAGAGTTTTTCTAACACATTCCAAACGTTTCACCTGGAAAAAGAATAACTGACCAGCTGCTCACAAAGTCTTTAATAGGAAACCCAACCTTCAGATGGTAGACTCTGCTGCACCGATGGCATGACAGGTTCTCACAACGGTACTCCTGCAAAGGCCACCCAAGCCTACCAAATGCTGTGTACAAGTACAGCTGAGAGAGGAAAAATAATCAAATCCCCAAGCATCAAGCATATACCTCTAATTTTTTGTTCCCTGTGCAGCACAGGAAAATCCAGCTGCTGGAAGGAGCAGTGAAGTTGAACCAGAGCCAGCTGGTGCACCTCCACTGGCCTTGTATATACCTATAACAGGGAAACTGTCAGAGAAGTTTCCAGTACTTCAGACCCTAAGTGTAGAGCAGCAAATGCAGAAAGGTTTAATTCCAACCACACCTCCTGCTTCTGGGAAAACTCTACCTTCCTAGCACTTGGGCATGATAAAGCTCAACTGCTCTAAGCAATCCCACTGAAATCTTAGTGCAAAGCTTAGCCTGTTAGGCAGGTTCCTGAATGTAATTCTCTGAGATAGGAATTTGCTACTCAAATGAAAACCTCCCAGGGATAAGTTTTCAAAGGGCCCAGCCTCACTTTTCTGCAGAGGCTCCACCACCACGAGGTCAAGGAAAAAAAAGAGGACAACTACTGGATTAAACATAAAGCTGTCATTTCTGCAGTTGCTCAGAGTCTGGGACGCTTCAAGTGCTGCCTCCTCAGCTGCAGCATTCAGAAGCCAACCCCTTAGAATCATAGAAGCCAACCCCTTCCCATAACGCAGACATTTGGAAACCAAACTGCCAGGCCAACTTGAGAAAGCTGTTGTCAAACAGGACCCCTGCTGCCCTATCCTAAATACTTCCTAATGGCTTTTGCTTTTGTTAGAAACAATACAAGACATGGAGAAGACTTAAGAGTGTCTGACTAAAAAAAAGATGAAAAGATACTAATTTCTGGATCATTGAGGTCTTGAAACCAGGTTTCACGTACATCTGTCCTCTTGGTTTCAACAGTTACTCCTTGTTATGGGCCATTACATTTGATTCTTTCCTGGGCTGCCAAGGAGCCTTCTTATCTCACCATTTCATTCCTTTGTTAAAAATCAGAGACACCCACAGAGAAGCTGTGCTTAACAATGACTTTCCTGGGTGTAAAACAAGGTCACTGAAAATCTCAAAACAAGGGCAGGGTCATCTACCAAAAAAGTCCCACAAATTAAGCTTTCTTTTTTTGAACTCAGAACTGCAAATGTATTTAAATGTCAAACGTCTATTTAAAGCCCAAATTTACTACACAGCATTGTGTTCACCTTTAGTAACAATTTGCTGGGTTTAAAAGTATAATTTATTTTCAGAGTTTCATGTACTCTCTATGTAAACAAAGGGAAAGAAATCAATCACAGTACTTCGACAAAGATAAAGGCAGATTTTATTCCACAGTTGATTTCTTCCCTCTCAGGACCTCCTCTGTCTTATAGCTGAGTTGCAGAACAGGAATACAGAGATAGACAGACTAGGAGTTTTGAAAGGAATAAAGCCATAGCAGTGGTTGCCCACTGAAGCATTACTTCCAGGACCAAAACAGTTTGGGGTTTTTTTTTGGTTTAGGGACAGGTTTACCTTTCATTTGAACAAAAAGCAACCTCAGATCATAATCAAGTCCAAGACAAAATATGTTTTTAAATAGCAGATCCAGAAACAGCACAGTCCAATAATTTTGTACTTCACTTGCAACAATGTCCATCACTGATGTGGCTTTGACTTTAACCTATCTGAAGACTGAATCATAGAGCTGCTGTGTTTGTAATTTTTATTTTACAGTAATTAACTAATCATAGAATCAACCAGGTTGGAAGAGACCTCCGAGAACATCCAGTCCAACTTAGCACCCAGCCCTAGCCAGTCAGCTAGACCATGGCACTAAATGCCTCAGCCAGGCTTTTTCTGAACACCTCCAGGGATGGTGACTCCATCACCTCCCTGGGCAGCCCATTCCAATGCCAATCACTCTCTCTGCCAACAACTTCCTCCTAACATCCAGCCTAGACCTCCTCCAGCACAACTTGAGACGGTGTCCCCTTCTGTTGCCGGTTGCCTGGAAGAGGAGACTAACTCCCACCTGTCTACAGCCTCCCTTCAGGTAGTTGTAGACAGCAATGACAAACAACTCTAATTCTGGCTTGCCTTCTGTAATTTGGGTTGTTTTCCCTCCCAGTAACATCATCCAGGAATATACAGTCCTCCTTCCCCTCTACTCTGCCCTGGTGAGACCTCATCCCGAATACTGCGTTCAGATTTGGGCTCCCCAGTTGAAGAGGGACAGGGTCCAGTGGAGGGCGAGGAGGATGATTAGGGGACTGGAGGGCATGGCTTATGAGGAGAGGCTGAGGGACCTGGGGCTGCTTAGTCTGGAGGAGAGAAGACTGGGGGGGGATTCGATAGATGTTTCTAAGTATCTGAAGGCTGGCCAAGAATGGGGGGACAGGCTCTGCTCACTGCTCCCTGGGATAGAACAAAGAGCAATAGGTGTAAGTTGCTGCACATCAGGTTCCATCTCAACACAATGGGGAACTTCTTTACTGTAAGGGTCCCAGAGCACTGGCACAGGCTCCCCAGAGAGGTTGTGGAGTCTCCTTCTCTGGAGCCTTCCAAGGCCTGTCTGGATGTGTTCCTCTGTGACCTGTGTTAGATAGGATTGTCCTGCTCTGGCAGGGGGTTGGACTCGATGATCTCCTTGGGTCCCTTCCAACCCCTAACATCCTGTGGTACCTTTAAAAACAACAGAATATGAAGCAACCTTGAAGGCTTCAGAACGAAGCAGCTCAAGTGATGTTGACATAGGCATCCTGTATTCTGGCCTGGAGGCAGCAGGACACTGGATAATAAGCTTTGATTACTAAGTTTACTTTATTTAAATACTTGATTTTTATGGGCAAGGATATTATTATCTTGCAGGAACTGTAGTCTGGGGATTTATTTTTATGTGCTACAACTGATCTGACGAGTAAAGCTTGCTCCTCACCTAGCAGCCTCTCCTAACTAACAGGTTGATACGGATCTTTCAGCAACAAAAGCAAGACCATTTGAAAATCAGCAGAAAGGGAACCATTGCATACTCTTCTTACTGATGAACACACTTTCACCCTACAGTTCAGTGACCACACAGCAACTTCTATCTAAAACAACAAATTAGGCTCAGCTTAGGCAAAGAGATGCCAACCATAAAGAGCAGGGCTTTATTTAAGGTAGATTACTGGCTCTTAAACATTGATGTAATCTATGCAGCAAAGCAGAGCACAGTAATGCACAAGACAAGCATCAGAGGGTGATGACTGCCTCTCTAAAGACATACTGTAGTTTGTAAAGTTTCCAGTAATAAATGGGTAACAGCCAAATTCTATGCAAATTTGCAGTGGCAGTTTCACTCTTCCATGTAATGTTCTGCCACAACATTTTCTTCTCAGCAGAGCTTTCAAATAAGTGTTAAGTATGAGGTTAGTAACACAGCCTGAATATTTTGTGGCAGTGGGTGAACAAACTGAGGAGCAGCACAAGTCAGAATTACATAGAGGTTAAAACAGGGGAGAGAAAAAAGAAGTAAATGAAAAGTCCTGATGATTTTCATACCTTGCATCCTCAGGAGACTCAGCAATTAAGTGGTAGGTCCTATCACTCATTATTAAATCAATACCATTTTCTTTGCCTGTATTATCAATGATCTCTCTGAAAGAAAGAAAATGCCAAGAAGGACAATTATCAACCTTTTGCAAAGGAAGAGGAGACCAACCCCCACCTGATTACAACCTCCCTTCAGGTAGCTGTAGACAGAAATGACAAACAACTCTAATTCTGGCTTGCTTTCTGTAATTTGGGTTGTTTTCCCTTCCAGTAACATCATCCAGGAACATACAGTCCTCCTTCCCCTCTACTCTGACCTGCTGAGACCTCATCCCGAATACTGCGTTCAGATTTGGGCTCCCCAGTTGAAGAGGGACAGGGATCTGCTGGAGAGGATCCAGTGGAGGGCTACAAGGATGATTAGGGGACAGGAGGGCATGGATTATGAGGAGAGGTTGAGGGACCTGGGGCTGCTTAGACTGGAGGAGAGAAGACTTAGAGGGGATCTGATAAACGTTTATAAGTATCTGAGGGCTGGCCAGGAGGGGAGGACAGGCTCTGCTCACTGCTCCCTGGGATAGGACAAGGAGCAATGGGAGTAAGTTGCAGCACAGGAGGTTCCACCTCAACACAAGGGGGAACTTCTTTGCTGTAAGAGTCCCAGAGCACTGGAACAGGCTCCCCAGAGAGGTTGTGGAGTCTCCTATGGAGACTTTCAAGGCCTGTCTGGATGTGTTCCTCTGTGATCTGTGCTAGATAGGATTGTCCTGCTCTGGCAGGGAGCTTGGACTCGATGATCTCCTTGGATCTCTTCCAACCCCTAACATCCTGTGAGCCTGCGAATGGAGTCCCTAATACGGAGTGGTGAAACATTTAAGTTGCTGAGTATGTTAGGAAGGTGCTCACTGAGTATTAAAGTTACCTAGAAAATCTCTTGCTTACTTGGTGTGACATACAGCTCTTTAAATGAAAGCAGCCTTTCTTATAGCTGCCTTATGGGCAAGTAAGTACTGATTGAACCTCCAGGTCAAGTTAGATTCAACAAAAAACTGCAGAAGTACTTTCAGCAAGGAACTTCTATACAGCAGTGCCAGTGAAAGAACATAGTGACAACACCACCAGCAAAGATGTTGAAATGTATTAGAAAATATACTAAATAAATGCTATGGTGCATGAGAAAGGGTAATTTTTGACATGAAAAACAAACAGTAGGAACTGCAGGCTCTGTTCAGTCAGCAACCCAGGAATTTTTCCAGGCTCAGTCAGTATGTTCACTGGAAGTACTGACTTTGTTCTGCTTGAAATCAACTGCAAGCCAGGACTTCCAAAGCAAAGATTATGATTTCAGCTTACTTTAAGTACTGTGTTAAATTAACAAAATGAAATGGATTGTTGCAGATTACAAGGAGCAGCGTGGAATCAAATGGTACAGTCATTGCTATTTTTCTCTACCTTGGAAGAAAATTTAGGTAGACTTCTATACAAAGAGCATGCTACCAATGCTAGCACACTCTAATTTTTAAATGAGTTAACCCAGATATTCTTAAAGCATCTTGACTGTTTAAAAAAGAAAAATATCATCCCTTAGAAAACTTATTTCGATGCAGGCTTCATGAAGCATAGAATTCTAGGGCACGAGGAACATTACTTAGCAAAACTTAACTTAGGAGGTTTAGTAATTCTAGTTTTTCCAAATGAATGCATGCATTTGAAAGACTTTTCCATCACTCCTACAATTATTTCAAAGATGAAAAGTCCTGTACGTGCATGTGGAAGATACAGCTTTGACCCATGCTAATTTAAATACATTCAAGGCCTATTAACTCCACTGCCTGCAGCTATGGACTTGGCAACATGCCACAAATTGCCTTGGGTATCATTACAGCCTAAGTAGGGCCTCTAGTCTGGGAGAAAGCATTGCTGGGTTCATTATAGCAGCAGTTTTCTGAAGTATCTGGCACTGGCACTCTGTAGACCTAAGAGAGAGTCAGGTGAGGACATCTGCGTTCATTACCTTCATCACACAATCACGCTCGGATTAACACCATGTGAAGGCAAGGCACTCAACATCTCAGCTCAAGCCCCACATAGGAAGAACCAAGTCTAACAGCAAAACATTTAAACTTACTTGGCTGTTCGGACATCAATGGCACCCTTTAGCTTCTCCTCACTGTCGTTTTCAAAGTACATCAACCTGGCCTGCCTGAGAACAAACCATCGTTTCTTCCAGTTCCTTCTGGAAAGCGTTGATGATCCACCCCCCTTTTTGTGCAGCCAACCCTGCTTCAGTGCTTCCTGCTTGGAACGAAACCACAAGAAGGTCTCATCTTTCAGGACACACCAGCGTCGCTTCCATGTGTTTATTAAGCCACCTGGCAAGAAAAACAGATGTGGATTTATACACAGTTAAGAGAAACAATTACAATACATAAACCAGAAGCTGTGACCCAATCCGAGCCGGAAGATGCTGACCATCAGTGCTGCAGTTACACTGAGTTTCTCCTGTAAGCTAAGAAACCAAAGTTCTCATTTTTGTCTATCTTTAAGGCTACCAATATTGTTAACAAGCTAAAGACCCTTGAATAATAATTTATAATGCATCTTTATAGAATAAAATTGATTCTGTTATATATATAATTATATATACTTATATGTGACATACATTATTAAGAAGTCTGATGGCATATGAGAACCAGATCTTTAATGATGTTTTCTATGTATCTCAATGATAACCTAAGAAAGAGTTTAGTGTTAAACTCTTTTCTCTCTCCAGGTTATTAGGAAGTAACAGCTTGCAAAAGCTAGAGTAGGAAATACAGCATCACGAGCTCGGTGATACCAAAGTGTGCCTACACAGCAGACAATACACCATGCACTATATTTACATCACAGACATAAAAATCCTAACCAAACCCATGCACTTCTGTCATTCCACAAAAACTGGTTGCTAACTTGGTCAGCAATAATGCCATGCTAGTAGTGACTACCTTATTTTCCATGCAAACTTAGCCATGTGCACATTCATCACTGTTCCTATCCCAGGAAAAAGAGTGATGCTACAGTGACGGGTCTCATACATTTATTATCTCATAGATTATGATTTACTATCAATCATCAAAAGATAAACCCAAGAATACTGAGTGTCTTCTTTCAGGTCCCTTTGCTATACAACCTTCTGTGACTTCCAGATCCAGAATGAAAGTTCACTCAGGTCAGTAATGTGGAATGCTGTTTCCATGACAACATTTTGGGAGCATGAATGAGTTTTCCTTAAAATCTGGTACAACTTTTGAGTTGTTTTCTTATATTTATACTAGATATTACATTATTTACAAGACAGCAAAGATGTAAAATGAGACAGAGGCAGACCAAAACGTTGATGTTCCTTTGCTGAGAGGAAGACAATGCTAGATGCAAGCCACTGTGAGTAATTTAATTCAAAAGCAGCTCAAATTAAGTTACCTTTCCATCATCCTTTAAAAAATAAGAAGCTATATACAATGTACAACAAAACAAGAAGCTACAGCTTAACTCTTCAGGAACTGGAATGCAAGGCATAATAAATATTTCTGGTTACTGTATTTAGAGAATTCCAATTCATCCAGTACCTTTCATGTATAGAAAGCTGTGAAAGTAGGGCAAGCTGACACAGCTATAGACTGAATCCCTCCGGTAGGAAAGTTCATCATCTGTATCAAACCTGGAGTCAAAATCTTCTTCACTGTCTTCAAACTACAGGAGAAACAAAACAAAGGTGACATGATCACTCAGGAAGGAGTTTTGACAAAACTGATCTAGTTTTCTGCTATAGCTTTTTAGGATGTATTGGAAGAACATGATTCCTCACTGCTTTTCATCCAGATAACAAAGGAAGAAGTACACTGTACAAAGTTTGAGCTTGAACTGCTTACAGCTGCTCAGGAGGATATCCCTGTGCAGGAGCACAGCCAGAGTATGCTCCACTCTCCTGCCTCCCTGCAGCACTGAAGTGCTGTGGATAGCAATTCAGAAAAGTCTTGAAAAAGAAATGTTCCTCGAGCCCTGGTTACAGCTTCCCTCCAGCCTCACCCTGAATTATCAGAATTCTGTTCTCTGACAAACATCTACAATTGTGCAAGAGGAATGAGTTCTGAACAGCTAAAAATCTTTTCCTCTTAGGCAAGCAATGTCAGATTATCCCCACGACCATGATGGCTCTTGTTTTGCTTTTCATTGCCTCCACTGTAATACAATATTTTAGTGTGAACACTCTTTCTGTCTCACAGAAGTATTCTGTGAGGAGGAGAAGAAATCATATCCTTAAAGAAAATACCTGTGGGAGTCAATCCCTCAGTATACTCAGTGAGGGGTACTACAAAATGCTCCTCAGTACGAGTGCCTGCCTCAATAATTTTAACATTTGCCATCATGTGAAATTTGCTCTCCAAATAACCTCAAAATGCACCCAGCACTTCAAGCACTGTTGCAAGCAGCTTATTTCTCCACTCTGTTTCAGCCTGCATGCATAACTGAATCTGTCTTTGCTGAAACCAATTCCTCACCATGCTACTCCGACTACAAGTACACAGAGAAGAGTTTTGCTTAGGAATTACACAACCAAGGGCAGGCACTGAGCTCTTTGCCAAATAATGTATTCTTCAAACACTTGCCAAATAATGTGGTTTTCATTAAAACTGATAAAACCATATCCCTTCATAAGCCTAGAACTGCAAGCACCACTGGACCTATGCACTGACTCTAGTGGCATCTAGATGTTAACAACTATGTCCATACACACAACTATGTCTATAGGCAGTTTAAGCAAGTCAAACCACACAAGGCAGACATTAGTAAGAACATCTGTAGTGATTCTGGGGCTGCAAAGTTGGGGGGGGGGGAAATCAGAAAGCATGCAATAGTTATTAGTTAATAAAAGCAGTGATACTTACAGAAGACTGAGCTCCTTCAGAGCTAAATCGGTATGCTCCAGAGCTATTGTATGTCCCCACTGAGTATCGGTAGTCCGGTGACCACTGGCTACTGTGCGAATTAGAGAAGGTCACACTGCTTCCAGAAGTAATAGCACCATCTTCATAATCATCTTGGTCATAATCATAGTCTCCATCAGGAGAAATAAGTTCAATGGAATTTGGGGGTCTACAAGATACATTTTCTGGCATGCAGTATGTGGATTCACCACTTGAAGAATTGTGGAGACTGACTGCATCGTGGGCAGGAGGTATCAGCATGGTGTCGCTGGCAGCAGGAACTGTTGGCACCACAGTATCATTCATATAGGGATCCTCCTCTGAGGAGTCATCGCTCGTTCTGATGCCGCTGGTCCTCTGATCAGAATGGCCATGCTCACTTGGGTTGGGCGAATCCTTAAACGCGTCATCATCAGCTTCAAAGCCCTCATCTACCTCCTCCTCAGGATATGGCTGGCTGAAGTTAAAATTGGGCTTTTCACTGCAGGCAGTTCCAGTCTGTTCAGTCAGCTCAGCAGAATACCCATTGGCCACAGAGAGAGACTTCTCAATGTTTCGGACGCATTCATCGATCTCATCAAAGTTCAGAGATTCCAGGAACTCCTGGGCTGCTCGACAGGCTTCATCCTCAAGCCGCCGGAGTTCCTCATCTCGAAGCTGCTGCAGCCTCTGTAACGAAGCCTCTGTTAAGGACAGCTCCTGCTGCTTCTTCACGCGCTGCAGGTCTTCAATTTCTTTCTCTAGACGTAAGATTTCTTCCACCTGCCTGCTTTCTTTCTGCTTTTGCACCTTCTGTTTCAGCTCTGCCTCCTTTTGTGCTTGCTGAATGGCAGCCAGTTCCTGCTTCTTTCTCTCCTCTTCAGCCTGCATTTGAAACAAAAGAAAAAGGAATCATCAAATAGAATAACCCCCTCAAGTGCAAGGCACCTTTAAAAAGATGTGTTTGCAAAGCACTGTATTGCTGCTGCTATGCTATTTGTTTTCAAGGACCTTTATCCACACATCAGAAAGAAAAGGAAATGAAAGAAAAAGGAAAAACGAAAGCATGATTACATTTGCTCACAGATACTGGCATGCAGAAAGCTCAGTCTTTGACAGAAATTAACTGGAGCATGAGGTGAAATTTCCATGCAAACAACTGTATCAATTTTCCTTTGGCTTTATCTGCCAGCTCCTGTAATATGTTTAGTTTAAATGCCACAGATGCCTTTTTTTTTTAATGGCTGGGTTGAGATACTCAAATAAACAGGAAAGCTGAAAGCATTAAATACCACTTACCTGCTGGGCAAGACGCTCTGCTTCCTGCCTTTGTCTTTCCCTAAAAGTGAGGGCAGAAAAGAAGTTAGTAAACCAAGGTTAGCATAAGGTCATCACATACCTCAGCTGGGCACTAGCTTAACATCCAGAGCTCATCTGCCCTGTGGAAAAGGCAGTCAAAAACAAGGTCACCAAAGGTACATTGGTGAATGTGAAACTACCATGACAGCTACATGCACCTTTTAGCAAAAGAAGCAAAGGTTTCCAAAATTACTTGATCAAGAATATCTTGAAATAAAGGTTATTCAGACAAACACCCAACGGGGCACAGCCAGGAGTGATGTAAGCCAGCATACTGCACCTTTCTTCCTCCTTTCTTCTTTCCTCCTCTCGTCTCCGCTTCTCCTCTAGTCTCTCCCTGTAAACACGACGAGCAAGCTGGCCTCGCCACTGCTTCTGAAGGATTATGGCTGCTTTCTTCAGGCACAGGAACTTTTTTCTCCCACTGAAGGCTCTGTAGTTCTTCTGCAGCACCACCACATAGTAGAGAACTTTTCTGTATCGCTTTCTGGGAGAGAAAGGGGAAAAAAAAAGGGCAAAATTTTACAGAGAGAAGGAAATTATGACCAGCCGCAAAAGGTCCTTGCCATGGTGACCTGTGATGATGAGCCCATGGTAGTACAATGATTTATTATTTCTAGCTCTGTGGTGCCTTCCTCATTTTCATTCTGTGGTGCCTTCCTCACTTTCATTCACTCTCCTCCCCTTGAGAGAAAAGAAATTAGTGCCTATGACAGTGCTGTCTGTGCCTTCATTAAGGAAATGCACATGACCTGTCTAACATGTTCTTATGCCCCTGACAAAAAGATGCCAAAAGGACAGGTCTGTGTGCACACAGGCCAAGAAAGAATGTACATCCTACATCTCTATCACTAACACCAAGATAGTTCTGTCATTGAAAAAAGGAGTACAGCACTGAAGCAACACACTGGTCAGAAAATAAGGACATGACTTAACACAGACACAAAGAGAAATTCCTTCATGATGCAAACAAGCTTCTTTAAAGTGTTCTCAACTGATTTGTAGAAAAAGAAGAGAAAGAAACAAATGGGATGAGCAACTCCACTGGTACATTATGCATGAAGCCAGGTAAAGAAATGAAACTTTAAGCTTTTTAAGAACCAAACTGATTAGATTCATTTGCCTTCTCCTTTTTAACAAAGCAAAAGACAAGCCTGACTCTCAGCTGGTAACTCGGGGCAGCCCCACTAGGTGCCATCTAGCTAGAGTTCCTCCCATGGATCTAATGGCATGATACAATTACATGGACACTGGCTGACTTCCAAACTTCCATACTCTCCCATTCATTATGTTAAAACAATTCAAAATCTATTTTGTTCTATTTGTTGCTCTGGAAAAGATACCAGGTAGTGTATTTCCAGGAGCCACTTATAGGATTTGGATGCCTGGTCCCTAGGAAAAGTTATGGATTGTGAGATGGATTTAACTCCATGATGTCTCACCCATTGTGCTCATTTGAAGCTAGCTAGAATGTTTTGGTGAGAAGAACTAGATTACAGGCTGTGAAAGGAAAACAAGGCTGATGTCTACCTCACTCATAGGCTTGCTGAGATGTATAAAAAGAAGAATCCAATCATAGATAAGGCCCTTCTGCTGGGGAGCTCCAAGCTGCATCTCTCTCTCTAGCCTCTCTGCTGTTTCTCCGATTAAGCCACTTTGCTTCCTAACCCCCTGGATGAATCTCCATTCTTCCTTGTGACTGGGGTAAGGTTGAGAGGGGCATGGAAGGAAGGTGGAAGGGTGGTTGGGAGCCCCTCCTGGTGACTCAGGTTTCTGGGAGGGCTGTTGTGTTTCTGTATTACCTTTTACCTTGTACATCTCTGTCTATAGCTGTATATACTGTAGGTATCTGCTTGGATATTCTGCTAGCTGCAAATATAAGCTCCATTCAATTTCCAGAGCCTGCTGAGTCTAGTCTGGGTGATTTCCAAAGCATGGGGGGATGGGTAACACCCAAGCCATCACATCCATTTATTCCTAAGTTTGATAATTAACATTCTCATCTAGTCACTTACCGGGCTGCATAACCTAAGATGTGTGCTCGGATAATCATCGCTGCCTTGGTGACTTCCACCTCTCGCTGTTTCTCCAACTTGTGCTCCAGAGACTCCCGAAGAAACACCTACACAAGAAAGCATCTGGCTTTAACAACTTGCAGAGAGCACTGTATAGAAAGGATAGCCAAGGTGCTGCCACTGTCAGTTTGGGCAGCAAGCCTCAGCTTTCAATTCAGGAACAAACATATCATGTTCTCAACAGGTAAAAAAAAACCCACAACCCAAAACTTGTTCTCTCTTAAAAGAGATCATCACCTGCAGATGGATTTCATTGGGAAGAGCCTGATTGTGTATGTGTGTGTGATTACACTAATGGAAACTGGAACTAGAGGAGCAGGAGTTTTCAGGAAGCAACATCATTACTGCATGCCTTTAACAGCCTTTCACACCCGCAAATAACAGACCGAAGAAGCTGTAGGACTTAGTGTGGACTTCCTGATTTGTGGGGCAGATATCCTACCCTGATAATTTAGCTGTTTCACAGTAACATCAAGCTCCACAACCCCTTACAGGCCTCACTGCTTCAAATGACACTGCTCTAAGCCCGCAGAAGTAAGCAGTACTGAAAGTGGTTTCATATTTAGGCTGACTCAGCTGGGTTTTCCTGCTGCTACATGGGGACACATCTGCTAGGGCCAGACACCGCACCATAGCTGCCTGCCCCCCTGCAAACATCATGCCCTGGGCTCTCAATCCCAGCACTAACTTGGATCGTTTGCCTGGGCTGCCTAGCACTTCTTGGAGGCAGCTTTAGCACATGGCATGGATATATATTGAGCTAAAGTATTTTTGCCATGTAAGAATGAAACTGCTTCTCCAGCCAAGCAGAGGCAAAGGGGATCCAGCTTCCCTCTTCCACTTGCCTTGACATCTGCTCTCTACTGCACACTCACAAAGTGGTGAGCTATCTGCTGCCAGTACTTTTCCCAAGTGTCCTCAGCTTTTCCATTTTGAAGGCTAAATCTGCTAGTACCAGCTACAGATGGCAATAGCCTGGCATGCTGCTGCCTAAGACATGAGTAGATGGAAATAACTCATTCAGTGACACATTGACTGACCAGGATGAGAGCCAGGCTGCGTAACACAACATGGCAAAATGAGGAAAGAGCACGACTCAAAAAGGAGGAATGCTTCCTTGAAGTGTTTTGGATTTTTCTTGCTGTAAACCAACAAACAAAAAAACTCCAAGAGAAACGAGAAGAAAGCAAACAAAATAAACCCCAACAACCAACCAACAATAACAGTGAAGAATAATGCAGACTTTTCAGGGTCTTCAAATAGAGCAAAGGTAGTTTTTCCCTTCGTGTTAAGGCAGAAAGGAAGCCCACCATGAAAGCTAAAGCAGCAGCACTCCTCAAGAGAGACACAGTTTTGAGTTTTGAATGTAGCTAGAAAGTGACTATGGTTTATCATCATATAGAAGGAAACACCTCGAAGTTCCAGTATCCATGCTGCACTGGGCAACTCTTCCTATAGAACATTGTGACTCATGGAAAAAGCCTTTTCTTCCACTTATTGGAAAATCTTTCTTTGCTCTACACACACACTGGCTTTAAAAACACACCAAATTCTGCTTCAGAAAGGCATATGGCTTCTTCTTAAACAAAAATGGATGCTAAGCACATGTTAAGCCCAAGCATTAGCCTTTCCTGAGCAGGTGCACTGCAGCTGGAGATGTGAAAGACATGAAAAAAATCACACTGAAGCTAAATCATGGCAGTGTTGTTACTACCTCTTAAATAACAGAGGGAGAATAGTGCCCATGTTCAGCCTGAAACCAGTGTTCTCTTGTTCTCTCCTACAATAAGCTCTTTATGAAGACTCTTACAAATGAGCAGGCAGCTCCTGGCGGGGGATGAGCCCAGGCCCCAGAAGGGAACTTACAACAGAGATCTAGCTCCTGCCAAGGTCTTGATGAGCAGCTGGTTAAAAACAGTTTCAGGTTCTGATGAATATATGTCCCTAAAATCCCAAAGTACTGTCCAGGGTCTGCCTAGTTCTGCAGCTGAACATTATCACTGTATTCTTTTGTAAGCCACAGTCTACAAAAATGGAAAGATGACTTCAATATTCATCAGAGTATTTCAGATTCTATCTCTTACAATAACTGCAAAAGCAACAACTGTCTTCATCAACTGATTAAATCAATTTTCCCAATATCATCTCTAAGACTCCTTAAGTGTGCAGAAGAAAACCCTTCAAAACCATGCCACTGGGAGAAGAGGAGGAAGAGTGTTTCACAAAGAACTCCATCAGACTTTACAAAATATTGTTGCTACCCTTACAGCACTAAGAAAGTTTTTTCACAGTTTAATAGAAGACATTAAAACTGTCAATAACAGATAATTCAATCCATTCACATCATTCATCAGACTTTACTTCTGGCTCTGTTTTTCACTTTCTCTCTGCTATACAGAAGCCCTGGGAGTGTCAGCACAAGTTATCTAGAGAAAAAAGAGAAAGGCACTGTGATGGTGCACTCCAAGCTCCCTTCAGGTGCCCCTGCCTCTATCAGTGGAGATTTGAATGGGGGAAAGGAGGTGCAAAACTGCACCAGTGGATGTAAGGCTTTTGACACTGTCTCCCATAACATCCTTGTGAGCAAGCTCAGGAAGTGTGGGATGGAAGAGCGGACAGTGAGGTGGATTAAAAACTGGTTACACAACAGAGTGCAAAGGGTGGTGATCAATGGTGCCAAGTCCAGCTTGGGATGCCAGGGATCAGTGCTGGGGCCAGCCCTGTTCAACATCGCTGTCAATGTGCACTGACTATTTTACCTTATTCTTCCCAAGCTGCCACTCAGTGCTTGTGCTGTCATACAGACGAAGCAGGACGGCACACTTCTCGTTTAGATCTTCAGGCAGAGTTAAGTTTCTCATGAGGACTTTATACCTAGGAAACAAGAAGTATTGATTACCTCACGTAAGAGACAAGTTCTGATTTTGCAATGTGAGTTTCTTGTAACAACAATCCAGTAAGATTTTCTCTTTGTTACTCAAGATGGTAAGATCCATGTAATACTCTGGAGTCATGTCTGAAATGCTCGAGTCAGCATGCTCACCTTCTATAGAAGTCTTGAAATGGCCTCCGGACAGGGAAACCAGCCCTCCGAATCCTGACTGTCTCCAACATCCCAGAATAGCGCAGCTGGTTAAGCACCACTGCCTGATCAAACTGGTCTGGCATCTAGAGCAAACAGGTTCAAAACAAGGATTTCAACAGCAACGGTCAGAGATGTCAGGGAAATAAACAGAGGGGAAAGGACAGGAATCTGAAATGCACAGAGGCTACTGCGTCTTAAAGGACATCAGCAGCTCTGAGCACATCAAAGTATGTCCACAGGATGGAGATAAAAGGTTAATTACACAATAGCATTTCCACAGACATGACTTTTACAGCCATTTAATCCAATCATCTCTCTCTTTCCATTCCATGCATGGAATGCAGGCCATTGCTGTGCAGAAAGAAACATGAGAAAGAAACACAGGCAGCTAACAGGTCAACAGCTACAAGCTTGACTGCTTTGTTTCTTTAGCAACTCCATTTACAGTCGATGAAGAGGATGCCTAATGTTGAAGAGACACAAGCACAGTGATGTGATGATACCATTTTGGAAGGAAAGAAAACACAAGAAAAACAGAAGGGCAGAAAAGATTCAATTCTTCAGTCAGTTTTTCAGGTCAAATTTTCAGTTGACAGTTCATCTACTAGAGACAGGGATGGAAGTTTGCCAGTGGCATCAACAAATAGCTGTATTTCAAAGAGCTCCTATTCTGAACAGCAGATGTATTTTCACCTGTAAACAGAAAGACACACCCCACTCCCACCCACCCCCCTTTCTGCACCATTAGTTAGCTTGCACCCAGTGCTTTCAGCATCATTTTTCAGTTAGAAAACAGATTGCCCTAGAGCCACTCACACATGAAAACCTGAGAATACTCATGAGTGTGTTCCTGCCCTTGGGAGGCTCCAGCAGACTCCTCTCATCCCAACAGCGAGGTGAACGAGGCACAGCCACACAAAGCTGCTCAAGACAACACTAACTGCTGCCTTGCAAAATACTAGCAACTAAAATAACACCAAATGGAAACTTACCTTTTGATTTGTCAGAACAAACCTCCACCTTACCCCACCAGCTGACCCTCCAGCACAGCCATTTGCTGCAATACAGCTGCTGGAATAGAGTGCTTAGGATTTTGCAAGAAGCTTGTTTAGAAGGTGGGATCTCACAGATACAGTCAATGGTTTATATAGGATCTTAAACTCTTCATCTGATAGAAATGGCAGCAAGATCAAACCATGAAATGGGTGAAAGGCCTGGAGCACAAACCCTATGAGGAGAGGCTGAGGGAGCTGGGGGTGTGCAGCCTGCAGAAGAGGAGGCTCAGGGGGGACCTCATTGCTGTCTACAACTACCTGAAGGGAAGCTGTAGTCAGGTGGGGTTGGGCTCTTCTCCCAGGCAACCAGCAACAGAACAAGGGGACACAGTCTCAAGTTGTGCCAGGGGAGGTCTAGGCTGGATGTTAGGAGGAAGTTGTTGGCAGAGAGAGTGATTGGCATTGGAATGGGCTGCCCAGGGAGGTGGTGGAGTCACCATCCCTGGAGGTGTTGAAGAAAAGCCTGGATGAGGCACTTAGTGCCATGGTCTGGTTGACTGGCTAGGGCTGGGTGCTAGGTTGGACTGGGTGATCTTGGAGGTCTCTTCCAACCTGGTTGATTCTATGATTCTAAATCAGAGGACTCTCTTAGTACTTACTAACTAGCTTTAAGCATGTCTCTTGTTCAGCTTAGCAATGAATGACTCCTCTAAATTTTAACTTATCAAAAGTCCATTTAGGAAAGCACACTAAAAGTTAATGTAAAATATCCAGTCTAAAGTACTCCATCAGCACTTTTATCCACAAACCAAAGCCCTGTGTGCTACTGATGATACCTCCAAGTTGTTACTTAAGTCATTTCAAGAAAGCTGACAGATTTGTTTCTGCCTCTCTCCTTAAAAGACAAAACACCTAAACCAAAATGTTACTTTTCCTCTCTTCAGTTTCTTTTCTGTAGCAGAGATGGGAGACTCCTCTGTAGATACAGAAGCTCTTCTGCATGAAGCTGCCAGAGCTGCACAGGCAAACGCTTGCCCAGCACTCACCACTCCTCCAACTTTTGAACCACTTCCTTCAGTACAGGAAAAATACTGTGTTTCATAAGCCAAAACACCACAGCCTGACCCTTCCTCCAGAGCCAACAGCACTGGACAAAAATGAAAACAATTTGTGTTCTAAAAAGTTGCTAGTCACTGTCATGAGCCCTGCCCTATGCCTAGGGTGATTATCACTGAGTGCTAGCAGGACCTCAGTTCAAGAGAGATGTTGAGGTGCTGGAAGGTGTCCAGAGAAGGGCAACAAAGCTGGTGAGGGGTCTGGAACACAAACCCTATGAGGAGAGGCTGAGGGAGCTGGGGATGTGCAGCCTGGAGGAGAGGAGGCTCAGGGCAGACCTCACTGCTGTCTACAACTACCTGAAGGGAGGCTGTAGCCAGGTGGGGTTGGTCTCTTGTCCCAGACAACCAGCAATAGAACAAGGGGACACAGTCTCAAGTTGTGCTGGGGGAGGTCTAGGCTGGATATTAGGAAGAAGTTCTTCACAGAGAGTGATTGGCATTGGAATGGGCTGCCCAGGGAGGTGCTGGAGTCACAGTCCCTGGAGGTGTTCAAGAAAGGACTGGATGAGGCACTTAGTGCCATGGTCTGGTTGAGTGGCTAGGGCTGGGTGCTAGGTTGGACTGGATGATCTTGGAGGTCTCTTCCAACCTGGTTGATTCTATGATTCTATCCTGAGCTCATCTGGCCCAAGCAGGTGAACAGGGGCTACAGAGGAAATCTGTCCCCAGCAGCAGCTGCCTTTGCCTTCCCTGAGATGGATGCCTTGCATGCCAGGGAGACTCAGGAGCTACATTAACTCCATGCCACTCCAGCTGCTAACAGCTGTGTCACAAATGTGCTTTCATGTTTTCTTTCCATCCCAATGTGTAACCCAAAATGCCTCTCACCAGCATGTTTCACTTGGATTTTGCCACACTACCACCAGGAAAACCCTTCAGCAAACACAGAGTATGAATGCTTGCAACGAAAGCACTGATACTGTCACGGCTCTTGTTGCCAACAGAATTTTCCACGTGTGCCCACCCACCTCATGGCAGCCAGGTGTATTAGGAGCTAACACTGCAAAACTGCCCTGGGAATACCCATGCACACACCTGCCTTTCTCTGTGCAGGTGGCTGATGAGGCCCAGCAGGACAGGGAGGGAACAAACACAGAGGCATGCACGAACCCCAAGGAGAACCACATTCACCTTTTTGCCTCATGTAAGCCAAGGCTGACACATGCCACAAGCCAGCATCACTTTGTTCCTCTTTAGCATTTACGCTTTCTTTCAGTCCTTTTGCCCCATCCATACTCACTGGCTTAAAAGGAGATTTTCTTCACAAGCCTTGGAACCAAAACAGTACTTTTGGTGCATTCAGGTGGGGAGGCAGATGCATGGATCAGACCAGGGACACATCAAAGGCAGCAATTGTTTTGTGACCTGACAGATGTCTCTGTCTCTCTCAAAAGGCAGGCTGACCTGCAAGAAAGCACGTCCTGCTCTGAGAGCCAGGTGGCTGTTGCACCACCTAATCCTGTTATTGCTACCCTTTTTGTGCTTTACCTAAAAAGTAAAACATCAGCCACATGGTTGGCTTGAAAGTTTGTGCTACTCTTCAAAAAACTCTCTTTCCACCCTTGTTTTGTCTTGCAGAGAATGAAGATATATTTGCATGGTTTTCCTGCAACTGCCCCTCTACTCCACTCTGGTGAGACTCTGCCTGGAGCACAGTGCTCAGCTCTGGAGTCCTCAGCACAGGAAAGACATGGATCCATTGAAGAGGGTCCAGAGAAGGGCCACAAAATATGAGGGATGGAACACCTCTCCTATGAAAGAGTTGAGGTTGTTTAGCCTGGAGGAGAGAAGGCTCTGAGGAGACCTCCTAACAGCCTTTGAGTACTTAAAGCTCAAGAAAGATGGGGACAAACTTTTTGGCAGGGCATGTATTACAGTGTTAAAGCTATGCCTGATTTTTGGAGACAATTCCAGTCTAAAGAATAAACAGTTTCAGGCATCAGACACAGAACAATGCAAGATAAGTTTATCTCCTTCCACTGGACTGCTGAATATCTCCTATTTTGCAGCACAAGCTTGTTTCTCCCTCCCTGTCTGCCTCCTGCTTGCTTCTGGCTTCTCTGCTCTGCCTGTGACCTTGCATTGCAATCTTGTTTGGGTTTGCATAGGTCTGGGGGCTGGGGAGGAAGAGACAGTGTGCTGCCTGCAAACAGCCTCTCTGGACCGCTTTGAGGTACAGAGGGTGGCTCTGTGCTGTTGCTGAACTGTAAACATATGTCAATATATTCTGTACATGTTTACTGTCTTTATAGTTTTATATTCAGCCTACTTTTGTAACTGAGATTTCATGTAACTCCCAAAATTCTGAGCAAGTGTGGTAAATCTACTCTGGAGAGTAAACTTCCAGTTTGTTGGGTGGCAAATCCAAACCACAGCAACCTGTTATGACAGGACAAGCAGTAATGGCTTTAAACTAAGAGGGTAGACTTACACTAGATATAAGGAGACATTTTTCACAATGAGGGTGGTGAAACTCTGGCCCAGGTTGCCCAGAGAGATGAAAGATTCCCTTTCCCTGGAAAGATTCCAGGTCAGGTTGGATGGGCCTTTGAGTAATCTGATCTAGCTGGACTAGATGACCTCTAAAGGCCCCTTCCAACTCTAAGCTTTCTGTAACTCTCTGATTCTAATCATGGCAGCTAGAAACAGCTCTTCTTTGACACCAGAAGCTGGAATTGTCAGAGTCAGTCCCCTAACTTCAGGTTACCTGCAGTTTTAAAGCAAAGCATGAAACACTGCAGGAGATGAGCATGGTACCAAAGCAGGGCAACATGAAGACCACTGCAGTTTCAATGAATTAAGTTTACTCCTTCACTTTACACTATGAGTTATTTTCAATTGCTCATAGACATCCTAGGCTATCAAATTGGAAGGTCAAACCCTGCCCTGGCATATCACTGGAATTACATCTGCAACAAGGGTGGCTGCTTTGATTAACCAGGCAGTAGGGGCAAAAGATGTGCCAAACTCATCTCTTGTACTTTTCAGTACTGAGTACCAGAAGACACCCTCCCATCACAGCAGTTCCTGACTGTTACAGCAACTCTTCAGATTCCAGCAATGAAAAAAGAATTGCAGTCAGTGAAAACTGGAGCTGAAATTCTAAGTACTAAGATGCATTCAGAAGTTCTTACACCCAATGAAAACAACCAGAAGTTACATGCAGACCTGTGCACAGCACAGCATCCAGCATATCCACACTAGGATGTGGTGGTAATATACTGCAGCTCAGCCTCAGTCTTAGAAACACTGCACAGAATCATAGAATGGTATGGACTGGAAGGGACAAGGTTTTAAAGGGTAAAATTTACATTATTTAAGTGTGGAACATTTGTGGGTTTTGTATGGCCATGAGGGACAGCAACTTGCAACCAAAAAGTCAAAATCAGTTTCAATCACTATAAAAAAGTTGGCACTTCATCACACCCTCTTTCAGTACTGAGGCCACAAGCAGTTTCTTCCCCAACACATTTCACCCCTGCAGACAGTTCATTCCCACACTGGCTCATAAAAGATGCTCACAAAGCACAAAGATGATGTAATGTGCAGAAGTTCTGCTCAGTGCTTTCTCAAGAAAGGGAATACTCCACTGCAATTCCTACACCAAAAGAAGACCAACCCAAAAACCCAACCAAACAAAAAAAAACCTTTATAAAATTATCTCTTAAGGAATCCTTCCTCCTCTTCTTTCTGTATTGAGCCTTTTGTTTAAAGGCAGTAATGGGAAATCAGCCAGGCTTAAATCACAGCCAGTATCTGAGATGTGTAAATCAGAAATGCCACAAAATATTCAGCCAAACAGCTTTGGGTTGCTAGGACACCAGAGGTCGGACAGCCCTGAAAGGGCAGATTATTCCCACCCCAGAAGGGCTGCTGCCTCCAGGCTGCTGTCTGCAAGGGTACCATGACCCAGTCCTCCTGAAGCACCCCTGTTGTCTGGCTGCCACCGGACCCCACACCAACCCCTACCAGAGTGGCCAGCACACAGGACCCTCTGCACCGCAAAAGCCCCATCTGGCTGCCCAGAGCTTTTGCTGTTTGCTAACATTACCAACTGCTCACTTCAGCCTGGGGAGCCCAAGACACCAAGAGTCTGCCTAAGACTAAGTATGAAAAACTGGCTAAGACTGCAGTTAGATTTTAGGTCCAGAAATGGGAAATCCAAGCTTGCAGAAAGAGATGGGGATCCTTCTCAATACCTGGCTGACAGCAAGAGTCGTGTGATGGCCTAGATAAATGACCCATCTCATTAGCTGGTCCCATGTTATCAGTATGTTAATTACTTCCACATCTTAAATGTCACAGATAGTGTCAGCCTAACTTTGGCATTCTTAGAAATTGGCCCTTTGAACTGTTCTATCTTTTACCCCTGCACCTTACTACAGAGTTGGAATTGTTCACCCTGGAGAACAGAAGGCTTTGGGGAGACCATATAATGACTGTCCAGGCTTACAGAAGGAAGCTGAAAAGAGACTTTATGCAAGGGCATGTAGTGATAGGGTAAGGGGTAATGGCTTTAAATGGAAAGAGAGCCCATTTGGGTTAGATGTAAAGAAGAAATTCTTCACTATGAGAGAAGAGAGGCACTGAAACAAGTTGCCCAGAGAGAGTGTGGATGCTCCATCCCTGGAAGTGTTCAAGGCAATGTTGGATGAGGCTTTGAGCAAGCTGGTCTACTGGAATTTGTCCAAACCCATGGCAGTGGGGTTGGAACCACATGGTCTTTCATGTCCCTTCCAACTCAAACCATTCTATGACTCTATAAATTCACTGCAGATCTGCAAGATTATCAGCAGAGAAACCTGTGTAGGTTTGCAGGGAAGGGACAGAAACTGAAGGCATTTGTTCCACAGAACAAGGCAACAGGTATGTTCTTCTTGGACTGCTTTGTTAGTCCCATCCCTCATTAAGAGTTGGAAAGTCTCCTACTCCAGTTCTTTGATGTTTGAGAACCACATCAAAATCCAATTAGATATTTATGACAATTCTGAAAACTCTATCCTAAACCAAGGAAAAAGTCCCTTCACTGATTTCTTCATGTATTATACAAACATGAGATGGAGGAACTTGCCCTGTATATCCCAGCTACCTGAGCAGCCAGAGAGGCCATGCTAAAGACACGAGCGAGTCAACACCATCTTGTTTAGATGTGCAGGTAGTTCCTGTCTTTCCTGCAAGCACTGCTGATAATTGCACTAGGCAGAGAAAAAAACCCACACTGTCATCTCACTGCAACAGACTATAAATTGGTAATTATTAATATTGTGTATTTTCCCCTCCAAAACGTTTGCACAGACTACTTCTTTGCTCCAATTCCTATAGATGTGTGAACTAGGAGTCAACTGCAGAATAAATTAAGTTTGCTTTATTAGCATGGTGCAGAGTTACCCAAAATGGATAGCAAGAAAGAAATCTGTCTTAACACCTATGTGGTTCTCAAGCTATTAACCAATACAGCTACATATATACAGAGTGAGAAAGAATTAATTATAAGACAGCAAAAGCATATCAGAACCTAATTAATTTAATGTTCTGCCACCTTCTGAGTGCTGCAGTTGCCATGCTGCTACTCATTTTCACAAAGCCTGCAGAATTTACAGTCACAGACACTGGGCAATGGCCTGCTTTCCCCTCTAAGGCAAGGTCTATCTTCTCTGAGTTCCATTTTTGCTTAGTCACACTTATTTAACTCTTATACATTTTTAAGATAATCCTGTGGTGAAATATTTTGTCCTTAGTTACGGTTTTACATCTGCTGCATCACATTTGTGTAACAATATGGCTCTTTCTGCCCCAGAAGTGGATTCTTTTCTTGCTCCTCTTTCATTTTCTGATCAGGGTGAAAAGACACTGTTAAGATCCCACAGCTGGTCAGATGTGTTTTCACTGCTGGCACACCAGCACTATGTTCTCCTGGGACTGGCCAGCAGCATGGCCTCCATGCCACTGGAGGAAGTCTTTGCTCCTCCTCTGCACAGGAGATTTGCAACTTTAGGGTGGGTACACAACTGTAAGAGAGCTGCACATATGCCTTGGTCCTCTTCCAAGCTGTGTGACAAGAGGCATCATGGCTCCAGGCACTCTCTTATGTGCCAGTCAGCACACCCAAGCCAGCAGAAACCCACTAATAATTTAAGCAAAGGGTTTAGAGCTGAGGCCAATGAGAGGTACATGCCCTTTAAGAATGCCAGCTGATTTGAAATGCACTGGGATGTGCACACCAATGGTCACAGGAAAATGGCAGTTTTGCAGAGCTGAAAGCAATTTTTCTCCTGAAGAATGCCCAGCCCAGGCTTGAATATGCAACTAAACATAATCCTTCATGTCTGACTTGGAAAGAGGCACTGAAGGCAGAATGAGCTTTCCTAAATGGCACTTTGTTTGCTATGCCAATTATCTGCTTATATTTAAAACTCTTTTTGTTGCTATCCCACTTTTAAAAAGAAATAATCACTTCTCCTTTTGAAAGACTACTTAATTAATGAGGCTGAACATTGTTTCTTCTTGGCTAAATATGCATAAACGTTGTGGCTGGTAAGCTGCAGATGGACACACTCATCCTTTTCATGCTGAATCTGGGACAGTCATTCAGCTGAGGAAGTCAGCATCACAGCAGATTCAGAGATTTTTCTGTCTTTTGAAAGTGAGGATCTCCTCTCAACCCACCTACTTTATCTCTGCTTGACTATTAAGTTCCCTCCAAGCCCCTACTTATCATATATTTAGATCCACAGAAAGGAAGCTTCAAAAAATGCCAGAATAGCTCTTATCATGCAAACTGTGGGAATACAACATAGCACTTGGGAGTATGGTGACAAACTTCCCTTTTCTACAACCAACACTGCAGAATGCTCACAGGTTTGGGTGACAATCCGAGGTGGCAGCCAAAAGTAAAACTAACTGGTGTCCCAGATTATTACACGGTGTAGTGGGCTTCTTGGCTCACCAGCAGCTTCACAGGCTTGAAAGGAGCTCACGTTTACCCTGTGCTTGGGACAGAACAACAAAAGTAACTCTGCCCACAAAGCCTGAGCAGTTGTGGTGCTACCATCTTCCCAGCAAAGTTCCTGTGAGTGGCACCAGCTGCCCATCTCCCTGTGGCCTAAACATGGAATGTGTGTTGGGAACGTGGAGGAGACAAACTAACAACAGCAACCTCAAACTTCATTATACATCAGCCAGAAACTTTCTGTAGCTTAAGCTGTCTGCCATCACAGAGCTACAAATCAGCTGATGTCATTAAACATGGACTTTACAGCTCCTACATTCCGCTTCATGCAACTGAAACCACAACTTCACTTCTGCAGTTCTAACAGTGAAATAGCAACGGTATTAGGAATGGACCTGCCTTGCCTAAGAACAGGCTTATGAACTACTTCAACTCACCAAAGAAAGGTAAACTCTGAGGGTAAGTTAGGCAACAAAGATAAAATGCTTTGATGTGCTTTCATCAGCTGCCTCAGGTTTAAAGTCTCAACTTGCAATGTGACAACAAATGTTCTGAAGTGTATTTTGTCCTTATAAATTAATCACAGTGAGGTCTTCCCCTATGAAGTCTTTGCTTCTTTACTGCATCCTGTGACTGGATGATCTTGGAGGTCTCTTCCAATCTGCTTGATTCTGTGATTCTAAATTAAGAAATACACACACACACCAGCTGAAGAGAAAAAAGGTCTGCAGCTAACTGAAGTCTACTCTTAAACCTTGTATTCTTGAGATGGATTTTGTATTCTGAGGTTAGCTCTGACAAGGATCTGTGAATAGTTGGGACAGCATTGTAACTTTCAGGTAATTCCTACCAGGCATCTAGTTGTATTGGAAAAGAAAACACTGTTGTTATGCTTCCATTTACATTACAGGTTATATACTAATTTTTCTGAGCAAGACAAAAAATGAGAACCAAATCCTATCTTTTGAGAAACTGAGCAGCTTTAGCAAAAGGCAACACTGAATCATAGTGTTGATGTAGCACACAACAGAAACGCCTCTATCTTGAACTTCTACCACTGTTACAACTTGGAGCTTAAAAAGGCCACAACATGAGTATGAGAAGAACAACTATGAGAACCTCCTTTTCCCAGTCCCACAGGCACTTTGTGAGATCCTATCTCATTCATCTAGATTTGCAAGGCAAATCTTCTTGAGATCAGACTAAAACTCCCATAGACTTTGATGCAGGATCAAACTCATTCCTTTCTAAACAGGTTCTCTCAAGCAATTTTATCCTGATTTTCTACCCTGTGGCTGAATTATAATGTTTGTGGCAGCAAGTTTTTTAAGCAGGAAAGCAAGAAGCAAAATGCAGATCCCAGAAGCAATCAGTGGTGAAGAACAGAGCAATTCTACCTGCCGGGCTGGGTGGTTTGGATGGAGGCAGAAGCAGAGAGTTGACACAGCAAATAAAGTCAAAGCATACTGCTGTTATGGTGTGATTTCTACTACTACTCCAATTATTACTTTCAGGCTTATTCCCTTTCCTGTATTTCTATGGCAAAAAAAAATCTGCTGTCACAAATATCCCACACCAGTTTTCTCCAGGTAAACTACAAAATTAATTTAGCCTCATGGGTGTTGCAGATATCTCCCTGGACTCCCCCCACCCTCCAACGCACTTGTCCCTGGTGTTGCTTTCTTAGCATGTTATCAGAGCAAAACTACAGCCATGCCTTATGCCTTAATAAATTACATTAGTACTCTGGTCCTAAACTTTACACTGCTGTTTTTTCTGAGGCTACACCATGGACTGGTGAAGAACAGAATCCTTCTCCAGAAAACAGCCCATCACTACAACACAGGTCTTCCCTCTGTGCCGCACATACAGCCTTACCTCTGACTTCTCTGCTCTGTGGACAATCACCCTTTTAACTCTGAAACAGAGTATGACTTATTAAAGCAGACTGCCTGGCAGCAAAGCTCTCCTGGCATTCAAACACACTGTGAGACCAGTAAATGTAGTAGTTTTTTTTTTTCATAAATTTGATGCTGCATTCATCTCTGAGAGAAAATAAAAGCCCAGAAACATTTCCAATACAGCCTGCTCAGCTGAACTCCAGGCACTTTCTCTTCCTAAAAGTTCACAGCAGATCCAAGTAGGCAAGATTAAAATTATTACAAAATCTGTGTGAATTAACCCACTTACCTTTTAAAGGCTCTTTCACCCTTCAGCATTCGTCCATAGTGAAAAACTGACTCTTTAGCAGCTGCAGCTATGCACACAGAGAGAACAGGGCTTTCTTCAGCTCACTGGTATTTCAAGTCTTTCATGTGATATCTTTGGCTGTACTTGCTTAATTCATTCCTGCTGCTACTCAAAGGAAGTCAAGCCTAGCGAGGGCTGGCTCTGCAGCAAGCACTGTAGATCTTCCTGACTAACAGGACACGAGGACTAATTTCACCTTATAGGCACCAAGAATGTAAATACCTAACAAATTCCTAAACTTTATCTCTTAAAGTGCACAAAATGCCTTAAGACACAGTTTAGCAAGGGAGTTATAAGCATCAAAGTTTTTGCTAGAGAACAATACCCTGTACCCTAGCAATGCTTTCTGGAGCTCTAAGGATGTCTATTTGTCATGGACTGTGCATATTCCCCGAGAGCAGTTACCATGAGAACACAGCAAACAGGATTTGAATGTAAATTGCCTTCCAGACATGGGGGGAATTTTTTTTTTTGGTAGTTAAAGAAGAAAACTTCCAAAGCCTGATGAAGTAGACACTTTTTCTGTGCATACGTTTGCATGACAATGCTTGCAATTCAAATTCTTGCTAGAGTGCATGAGAAGGGAAAAAAAAGTTCTCTGATTGGCATTTATGTAAAGCAAATGCTTCAGATTTGGGATGAGTAACAGCAGTTGTACAAATGCCCACCCATGTCACACAATCATATAGGAAGGAATTCATAAAACAAGAAAAAACATCAGCTGGCAAAAAAAGCAGAATTATTGCAATGCCTGAAATCAGCTGGAGGTGCTAAGACCCTCGCTGCTGACAAATCAATAGTGAGAGCAGCCAAAATTCTTCTCACTTCTAAATACTACACTAAACTAAACAGCAAGTGTTGCACTTTAAAAGCAACCCTCTCATAGGCATTGTATTCTTCCCCAGAATTGTTATGGTCCTTTGCTGTTTGGATCATGTTCCCCCAAACCCCTCCTAGGGCAGCATCTGCTCCCCATACATGCCACCCAGGCTGCTCACAAATGCACACTGCCAGCTACTATCAGCAATCCAAAAACTACCCCTATCATTTGTAAAACTCAGTCCTTACCAAATTGTCTCTCTGGGAAGCCTGGAAACTGTGCAAGTACATGCTGCAAAACATGCAAAAATCATTTTGCCTTCGCTGCCTGCAGTTTGATGCAATCCCTACAGCAGTGTCTGCTCCCTCCCTGGCAGCACCCATCTCTACCCCAACCTTACATATCTCAATTTTGAAGTCTTTACACCAGTCACTGAAAGACAAAACATTTAGCAAAGGGGTGCCTAGTCAGCACTGCTCACTAAACAACAAACCTTGATGAAGAAGGACGTGCCTGCCTGGGTGATTGCCTGGAGAGTGGAATGACCTACTTCAGCCCAGCAAGCAGTAAAGCTCTCAGATGGGGACAAAGAGACAAGCCACCGGCTCCCAGGCAGCACAGCCAACACACTGCAGCCCAGGAGCCATGGGACCAGTCTTTCAGAGGGGACAAAGATGACAGGCACTGACTGTGTAGCACAGAACAGCTTGCAGGAATCATGTTCTTGCAGCCAGGGATGCTGCTTCATATGTAACATCACTGCTGGCATTATGTGAGCAGGAGCAATTGTTTTCCTCACACCCACTTTCCTTACTACTTTTACCTACAGAGGCTTCTAGTGCCTGACCTAATTAGTTAAGTGATGTGCCAGAAATGATGCAGCTGAGACATATTCCACAAGTCTTGATTTGAAGCTATGTAATTCTGCAAAACTCAAGGCAGAAGGATCCATGTAGCTGAATTAAGCAGTGTTGGCCAGGATAATGCCACACTTTATGGCAGTGCCTTCCTGATTACAAACAATGAAACCTTATGAATTGATTAAAAGGGCACAGACAAATAGTTTGTATTTGGTCCTGTGCATTTGCTGGCCTGTGAGACTGGGCCAACATGCTGTGGTTTTGGGAAATGGTTGCTCTCCTCCCAGAGGATGAGCCTCTACAGCAGCTCCCTGAGCCTGATCCTTGATACTCAGAGGATCATAGGATATTAGGGCTTGGAAGGGACCCAAGGAGATCATAGAGTCCAATGCCCCTGCCCGAGCAGAACCACACAATCTAGCACAGATCACAGAGGAATGCATCCAAACAGGTCTTGGAAGTCTCCAGGGAAGGAGACTCCACAACCTCTCTGGGGAGCCTGTTCCAGTGCTCTGGGACCCTTATAATAAAGAAGTTCCTCCTTGTGTTGAGCTGGAACCTTTTGTGCAGCAACTTACACCCATTGCTCCTTGTCCTATCCCAGGAGGCAAGTGAGCAGAGCCTGTCCCCCCAACTCCTGGGCAGCCTTCAGATACCTATAAACATTTATCAAATCCCCTCTCAGTCTTCTCTTCTCCAGACTAAAAAGCCCCAGGTCCGTCAGCCTCTCCCCATCAGCCATGCCCTCCAGTCCCCTCATCATCCTCCTAGCCCGCTGCTGGACCTTCTCCAGCAGATTCCTGTCCCTCTTAAACTGGGGCCCCAAACTGAACACAGTATTCCAGATGAGGTCTCAGCAGGGCAGAGTAGAGAGGGAGAAGAAACTCCCTTGATCTGCTGGACACACTCTTCCTAATACACCCCAGGACCCCATTGGCCTTCTTGGCCACAAGGGCACATTGCTGTCCCATAGTTAACTTTTCAGCCACCAGCACTCTCATGTCTCTCTCCACAGGGCTGCTCTCCAGCAGATCACCTCCCAGCCTGTACTGGTGCAGTTTATTATTCCTCCCCAGACGCAGGACTCTGCACTTGTCCTTGCTGAACCTCATTAGTTTCCTTTGTGCCCAGCCCTAAGTCTGTCCAGGTCTCACTGGATGGCTGCACAGCCTTCAGCTGTATCAGCCAAGCCTCCCAGTTTGGTGTCATCAGCAAACCTGCTGAGTAGACACTCTGTTTAACAATAAATTAAAAAGGTGTCTGAGGAAGAGAAGTTACAAAAGTATAGGGAAGGAAAAACAAATACAAAATGCATAAATACAACCCAGTTTTGATGGTGATGAGAGAGAGAAGGGGGGTAGGGGGGAGTGGGCTAACCATCAGCTGGTAGTGTTCAGACCCACCCCTGGGGAGGAGTCAAGACCACCTAGGGTCAGGTTCAAGCTTACAACCCCGGAGGGTTAACCCTGTGCAAAGGCAAACTCAGTAGATCACTGTCAAGTCTCAGTAAGACAACATTTTGACTCCATACTGACACCTAACTCACACACTGCCTTCCCTGACCTTGCACCTCTTCCATACCCTGCTAGCAGTGACCCTCACAGACCGGGCAGAGCTGTTCTCTCAGTGTTACTCTGCAGCATGCTCCTGAGCTACACTTGTAACCGGTGTTTAGGTTGGTACCATGCTGTACTTAACATCCCTAAAGATTCTGAACTCCTTTAAGCACACAAGTTTAACTCGGGTCCAAGCGGAACACGTTTGCTTCTTATTTCTCATCAGGGACATAATGCTTGCTCCTCTGGGATATCTCATGGCTACTAATGACCTGTGTCTCAGAGCACACTGCAGGTGCCAATAACCATTCCTTGATCCTCTAAATGGCTCTGTCCCCAGAAGCAATATTAGCAATCTTATTGTCTCAACAGCAATTTTCCTGGAATAAGTATGGAGCATGATAGGATTCCTAAGCAGCAGAAAGCCTCCCAGGATTTATTACAGACCTTTTACTAACAGTCTTTGTTTGAATTGCAAAGTTATTACTAGTTTCATTTTTCTACAGTTGCTCCCTGTAGCCTCTGCCCTGCAAAGTCCCATCCAGGCTTTTCTTGCACACCTCCAGGGATGGTGACTCCACCACCTCCCTGGGCAGCCCATTCCAATGGCAAATGACTCCCTCTGGGAAGAACTTCCTCCTAACATCCAGCCTAGACTTCCCCCAACACAACTTGAGACTGTGTCCCCTTGTTCTGTTGCTGGTTGCCCGGGAGAAGAGACCAACCCCACCTGGCTACAACCTCCGTTCAGGTAGTTGTAGACAGCAATGAGGTCCCCCCTGAGCCTCCTCTTCTCCAGGCTGCACACCCCCAGCTCTCTCAGCCTCTCCTCATAGGGTTTGTGCTCCAGGCCCCTCACCAGCTTCGTTGCCCTTCTCTGGACATGTTCCAAGAGGAATCATTACAGAACAGGAGGCAGGAGAAGAAAAATGAGACTAAGAAGCAGAGAAAGATGTGTCCAAGTTCAAAAGGATGAAATGATTTGTAGTTTTGCAAGTTGCACTGAAGACAAGGAGAGATGTGGAGAAAGACCCTTCACTAGCAGAAAATCCTTGTTAAGCATAACAAGTGGAGAAGTTTCCACTTCATGGCTAGTTCAGACCGGACTGGAAACTGAGAAAACAGATACACTGATTGTTCAGGGGTCTCCCTAAGATTAATAGGTCCTCTTTTGTGTCTGAGGTCTGCTTGCTGAAATGTCTTGTGACAAAATGCCATGTACTCTGTGTGCCCCCCTTAGGAAATGGCACTAATGAGTGCAGATCCTGCTTTGATATGTAAATGTTCAGTGGTTTACTGCAAATGCTGAAGTGGTTTTGCTTTCCACTGTCACATGATCAAAAATTTAACTTTTAAACAACTGCAAACATCAATAATTACTATAAATTATCACATCTCTTCTCTAAAATGAATATATTTTAGTGTCTAGAAGAACAGAGGAAGCACTGTCTGCTACACATTCTGCTTCTGCATTTGTCATCCGTCTGCTCAATTTCATTCACCTACAAAATTCAAACATATTTCCCAAGTAAAACAGGTTTATGAGCACCACCAGCTCCTACCCTTCAGAGCTACAAAGGATGCTCATCAACAGGTGTTTCATATATCCACAGAATCACAGAAACATCCATGTTGGAAAAGCCCCTCAGGATCACCTACTCTAGAAGATTCACCTTAAACCATATCCCTAAGCACCACATCCAAAGAACCCTTAAACACATTCAGGGTCAGCAACTCCACCACCTCCCTGGGCAGCTAATTCCAGTGCCTGACCACTCTCTTTGTGAAAACTTTTTCCTAATGTCCAATCTAAAACTCCCCAGTCTGAGCTTGAGGCCATTCCCCCTCATTCTGCCTCCAGTTACCTGTGAGAAGAGGCCAGCAGCAGCCTCTCCACAATGTCCCTTCAAGTAGTTATATTCCTACATAACCCAGAGAACAATGAGGAACTTGAGGGCTTTTTTCCTCTGCTCCTTCAGCTATCTCCTTGCTGAGCCTCTCTGGTCCAGTTCACCTTCTAATACTACATATTACAAAAAAGCAATTAGACCACCTCTCTTTCACACAGTTTGTTATCTGCAAGCACAGTTTCAGTAGTTTTTGAAGAGTGACATTTTAACATTCCATATCACCATCACTGCAGAGTGAAAACTATGGACTGAAAACACAGACTGAATGCTCCATCAGAAAACTTTGCATCCCTCTCAGTCCCAGTTTCTCCATTTCATTGGCTTGTCCCTTTCAGTGGTTATGTTTCTAACCAGCCCTGCACAGTGTGTTATGTGTGCAGTCATCCCTGGCAGGCCATTCACAGCTAATGTGTCTCTAAGCTGTGCTGGCTCGGAGCTACACCAACTGACTCACCTTGGTTTTCATTTGTCTAGCTGAAAAGAAGCAGCAAGTTTTACAACAGGATAACCTATGAAAAGTTTAACATGATGTGCAGCCACAGAATCCTTATCAGATACAGAGGAGCCAAATGCCATTCATGGGCCTGTTTCTGTACCTGCACCACTGCAGGAGGAGCAACAGCAACAATGTCTTGAGTATAGCACTAAAAATCAGAGTCTTGGAGGGGAACAAAAGGCAAGGCATTTCAAATAAAACTTAAACCAGTGAGTCTCTAAAATGCATTTTGAGAGCACTTCCTTGAGTGAAAAGTGCCACTGACAAGTATTATACATGACTTTTCTTCTCATTTTCTATCAAGTCTTCTGAATCATCTACAACAGCTGAACTGTTTGATCCTTTTCTCTACTCATGTCCTTCACGTACAACTTATTTGCTAAAGCCACTCCCTCAAGTTAAATTAAAGCAAACAGAAAACAAACGATTTCATGTAAGATTTCAGTGACTTTTTATACATACTTTAAAAGAGACTGTTACAGGAATTTCCTAGTCTGTTCCTGCACACACCTCAGCAACTAGATGTGGTTTCCTGAGACTGAAGCTCCTTCTGCTTGCACAGCAGCTAATTCTGCAAGATTGTTTTAATGACAGCAGATGCAGTAGCATGTACCAAATCTGCCAGGGATGAAGCATTCCAGTGGGAAAAGTCTAGCAGAGCCACAAGGAACACAGTGCTTTCCTTGCAATGGAAATGCAACAAGTGTCTGGTTCTTTCATGGACCACTGCAAATCCTTGTGACTAGTACTGTGGATAAGCCTTACAGATGCAAAAGGACAAATGTAGAAACATCTTCTTCTATTCCAGTGTCAGCATGTGGGCTTTGTAAGAGTGATGGAGCTCTCAGGGAGAAATGGGAATAAAGAACAAACCATGTTTCTCAAAACTGCTGTCCTTTAGTGATGGGTGCTTTTGCTACACACACAGGCTCACAGACCCCGTGTGGCAGCCAAGGTGATTCCATCCCTGTGGGTCTGGCTACCTGGTGGCTGCACATCTTAGAGCATCAAACACTTCAGGTCTTATTCACTTCCAGGCTGTTTCCTCTTGCTAAGGTGCTCACACTCTGCATGTTATACCACACACCACAAGTATCAGTGCAACAACAGAGTCAATCACAACTGAAAACATGTACAACTGAGTATGTACAGAAAAATGCAAGTCTGCCAGGTTTGATGTGTCCTGATTAACCAGATATCCCAGAAAAAAATGTAACATGGAAAACTGGATTTACAGCAAAGTCACTTATTTCTAAGTTGCTGTGTAAAAAACTAGATTCATTAGCAGCTCTGCCTCATGCATTTTTGGACATAACCAGATCATACTTAAAAAATGGGCCATAAAACCAAAATCAGATTAAAAACCCTCCAGAATATCAGAACCAAGCTAGTAATATTAACTTCAGCAATCACTATACCATTACTGTTTTATTTCTAGAGAGCCCACCAATGTGCCTAACTAAGTCTTGACACTGCTTTTCATTATCTGTGCCCCAGATAATGAAAAGACAAATTGACAAATAGATGAATTGTCAGCCTTGGTTTCCAAGCCTGTTCTAAAAACAATTCTCTAACAGAACTGAGCAACCACCATGAAGACACTTTAAAAAGGACTTAAATTAAAGGACTAAGAGTCTGACAAGAAGACAGTAAGTCCTTCACACCAGTTTTGCTGTATGTCTAACCATTCACTGCCTCTAGTCATTTAACACAAATATTTCAATTGTGACATTTCCCCCTAAAAAAGACTCCCACAGAGCTGTCAAATGTGCAGTGCAACCTTCTGCCTTCTTTATATAACCATCCTTAAAGCAAGTCATTTATCAAAGCTGGGAGCAATGACTATTATGGGAGCCCAAAGATGTGGCCCACAGGTGAAAAAGAAATTCAAAAGCCCTTCCCCAGTGCTTTCACCTTGTGAAGCCCTTTACAAAGTCAGTAAGGAATGCTACCCTCTGCTTCACACACGGCTAAGTAATCAGACAGGCAGTGAAAGATTAGGCTTGAGATACACAGAAAAGGTTAAGTGTGATGTAAATCTTACCTTCTGCACGTTGGGTTTGATGCACCGAACAAAGAAAGGATTTGAAGAGCTCAGTGTTGCCATTAAGGAATGAAGTGATTCCTAAAACACAGATGGACAGAAGACAGCACTTCACAAGCTGACTTTTTGTACAAACAACATAACCCAGCAACACTCCTGCACCCTGGCACTGCACACATCTAACTGCAACACCTAGTGGTATACACCAGAAATTACTGCCCCACCTAAGTTCTTGCTCTTAAACACACAGAATTAATAGATGCATGTTTGTTTCTTTCACCAGCCTTTCAGATCAACACTATCATCATGATTTTACAGTGAAGAACATACACAAGGGGACACAGTCTCGAGTTGTGCTAGGGGAGGTCTAGGCTGGATGTTAGGAGGAAGTTGTTGGCAGAGAGAGTGATTGGCATTGGAATGGGCTGCCCAGGGAGGTGGTGGAGTCACTGTCCCTGGAGGTGTTCAAGCAAAGCTTGGATGAGGCACTTAGTGCCATGGTCTAGTTGAGTGGCTAGGGCTGGGTGCTAGGTTGGACTGGATGATCTTGGAGGTCTCTTCCAACCTGGTTGATTCTGTGATTCTTCTGTAGCAAAGCTGCGAGAACATAACAGTGTCTATGGACAACTAAGCCAATTCTCTCAGTGCAGGCTACTATCAGAAAAGGTGGTCAGTCTGAACAGAAATAATGTAACCTCTAATACTACTAATAAAGCATTTAACCTTTCACATTTATCTGTGGTACAGATGGCCAGATTCTGCACAGTGCTGCACGCTTCTAAATCATTGTCAGGTTATGAGCTAATCTGAAGTTTGCCCTGCACTAGTCTGATCAGCAACAGGCTGAAACAGACGGCATCTAATCTCAGCTATTCTGTGCACCCCCAAGCCCACATTAGGCAGGCTGTCAAAGGAAAAAAAGAGTTAATCAATCTATCATGAAAATAAAGCTGTGAGGACAAAGTTCTTCATTTGAAATGAGATGGACTAATTCCTGGAAAGCTTTAAAACACAATAAAAACCCAACAAAACTAACTCTTCGGTGATGGCATGATATGAAGGTGGATTCATTGCAAAGCAGCCCAGCTATTTAGTAGTCCATTACTGCAGCTTTAGGTAAGAGGTAGCAATGTTTTGATTTAATGTCTTAGCATACTTTATATTGCCCAAGGGCTCTTACAGGGGAGGGACTTCTTAGGATGTCAGGGAGTGACAGGACTAGGGGGAATGGAGCAAAGCTGGAGGTGGGTAGGTTCAGGCTGGACATGAGGAGGAAGCTGTTCAGCATGAGAGTGGTGAAAGCCTGGAATGGGTTGCCCAGGGAGGTGGCTGAGGACCCATCCCTGGAGGTGTTTAAGGCCATGCTGGATGAGGCTGTGGCCAGCCTGCTCTAGGGTAGGGTGTCCCTGGGCATGGCAGGGGGGTTGGAACTAGGCGATCCTTGTGGTCCCTTCCAACCCTGACTGATTCTATGATTTTATGATTCTAAATATCATGAAAGAAAACTAATCCAGACTTGTACTCACACAACTTAGTGAAGGCTTTGTGCTAGATTCCCATATGGTGCCACATGTGAAAGGAGGGCTCTAAAGCTCCATAAAAAGATGTTTACTAAAAATGCTTTCCAAACTCTGAGTTAAAAAGCAAAGCAACACCTTAATGAGGCATTTATTAAGTACTTATTTCTCTTAGCATACAAGCACTGCTGTAAGGCTTTGTGTGATTTTCTGGTTGATTTTAGATTTCATACAAGAGGTGGTAATGTTCTGATGCTGAAGTTTTGCTTATTTTAATCTACAACTCTTCTTTGCTGAATAGGTTTTACCTAACAGAGATGACAAGTAACTAACCTTGAACTGAAGACTGACAGTGGGTTTTCGGTGCTTGCTTCCACATTTCAGAGTGTCTTGATTGTTGCGACTTGAGACATGTTCAAATAGATCATAGATGAAATCAAGACTGAAATGGGAAAGAAAAAGAACACCTCTAAGTTATATTTTAACTGATTATGAGGTTTGTCAGCACAGAACACAAAGAATACACTGCACCTTAGAAAGCAGCTCCTGCATCCAGAAAATGCTTATTGATTTTATTCACAATCTTTAATAAGCCACAGACTTTGCCTTTGCAGGATTTACACAGGGCAGAACAAAAAACACCAGAGCAAAGTAAAGCAAAACATAGCAAGGAGTTTCTTTATTTGTTTCAAATATATCACTAAGGAAACAAAGTATGAAGTCCTAGAGTCCTTACTGCACTTTATTTGACTTACTAAACCAGACCTCCAGCTGACTGTAACAGCAACTGCACCTGAACAAAGACTTAAACCCAAGACTTCCAGCTTGTTTGGGACCATAGCATAAAATAATCACCCACATAAAGCACACTTTCAGATACCAGCTGTGCATGATGTTTTCTACCCTGTCAGTTGGATACCTTCCACATAGTGCTTCTACAGAAACACAGACCTTTTAACTTGAGCTCTAGACAGATGCTGGTACAACAGCAAAACCAAGCCCAGCAGCTTTAACTCTTCAATTGACAGATGTTATGTCAGACATGTCATGAAACCAGAACAAACAACACAGAGAGGGAAATGCTTATTAACAGTTTCCACTGCACAGAAGGGCTTAAGGGATTTACAAGCAAACAACTTGCACGAAAGGCAGGATGTGTAGAGAGTGGCAGCTGAGCCACCAACACCAGGGCTCAGATTTCTCCTCTTCTGTCACCCTTCTGTGTCTCCTGGAGTCTTAATCATATGGTTACAGAAAGGGACATGATACCTACCCCTGAGACCTTACACAGCAGAATGACAGGAAGCATGCAAGTATCAAAGACATCCAAGCTTAGACTTGCAGCAACCTAAATCTTTATAGAAGTTCTCCCTTTGAAGCAGTTTTCACTGTGGTCTCTCAGGCTAACCTTTCAACCAAATTAGCAAATGCTACAAATAAAAGCAATCTAAATTGTATGTGAAGCAATAAACCACACAAGTGTGCAGCCTACAAGACACCCTGCAGCACTTAGAAATCATTGCTAGCATTCATCATCCTTATTCATCACTGAGTAGCAACTGAGTGCTCTATCAAAACTCTGGACTGAACAGGGATGAGGTACTCCACAGCAAGGGAAAAGCCAACTTTGTGAGAAGTGGTTATAGTAAGACCTGCTTACAGGCACCTCTGATATCTCCTCTATGTTTCAACTCCATCAAGGTCTAATGCTACAAAAAAATCTAACATATTCAATCCCTGGCAGAGTTAGGTGGTACACTACCCCTTACCATCATAACCTGAATGAAAACCATAGCAATGTACCTGCTTTCACGTAACAAATTCAGGAGGTCATCTCTGAAAGTATCTCTGTTCTTCTCCAAAATCCCCCTGACATCATAGTGGACCTAGCAGGAAAGAAAACTGATTCAAACACCAAGCCAAGTAGTCAGGCAGCTCTCCCAAGGGTGGTACTGTAAAAAGTGCTGAGGGAACAGAGTGCTTTAGCTAATCTGGAGCAGCTTCAGGGTAACATTAAGCTAATGAAAACTCCATTTGGAATGACTTCAGCAAAGAAAGAAAGGAAAATTACCTCCCCGGCGTAGTGCTTCACTCCGAAGTTGTGAACAGCAACTCTTGGTTTTACGTAAAAAGGATTGTTCTAATTGGAGCAGAAAGAAAAGATAAAAAGAATGAGGGGGGGGGGGCAATGGGTGGATGATAACAGTCTGGGAGCAGAATGATACAAAGGGTCATATTATCCTCTCAACCCAGATCTAAACAAACCGTTGTCTTCCAGTGACCTCCCCAGTGGATAAGCACTCTAAAAGCAAACAACCAACTTCTAATGGTAATAGGATTTGTTAGTCTAGGCTGCTTCAAATACAGCAATAACAGATTTATTATTAAAAGGCATTATACTAAACCTGAGCCCCATCTGGTAGAAATATCCCTTAAAGGCACTTTGAAAGAGAAGGCTCTGTCTTAAGCTGGTAGTTATGAAGGTTGGTGGATATGTTTGTATCCCACAAATTCTCCAAAATAATTCTAGGGTCTCAAGTAAAGTTATCACTAATCAGGACAGGAAACCTGCTGCCTATGAGGTAGTAAGGCAGTAAATTAAATCCAGGTGAATACTTCATTAAATTAAGGAAAACCGAAGATCTAAATAATTGGAGTTACTGCAAGAGAAGGGTGACAAAGCTGGTGAAAGGTCTGGAACACAAACCCTATGAGGAGAGGCTGAGGGAGCTGGGGGTGTGCAGCCTGGAGAAGAGGAGGCTTAGGGGGGACCTCATTGCTGTCTACAACTACCTGAAGGGAGGCTGTAGCCAGGTAGGGGTTGGCCTCTTCTCCCTGGCAACCAGCAATAGAACAAGGGGACACAGTCTCAAGTTGTGTTGGGGGAGGTCTAGGCTGGATGTTAGGAGGAAGTTGTTGGCAGAGAGAGTGATTGGCATCGGAATGGGCTGCCCAGGGAGGTGGTGGAGTTACTGTCCCTGGAGGTGCTCAAGCAAAGCCTGGATGAGGCACTTAGTGCCATGGTCTGGTTGACTGGCTAGGGCTGGGTGTTAGGTTGGACTGGATGAGCTTGGAGGTCTCTTCCAACCTGGTTAATTCTATGATTCAAGCTGTCAGAGCTTTAGAGCAGCATTTGGTTTATTCACCAATATGGATACATTTGAGTGGACAGTGAGAAGGGCACGTTCTTCCAGGTAACTGACTCAGCCTTGACAGCAAACGATATGGATTGCTATCAAAGTAGGATTATGTCCAAAACAGCCTGTACAAATGCATCCATTTATATGAGCCATGCATTTCTAAAGAAGCAAAGAGACCTTCCATAATTTGCACAGAAAATGTGAGCAGAACATCACATACAGCATGCTGGATATTCAGCTTCTCCAGCAAAGTGGAGTCTGTAGCCTGAGGAAAATGGCTCTCTTCATTGATGAGTGCCAGCAGACCCAGTTTCTAGAACAGCAAGAAAAGACAGAAAACAAATCTAAGCACAGATGGATGCAGATGTCTCCAGTTCAGAAAAAAATCACAAACTTCTTGATGATGTTGTGTGTCGAGAGGCATGGAACCACCCACCCATACACAGCTAAAATCTCAGCTCCGTAGAGAAATGCAATCCTGTTTTTCTGACCACACTCCTTTTGAAACATACAACACACAGTACATGGCCATCATAAAGAAAGACAATACCAGAAGCAGCAAGTTTTTGGGCACATACAATGACATTACCCCAAGTGCTTCCAAGATCTCAGTTTAAGTGACTCCAGATTATTGGAGGAGTTTGTATAAGCAGCCTTTTAAAAAACGTTTTCATAGATAAAATTATCTCCATAGTTGATGAACCTATGTAAAACTTTAGCACCCACAGTTCCTAGGGGCACAGCAAAAACACAGTGTAACCATGCACTGCATGAATTCAGCTGCCCTTTGCTTTGCATATGCCTCTGTGTGACTTCCTTTCATGTTCTCTACTTCTTATAGTAGTAAGATGTGGTAAAACCAAAGCAAGCTACCCTTCAGTTAACAGATTGATAGAGTTTCTCAGAAAACCATGATTTTCCAAGAGCACAATGTAGTAAGTCACTTCTCAGCAGCTCAGAACAGTTCCTGACAAACACCACCACTGGAGTCATGGCATGGCAGCTGGATGCCCTCCCTGCTCCCATCAGCTTCTGTGGTCAAACCCATGCGGCTATGCACCCCACTACAGGGCTAAATTCACATGCCACACTTGCACTGCTAGCAGAAGTGAACATGGATGAAACTATGAACTTCAGCTTTGTCATCCAGACAGAGTGACAATGTCTCAGCACTGAACTGTTCCACTCCTCACTGCTAATGTACTAATAACTGCAGAAACATCACACTCTTTTGCATGTTCCTTCAGAACTAATGGGAACATAAAGATCTGCAGATTAAGCCAAATCTGGCAGGCAACAAATGAAGATTACCTGCATCCCATGAAAAGTGATTATGGGAGCAAGGCACTGCTATTCTCTGTCCCTTCTTTCTAAACTTTTGAATCAACCAGTATATGAAGGGGGCCTATAAAAAAGCTGGGGAGGGTATCAGTGAGTGACAGGACTAGGGGGAATGGAGCAAAGCTGGAGATGGGTAGGTTCAGACTGGATGTGAGGAGGAAGTTCTTCACCATGAGAGTGGTGAGAGCCTGGAATGGGTTGCCCAGGGGGGTGGTTGAGGCTCCATCCCTGGAGGTGTTCAAGGTCAGGCTGGATGAGGCTCTGGTCAGCCTGATCCAGGGTAGGGTGTCCCTGCCCATGACAGGGAGGCTGAAACTAGATGATCCTTGTGGATTCTATGATCCCCAGATACGGCTTTTATTTATCATCACACACTGTTACTACAACAGTACACAGTTACTATAAAATTGATTTTATAATCTATAACCCATGCATGGAAATAATCTGATTAAAAGCTCACTATTTATACACTCAAGATCTACCAATCTCCTCACTTGTTCTTTCTGTTGGCAATTACAGACATAGCTCAGAATAAGAAAGTAGAAATGGGTACCAATATCACATTCTTTATTACCTTTTCAATAAGATCCAGGCACTCTCCATTGTCTTTCCAGTCAATATCTTCCCAAATCAGTCCTTCTCTAAGGAAAATAAGGAAGGCCTTTTTATTGATAACTCCAACATAATTATCTTAAGCATAGAAAAAGGAGGAGCTGGTACATTTATCTTGCAAGTGTAGAGTCTCACACCTGGGAAAGAACAACTCCAGGGATCAGTATAGGCTGGGGACTGATCTGTTGGAAGGCAGTGAAGGGGAAAAGGATCTGGGGGTCCTGGTGGATGGAAGGTTGACATGAGCCAGTAGTGTGCTCTTGTGGCCAAGAGGGCAAATGCCATTCTGGGCTATATTCAAAGAGGTGTTGCTAGTAAGTTGAGAGAGGTTCTCCTGCCCCTCTACTCTGCCCTGGCGAGGCCACATCAGGAGTACTGTGTTCAGTTCTGGGCCTCCCAGTTCAAGAGGGACACAGAACTGCTTGAAAGAGTCCAGCATAGAGCCACAAAGATGACTAAGGGAGTGGAACATGTCTCTTACAAGGAGACACTGAGGGAGCTGTGGCTCTTTAGCTTGGAGAGGTGTCTGAGGGGTCATCTCATGAATGTTTGTAACTATGTAAAGGGTGAGTGGCAGGAGGATGGAGCCAGGCTCTTTTCAGTGATGCCCAGTGACAGGAAAAGGAGCAATGGGTGGAAGCTGAGGCATAACAAGTTTTGTGTAAGCATGAGGAGGAGTTTTTTCATGGTGGAGGTGACAGAACACTGGAACAGGCTGCCCAGGGGGGTTGTGGAGTCTCTCTCCCTAGAGATATTCAAAACCTGCCCGGATGCATTCCTGTGTGATCTGGTGTAGGTGATCCTGCTCTGGCAGGAGGTTGGATTGGAAGAGCTTTCAGGGTCCTTTCCAGCCCCTGACATTCTGTGATTCTGTGAAATAACAGGAAAATACACAGTTCCTCACAGATTTTGGAAGGAACTAAGGTAAGCTAAGCTGTTGAGTCGTACCCATGAGATCTACAGGCAACCACATCTCTCTTGAGGCTTCCTATCAGTTTGGAGGGCACAGCAGGCAATGCTGGTCCTTGCTGCCTTTGTGAGGTAGAGTCTTGGTGTGCATATCCTCCTACCTTAATGAATCCTATTTGACCACTAGAGGTGCTGGGCCAAATCAGAAGGCTCCAAGCTCATTTACCTGGGAATTTCTGACCTGAGAAAAGAGCTTGTCAAAATCATGATGCCACTTTCCATATTTCCAAGAGTGAGATAAGAAAATCCATCAGGTATTTGCCAAAGTGTTGGAGTTAGAGCTCTTGCTTTTCTTACAACTGCTTTGGACTCGGTTATATCAATCCAAAACCATCATCTTGTTTTTGAGGGACACAAAAATCATCAGAGCTTTGGAACACTTCTACTACAAAGACAGGCTGAGGGAGCTGGTATTTCTCAGCCTGAAGAAGAGAAGGCTCCATGGAGACCTAATAGCAACCTTCCAGTACCTGGAGAGGACCTACAAGAAGGTTGATGAGGGACTGTTTACAAAGGCCTGTAGTGATAGGAAGAGGGGCAATGGCTTCAAACCAGAGAAGAGCAGATTTAGGTTGAATGTCAGGAACAAATTCTTTACAATGAAGGTAATGGAACACTGGAACAAGTTGGCTGGGGATGTAGTTGAGGCCCCACCCCTGAAGATGTTACGGTGAGGCTCTACAGGGCTCTGGACAACCTGATTTAGTTGAGGTTGCCCCTGCTGACTGCAGAAGAATTAGACTAGATGACCTTTGGAGGTCCCTTCCAACCCAAACCATTCTATTGCACTGCTTATTTTCAGAATTCTTTCCAATCCATTTTATCTCTTACCTGCTGTACTCCAGTTGCTCCAAGGAAAAGATGTGCTTGTTGAAATATTCCTGCAGCTTTTCATTTGCATAGTTAATATTGAACTGCTCAAAACGATTTACCTAGAGACAAGAAGTTTGCAAAAATGAGTATACTCCAAGTTATTCTACTTTGCAAACAAGGACCTGGTTTGTGTCATAACATACTGAAGAACCACATTTCAGGGAAGATGAAAAAGGTATGGACAAGGAAGCATAAATATCATAGCATCTATCTGAACAAACTTTTGAAACTTACATCAAAGTTTTCAAAGCCAAATATGTCCAAAATCCCAATGGACTTGAAGTCCTCCTTGCTCCTGATCCTGCTGTTGATTTTCTTAATGACCCAAGCAAAACATTGAGAATAAAGTGCCATAGCCATGGAATCTCTGCTGTCTATTGCCTGCATTGAAGAAGGAAAACACAACACATCAATGGCTGCTGTAACTGAGAACTTAGCAGGCTTTGCATTAAGCAATGCAACATGAAGTTCAGCAAGGCCAAGTGCAAAGTCCTGGACCTGGCTCTAGACAATCCCAAGCACAAATCCAGGCTGGGTGAGGAACAACTTGAGAACAGCCTTAAGGTGAAGGACTGGGGGGTATCATAGAATGGTTTAGGTTGGAAGGGACCTCAAAGATCATCTAGTTCCAGCCCCCTACCATAGGCAGGGATATCTCCCACTAGAACAGGTTGCTCAAGGCCTCATCCAGCCTGGCCTTGAACACCTGCAGGGAGGGAGCAGCCACAACCTCCCTGGGCAACCTGTGCCAGTGTCTCACCACCCTCACTGCAAAGAATTATTTCCTAACATCTAGTTTAAATCTCCCCTCTGCCAGTTTAAACCCATTGCTCCTCATCCTGTCATTACAAGACCTTGTCCTCAGCCTTCCTGTAGGTTCCCTTCAGATACTGCAAGGCCACTATAAGGTCTCCTCAAAGCCTTCTCCTCTCCAGGCCAAAGAGCCCCAACTCTTGTAGCCTGTCCTCATAGCAGAGCTGCTGCAGCCCTCTGAGCATCTTCATGGCCTCCTCTGGACATGCTCCAACAGTTTGATGTCCTTCTTGTGTTCAGGGCTCCAGAACTGTACACAGTACTCCAGGTGAGGCCTCAGCATAAGAAGGACATAGAACTGCTGGAACGGGTCCAGAGGAGGGCCACGAAGATGATAAGAGGGTTGGAGCACCTCCCTGTGGTGATAGGTTACAAGGGTTGGCACTGTTCAGCTGGGGAAGAGAAGGCTCCAGGGAGATCTCACAGTGGCCTTCCAGTACCTGCAAGGGGTCTACTGGAAAGCTGGGGAGGGACTTTTTACAAGAGATTGTAGTGATGGGATGAGGGAGAATGGCTTTAAGCTGCAAGAGAGTAGATTTAGACTGGTATTAGGAAGAAATTCTTTACAGCATGGGTAGTGAGACACTGGAAGAGGCTGCCCAGGGAGGTTGTGGAAGCCCCCTCACTGGAGGTGCTCAAGGCCAAGTTGGTCTCATAGAAGATGCCCCTGGCCATGGCAGGGGTATTGGAACTAGATGATCTTTAAGGTCCTTTCCAACTCAAACCATTCTATGGATGTGAATCCAAGGAGGTTTGGCTCTCTATGTACTTTGACAGTACAGCTGTACATCTGTGTGGACTTAAAATCATTATCATAAAATCATTTTGATTGCAAAAAGCCTTTAACATCAAGTTCAACCATTATGTACCACAGCTGGTGCTAACTAGACCTCAAGCACCACACCTATGTGTATTTTACACACCCTCTGAAATGGGGATTCATCCACCTCCCTGCAAGGCCTGCTCCAGTGTTTGAGAACACTTTCAGTGAAGAAGTTTCTTCTAATATCCAAATCAAACCTTTCCTGGTGTAACTTGAAGCTATTTCCTCTCATCCTATCACTTGTTCCTAGGGAGAAGAGACTGACACTGACCTCACTACAACCTCCTTTCAAGTTGTATTTCAAGGACAGAACATTCAAATAATAAGAAATGATAAACTTAAGGTTTGGAGAAAGATAAGAGTAGTTTAGGAAATGGCATCTTCATTTACTCCTTTCTAGTGCTAAGTGTAATGTCATACACACCTATTTCTAATCTCCTTCCCCAAAAAAAACCCAAACATTTCTGCTGGAAGTTTAAAAAAACACACACCTGACACAAATGTCCACAGTGACAAATATCAGCCTAAGTGGGTAGAATCTGGGGAGTGGGGGGAGGGAAGGAAGAAGAAAAGATAAGCAATCATGCTTAATCACAAGAGCCAAGCTACAAACCTTTGTCAGAAGGATGGGATGGGATCTACAGAAATTCCTACAATTCCAGTTATGCCCTTCCCAAAAAACTCTATGTAGTATTTTTGACAGCCAAATCTGATGTGTGAGCTAAGCCTCTGTTCCTGAGTCACTAATGATCTTCCTGGTCCTGAAGACCAAGTCCATATTTAACAGGCCCTAAACAATATTTCAACACTGAGATGCTTTACCTGTTGTATACTAAGAGGTGTTAGGATTTCTTCTCCCCTGAGTATCATTGATCTCTGTGTCAATGCTTCAGTTAGCTGTGTGGAGTCCAGCCCCAGTAGTTCAGCAGATCTACCCAGAGCTGGCAGTAAAAAGAGACAAATACAAATGTGCCCTTAAATACACATAAAGTTATGAAACAGATTTCTATTACCATTAGATGCTACTAAAATGATGTGGATTAGACAAAAACATAACTAGGAACTCTAAGCTGTGTTTTTGCTGCTTATAAAAAGCCACAGCATCATCAATATGCACAACTGGAGGAATTTAACAACAGAAATTCATCACAACTAAGTCTTATTTTCCACTTAATGTTACATGTCAAGGATTGAAGCAATCTATCCCAACAATCTACTGCTTTCACTAACATAATTTCCCAGAGACAGATATCAGCAATTCAGTCTTTGTTCACACGAATGCATTTCAACTAATTTGAGGAGGGTGATGAAGACAAAGAAAATGAATGAATTTATTTCTTACCTGCACGTTTTTAATTTGCACTTTGACTATACTGTGGTATACAAAGCAGTACACAAAGCTTCTTTTCATTGCTGTGTATGAGCAGACATTGAAAACGTTTGCCAGTCTTTCAGATTTGTAATTCAAGTATTGAAAGCTCTAACAAAAGATACCTTTGGAGAGATCTCAGCTAAGGAATGTATTTGAGCACTGATGTTTTGTCACCTTGAGGATATTTCAGAGAAGGAATTAGATTAAAATAGAATTTCACAGCTATTAAAGGAATAAGCTCACGCTCAGTATCTTCCCTAATTAAGATCTAGCATTCAGCAGCAGAATAAATTGCCTTATCTGCCAAAAAACCAAACCCAACATTTTAATCAGATGTTACAGATGTTAAAAATCAGCATGACCCTTCCACTGTCTGTCCTTTCTATCTTCAAAGACACTAGCAATGAAAACAGCTTTCACAATCTCAGGAAACATTTATGTTTGCTTACACACCTGTTTTAAAGGACACCTGAGCCCCACCAGCAGTGATGAACTCTACATTTCCTAGATGTAAAATTCCAGCCAACAGCCTCAAAATTTCTCGCACCTCCTCCTTGCTGAACTGCATCACTTCCATTGCGGTCTGGAACGACATGTGAGCCTCTTCAATAACATGCACATGGACTCGAAACATGGAGAGCAGGACAAATGGTGTTGTCAAGCCTCAGAAAAGCAAGTCAGGACCAACAAAGTGCTGGCAGGGGTTAATTCCTCTGGTTTCATCCAAAATCGAATGTGCTGCAATACATATCTTGTGCAACAAGGACATCTTGGTGCATCTAACTATAGAATCATTGAATCAACCAGGTTGGAAGAGACCTCCAAGATCATCCAGTCCAACCTAGCACCCAGCCATAGCCAGTCAGCTAGACCATGGCACTAAGTGCCTCATCCAGGCTTTTCCTGAACACCTCAAGGGACAGCAACTCCACCACCTCCCTGGGCAGCCCATTCCAATGCCAATCACTCTCTCTGCCAACAACTTCCTCCTAACATTCAGCCTAGACCTCCTCTGGCACAACTTGAGACTGTGTCCCCTTGTTCTATTGCTGGTTGCCAGGGAGAAGAGACCAACCCCTACCTGGCTACAGCCTCCCTTCAGGTAGTTGTAGACACCAATGAGGTCCCCCCTAAGCCTCCTCTTCTCCAGGCTGCACACCCCCAGCTCCCTCAGCCTCTTCTCATAGGGCTTGTGTTTCAGGTGAGATCTCCTTTTGATGTTCTAAGGAGGCTGTAACTTGCTTTGAAATTCTTCACTGAAATTGTACAAATATTGAAACACTCTACTGAATTGTGCACCAGACATGATTTCACTAATTTGCATTAGTAACAGATAACCTCTGTCTTTACCAAATTTTGCCAATTAGAATTGTAGCTAACAAGGCATGGAGGAGTAAACACAGCAACATGCAAAATTTGCTCATCTGTTGTCTCAGCAATGGAGAATTCCAAATAGGTCTTCTGCAGAAGAAGACCTCTGAGCAGGTCATTAAGCCCAAATATACCTCTTCTCACTGTGGTTTCACAGCAGAACCATCCAAGAAAAGCAGATCTATATCAAATACGTTGAATTTATGAATAACCAACATGGCAATGGATCCACAACTAGAAGCAGGGAAGAAATGATGGTCAAAGGTTTATTTTGTATGGAAGACCTTTCAAAACAGAGCTTCACAGAGAGAGTGATTTGCCATGGGAATGGACTGCCCAGGGAGTTGGTGGAGTCACCATCCCTGGAGGTCTTGAAGAAAAGCCTGGATGAGGCAGTTAGTGCCATGGTCTAGTTGACTGGATAGGGCTGGGTGCTAGGTTGGACTGGATGATCTTGGAGGTCTCTTCCAACCTGGTTGATTCTATGATTCTATGAAAGATGTCAGCACTAGAAGTTTATATGCACAGGATGCAGTTCCTCTCTGCCTGCTGCAAGGAAGTTTCACTTCAGTAACATCTCTGTGACTTAAATTGTAATAAATATGGGCAACAGAGATGACTGTAATAGGAAAAGACAGGTGAGGGTGATCTGTGGACTTTCTGTCCACCTCTTGCTCTGGGAATGCAGCCTTGTAGCCTCAGCCCCTGCTGCAAGGATGCCCACACTCAGACTACAGCTAATAGGATTGGTTGTAAGATATAAAGCCATTCAGAGGAAGACTCACCCAGGATGTGCTTTTTAACACAGGTTTAAATTTTCTTAAACCCTATTGTGTAAGCTACTTCACACACCTGGATTTCTCACTTACAACTTGAAGTCACAGAAGCCCAGGTACTTCACAGACCCTACCCACCAGATGCTACACAAACTGGGAAAGATTCAGGATGGAAAAAAACAGTGGAAGCAGACACAGCTGTTATACAAAGCAGGTAAGGGCACAGACATCTCAAAGCCTTAGTATCTTCCCAACTGGTACTTTTTTCATTCCAAATGCAGTAATTTTACAAAATCACAGCATCCTCTGAAATGCTACAGTAAAAATCAAATATTGGAGAGAAGGTTAAAAACGTGCCCCAAATGACAGTCCCTGTAAGATTAGTGCCTCAATGAAAGAGCTGCATTTGCTGGTCAGCACAAGAAGGCTTTGTCCCCTGCTCTGTGAATGGACTCCAAGCATGTGAACCTCCAGCATTTTTAGAGTATAAAATATAAAGGAAACAACTCACAATGACTTCCTTGAAAGAATTTTTGTCACTGATTGTCTTATCTGCTGTACATCCAGACTGATTCAGGTAGTGGTAGTTCTCTGGCACAGATAAGTAAAAAGCATCTAATAAGGAGAGAAAAGAGGATGAGTGAAAGAAAACAAACCCAAAAGCACTCCACAAATTACTGTGTCAGAGTTAAATAGCTCACAATTTATTTGCACTGAAATCATGATGCACAAAGCAGAGTTTTATAGTAAAATCAGCTATGGGGGTTTATTTTGCCAGGTTTTGCTTTATTTAGCTGCACAATGGAGTTAACTACACTTTTTAGCATGCAAAGACAGCAGGCCCAAAGGGAGATGCTGAGACAGCTTCAGGCAATTCTGCATGTATAAAACTGTAATTTCTTTTGTTGAGTGGATTTATTCTTTATGAGAGAGGATTACAAGAACCAGAATTATTTCTCTTTGTTCCTCTGGAATCACTTGGCACCAACAAAAATACTCAGCTTGAACAGAATGAAGCATGCTTGTCCCCAGGTAATTTTCTCAGGGCCACAGCAGAAGCTGGGACCAAAATTACTGGCAGCTCAGTGACATTCTTCAAGTAAGCAGGTTGCTTTACCAAGCTGAGCTCAAATCCACTCACTGAATTCCAGATGAAGAAATTACCTATTGCACTGCTGTGATTAGTGTGTATCTGCAGTTAGATTTTCAACTGCTGTTACCATAGCTGCTGACTGCTACCAGAAAGCCACTACAGTTGTGTGACTTATGCTTTGCCACTCACCTTTCTCTCTGTCTTCTATCCCTGCCAGCAGAGCATAGAATATATGATAATTTCTTTCCCCTGGGTTTTGCCTTACTACACGATTCTGCCAAAGTAAAAAACAGGCTCCACTAAGCAATCATTTTAAAGACTTTTTTTAACCACAATTTCAAAGAGAACAATATTAACTGAGCAAAAGCAGTGACTTACCTTTTCCAATAAATCTATCACCAGGGAGAAAAAATTCAGTCAAGGAATAAAGTAAAAAGCAATTAATGCACAAGCTATTTATAATCTTTTCTTCTTTCACTTGAGCCAACAGGAAGAACATTGTGATCTTTTCTTATAACATCCCTACTACTGCAACAAGATGAATAAAGTAACAACAGCAATATCAGAGCAGTTCTAATAACCATGTGGTCCCATGCCACCTTCTCCTTCAATGTATTAAAACTGGACTTGTCATGTTTAGGATTTTAAACAACATCTGTCTCCTTTACTTACTCTTTTCCCTAAAGCCTGGAAACAGCTTCAAGGATAAAACCTGTCCTGTGACAAAGACAGCTTATATTTAAAACACTAGATAAGACCCCCTCAGTATATTCCTCATCCCAGCCCCAGTATATTCCTCATCCCAGCCCCTCTGGTGTTCTGGTCAAGCTGGCTCATAGTCCATTTTTGCCAAATGCAGGACAAACTGAAGGATTTGATACACCCAGGGTCTGCTCTTACTTCTTCAAAAAGCTTAGTTTTGGCTACAATAAATGAGGGAATTAGCTGACAGCTGAAGTCATCCCCAGAAACTCAGGCTTTTAGCTCACTACATAAGAACATGCACACAAGCCATGAAAATCTTTGTTCTTCAAGAGCACATAAACCCTACCAGGACACAAATGTATGTGTACATGTGCACAAGCATGCAGAATTTTGTGTTACTACTTTCCCTTTCCCACCTACATTAGCTCAATTTAATCTTTCAGGATGGAGTGAAAGGACAGATAAGGGCAAGCCTCTTCTCTTGCAGCCCTCCACAGAGGAGGTACGTGGAGGCCGCCCACAGAGATGGGCAAAATCACCAGATGAGGATACAATCTAGAATTCTTCCTCCCTGAATGTTTCCTTTCTGACAGATGTTCAGCTGAATAAACTTCCCAAAGCGACTGGAGTTGTTGTTGTAAACAGTCTTTGCATTGCCAAAGGCTTCCATAATTGGGCTGTGAAAACACAGAAGAGCAACAGGAGTGTTAGCCTGTGACCAGCATGCCAACAGTTTTACATGGAAGTGGCAAAACAAACAGCACTCTGAAAAGCTCACTTCTGACACTCTCCTCAGCCACAACCTACATCTTCACTGTGATCTTCAACTAAATAACAATGGTCATCTCAATTTTCTATCAAAAGGTGCAGATATTCAAGCAACAGGGTGAATAATCATACTGAACTACAGCTTCACCTGTACCTGCTCAAAAGATGCACACAGTTGTCGCTGCATGACTCAAATTACAGAACTAAGAAGTCTCAGCACATGCAAATTGCTAGAGCGATGTGGTGAAAATAGTCTTTGTCCCGAGTCAAGATACAGCAGCCAAAACACAGATGAAGTGTGATGAACAGAAGCAGCAGCATCTGAAATTGTGCTGGTTTTTAAACAGTTTATAATGAGGTAGTATTTCATTTGAACACTGAGAGATATTTATTGTGTGGAGTGTGCCCAACTTCTCTGATGCATTTCCTCACCTGTTTGACTAATTTACCCTTATCCTCTCTTTACTCACCACACTTCTACTACTTGCACACTTTATCCTCACCATGCTGTATCTTCTACTTTACACTCAGGCTATACAAACCAAACCAATGGTTTCTCCCTCCTATTGCCAATCTCCTTCATTATGATTATCTGATTCAGCCCCACACACAAATGAAAGGCACCACTTAAAGGCACCACTGTTCATTTCAAAACTCTGGACCTTTTGCTTAACGGAATATGCCTTCCTCTCCAATATTCATTTTATGTGCAGTAGATGCACTCACATCTTTACTGACATTGCAAGCTCTTATTTCAATGACTGGGATTATGGCTTCTGAAAAATACCTGTGTTGTCCTCTGAAAAACTTAGTACCTGCTCTCAAGAATTGCTTGCTCCACACAGGAGGTCTTCTCTCTGCAGGACAGCTCCAGCGAATGTTGGCTCATTGCAGACAAGAACTTGAGAATCAGCTTAGTGCTTTCTGTCTTACCAGCACCACTTTCACCACTGAAAGAAGAGAAGGAAAAGTGTCTGCACAATTCCAGCTGCCAAAAGAAAATCCCTCTGCCTGTCCAGCCCTGCAAACTCTAAGGAGGATTGCAGGGATTAGAAATTAGATTTAAAAGGCAGCAGAATATCCCCTTAAGATTCATAAATATTATATTTAACACAATATGCACCTACCTACAGACTTCATACAACTGTTTAGACCACATTTCAAGGCACTGACTGCATAAGGACGTATACAAAACCTGTGAGGCAGTGAAAAGCTCTCTGAATACAAACAACTGTCCAACAATTCTCACCAACATGCAAAAACGAAGTTAAAACATAGGCATAACCATGGTCCAAAAGAAAGTCCAGAATATGAATTAAGGTGGGAAAGTCTAAGATTATGTCACAAAAATTTAGCTAGGAAGGGAGCCCTGCTGTGAGGAGGATGAAGTGAGCCACACCAATGCACACTGTAACACACAAAGGCCACCTGTACAATCAATATTGATAATCTTAGGGAGCTTCATATCCTTTAAACAAACTTTGTTAAACGTCCATGAAAATAAATCAGATTCACATCAGTTCAAAATACACAACTTTCACCTCTCGTCATCATTAGAGATGCTAAACCTCTTATCTGCTCCCACAGCATAATTAAACTAATTGATAATGCTAAATCATAGAATCAAGCAGGTTGGAACAGATCTCCAAGCTCATCCAGTCTAACCTAGCACCCAGCCCTGTCCAATCAACTACACCATAGCACGAAGTGCCTCAGCCAGTCTTTTTGTGAACATCTCCAGGGACAGTGTGACTCCACCACCTCCCTTGGCCAAACTGCTAATAAGCAATCTTGCTGATACAAATAGAATGCAAAATATTCCACTTCTCTTCAAAAACAGTACCCTAAAAAGGGAAAGTATAAATTTGGCCCCTTTTACCAATATAATTTCCCTTCAATTATGTAGACTCATAACTAAAACCACACAAGAAACCCAACTTGCAGTTAAAGTTTGTCTAGTTTGCTTACTTTCCATCTGAAGTCGTAGCATTATGTCCTAATCTGCAGCCTAATGCCTGTTTTTCCTAATCCTTAATTGAGATGTGTCTGATTCCACTTTTCTCCCAAGGAAAGGAGGTACACTTTGGTCTTTTCCTAGCCAGCTTAGTTTATATGACAGTCTTTAGTTGTGCCACTGATGAATAGGAACCCTGGTGATTTTAGGTTAGAGCGCAGTATAATGATACTTTCTAGTGAAAAGCAAAGCAGAAAGGTACAGGCCAAAAAAGCAGCATGGTATTTTCCTGCAAATCAATGCCAACAACAAATATTTATTGCAAAGAAGAAGAAAGTGGCATTCAAAGAACATAATGAGACAGAGTTTTGTAGCTGACATTTAAGCATTTTTCAAGGAGGAACAGAAAGTCTTTAAAATGTTTCATAAAACTTCATACAAGATATGTTACCCACTGGCATGTACCAGCAACTGTGATTCATCCCTCATGCACTATCTTCAACAAATTCTGTAGTGGTTTTGGTTTATTTTTGCCCTTTATCTCTCTGGGATTGGTTTATTTTCTCTTTGCAGACCCTCGCTCACTCCTGCCTCTTTGCTTATGAAAGCAAATAGTTGATGTTTCCCATATTTAATATTTACTCCTTGTACAAAATATGATCTAGGGTAGGGTGTCCCTGGGCATGGCAGGGGGGGTGGAACTAGATAATCCTTATGGTCCCTTCCAACCCTGACTGATTCTATGATTCTATATTTCTACTTTCCTTTTGTGTTCTTCCAGCTTCTAGTTACTTGCTACACAGAGGGTTCCTGATCTAAACCTGGATTATTTGTGTCTTGTAACCCTCAGATGACTTATCTTTAATGAGTTTCTAGCCCTAGTTTAAAAACCACACAAACACATTGTTCTCTTTAGTAGCTGCCTCCTATTAGCTTTATTTGATGCCCCCTAGTTCTCAATGACTACTTGAAAACTAACAACTGCCTCTCTCCACTGTGTATTCCGAGTTGCCCATCTCCATCAGTCATTCCCACATAAGGAGCCACACTATGCATTTGAATCTCCCCTTTTGCTCTCCTCTCAGTCACCTCCAATTCCACAACGTGGATGTCAAGCAAAATACTCAAATTAGGAGCACAGGATGGATCCACCCAATATTCTCCATTTACTAATAACCTGTTCTATTCTATTCAGTTTTACAATTACTATTGAGCACCAAGTGGATGGATTCCTGGAGTCCTCTGGCACAACAGCAACATCTCTCCATGGTGCATCAAGTTGGCTCTGCATTTTTCTGTTACAAAGTGCTCTATAAAACCACTTACTGTTAATAAGATGAAAATCAAGAACAAGTAAGCTGTATCTTTAAATGTTGTTTAATGAATGCTACAGTAAATACACTAACAGTAGGTTAAGGGGGACTGATCTTTCAGACTTTTTAGAAAGCCTATGTCTACAAGAAGTTGCCAAGGTCAGTAAAAGGGTGAATTTTTTAGTGCACAGCCAACCTTTCCACCATGTGAGCTGAAGTGCCCAGATCATTCCACATCACTACATTCAGTAGTGCGAATATACTGTTTGACAGCAACCCACAAAGCCTTCACTGAGGAGGTCTTTAAACTTTCCTCATGACTTGTTCTATCCAGGGCATCTTGCTAAGGTCACAGCAGCCCAGACTCTGGACTGTTGCAGTGGAGGAAGAGGTCACCAAGAGCCACTCCTCATTATGAAGGGTATTGGCACTATTCTGTATCACTTCTCAGTTCTGTCTGTCGGCTTTAAAACCTTAGACAGATATACTCAGCAAAAATAGGTCCCTTCAGCAAAAACAGTTCATCAAACACTCAAGTGAATTCAGTGTGTCAGAGCCCCCTAAGAACACCTTCCCATCACAAGTCTGAGTTCCCCTCCAAAGAGTACTTTGGTCCACACAGATTTTCAAGCTAGGCAATAAGAACAATATCAGGCAATCAGATAACAGAAAGAATTGGTATCAGACTGTGATTTCTCATTCATGGCACAGCCTTAAGTGTCATTCAAGGTGATTGTTGCTGCTCCTTTGATTGCTTTACTCTTTTGAGTGCTTTAAAGTGGATTGATTGCTAAATCAGAAAAAAAGTGTGTGCATTCTTGTGCATGGACGAGATCACCTTAAACAGAGCAGCAACAAAAAATTCCCCTCTAACACAGTTTCCTGTTCTTACAATGCAGGGGTGGAAGTTTGAACTTGGTTCCAACCTGCGAACATCAGCTAATTATAGGGGAACTCAGTTCCTTCCCTATATCAGGATAAGCTGTTTGGCTGTTACTGGAGGAAGCTGGATTTCCTTCATGTCCCTGCTAAGACACTCAACTGAAAAATCAGACTTTACTACCTAGTATTTAGAATCACAGAATCAACCAGGTTGGAAGAGACCTCCAAGATCATGCAGTCCAACCAAGATCCAGTCCAACTAGATCACCCAGCCCTATCCAGTTAACTAGACCATGGCATTAAGTGTCCCATCCAGTCTTTTCAAGTCTTTTTCAGTATATTTGTTGTAGCATCATATATAACTGTTGAGCTCTTTTTATTTTACTTAAAGCAGACTCTGCAGTAAGGTTCAGAATAACATGAAACTGAGAATTTGTTGCTCTAGATATTTTTGTCTACCTTAAATCTCAAGTTCAATAGCTAGAGAAACAATTTTTAGCCTGGGAGATCAAAACTATAATTTCACAACTGTGCAAATATTCTAATGCACAGGCTGTGCACAGCTTCCTTAGTGTAGCCTTTTGTTGACACTTTAGGTTGCCAAGTCATTTTTATGCAGCATTTTCAAGGATTAAAATAAACCTGGGTAACACTGACTGATAAACAAGCTTCTTCAGATGCTCTATTCCTTTGTTTTCACCTCTCTATTCCTTTGTTTTCACCTCTTGTCTGTGTGGCTGTAACTGGGAAAATGGTTTCACGCTTGCATTACATTTTGAACCACTACTGATGATAGCTTTTAATGCAGATTCTTGTCTTAATGCTCTCATCTTATCCTACCCAGACAAATATCCCAGCGTTTCAAAATAGTAGAAGCTTTTGGATCCAGCATCTTAAGGAAGCAGAGCTAATTCTGGATGCCAGCAGGTGGCACTTCAAGTCCAGCTAAACTGTGCAGTACCTTCTCTCATGGGGCTGTCCCAACCTGATACTGAGATTTTTTATCCCAAAATTAGGCACAGGTGAAACTGTGTATCAGAATGTGAAGCTACAAGAACAATTCACTCATTTTAATGGCATGATGCAGTGGATTGTGGGTTTGGGATGATGTTTTACATTAAATACAAGATCAGCATATTGGCCTGAATTCAGACACTGCAGAGCTGACAAAGAACCCCTGACAGTGACTTGTTGCAACATCTGATTCTAAGCCAGTAAAAGAGTCAGGAACTTCCAAGGTGCCAAATTTGATAAGCACACTGTTGTATGTCTACTTCCAATTCCCCTAACTAAGTATATGGTGACAAGAACTTTCCCAAACCTAAGGAGGGCCACTGAAAGTTGATAAGGTCTTGCTTGAGTTCTTCACAACTACAGCAGATAAATCTGGTTTAGGAAAGTAGATTTCACCTTTTTAAATGGGTTTTTTAATGTTAATTGCAGGTTCTCTCAATTTCTACAGAAACAAGATACCCTCATAAGGTACTCCTGTGGCACTTGTCTGAAACACTGAACTTACAAGTTGTTATAATCCATAACCACAGCAAACAACTGTAAAAGGGACCACTAAAGCAAAACTCCTCTATATAATGGCTCATCTCTACTTAATCACAAGGTTTACAAAGCAAGGACTGTTGGAGACTCCTCTGGAACATAAGACTTCTGCTTATGTCCTTTTTAGGACACAGCCTAGTTTTCTGTTGGCAGCTTGTGGGGAACTGGAAAGAAAGGTAAAATACTCAGGCCAGTAGAGAACAGCCTTAAGAAAAACACTAACAGCCATCTGCTAGGCACCAGAAATTATTTCAGTCCCCAGGATCTGAGTAGATGGGCTCCTTGCAAACGACCCCTTGGCACTGGAATGGGAAATTGTGACTGCAGAGTAGAAATTTTTCCATGACAAAGATCTCTCTGAATGGGCTGCCCAGGGAGGGTGTGGAGTCGCTGTCCCTGGAGGTGTTCAAGCAAAGCCTGGATGTGGCACTTAGTGCCATGGTCTAGTTGACTGGATAGGGCTGGGGGATAGGTTGGAGTGGATGATCTTGGAGGTCTCTTCCAACCTGGTTGATTCTATGATTCTATGTCACCAGGACTCAGGTTTTAATGTATAGCACTATGTATTAAAAAATAAAGAGGAGAAATACAGTTGCACTCAGCCCATATCACCTCTGTGCTACCACAAGGAAGAACCTGCCTGGAAGCAAATCTTCCTCTTACCCAGGAAGGCTTGCAAACTGGCCTGCATTCTTAAAAGCCAGTAGAAACTGTTCCCTGCAATAGATGTTGTTCTTACTCTGTATTATCCTCTCTCTGCCCCACTCTCCCCCTGCCATGGTATCAAAGCTGTCAACAAGCGCTTCCGTCAAAGCCAGAAGACAACTGAAACGGTGTCACCTCCATAGAATCAACCAGAACTTTCATTTTAAAGCTGGCATGATGTCAGCATGGTACTGAATACTTACCAATAGATTCATTGGCTTAGACCCATGACAAATGCCAACTGCTCTCAACACACATTCAGCAGCAGTGAATACCAGTGACACAGTAGATCAAACAGGAAGCTATTAAATCATCATTAAAGCGCAGTGAGATTACGCAGGGAAGATTAATCAGGCAGAATGAAGTGGCTGAAATGTGGAGGGTTTTCTCTGCTATTCTTGTTTAATGTATTTCTCAAGACTGATGGGTCATATTTCCCTCTCAATGCAGAGTTGAGAGTCTAGTGGTGACAAAGCACTGAGCTGTGCAGGGATGCTTAAACTGGCAGGAAAAGCACTTAAGGTGATACTAGGTGGATGAGTAGCAAAAAATGCATAAAAATACAGTTTGGTTTCTTTTCTCCACTAAATGAAATCATAAGATGCTTAAGAAAAATTCAGATTTTGTTAGAAATCCACTGAATGAGAAAAAAAAAATGTTAGAAATCCAGATTTTGTAAGAAAGATTTTGTTAGAGATCCACATTTTGAGTTCAGAACTCCCTCCTGAAATTCTGACAGCTTAAAAACCAACTTTCCTTTGGAGCTCTCTTCTCCATGTGGCCCAAAGCTATGCTCTTAAGTCTCACCTTGGAATGCTCTCTGGCAGGGATGATCAAAGCAGCAGCAGCAGCTGCTGTTGACATTTACCTGATGAGGATGCACTGGTTGTCATGGCGCTTCCAAAGGCAGCGGTAGCACTCGTTGGCCACAGCAAAGATGTGAGGTGATATCTCTCCCATGTGGTGCTTGCTGTACTGCTCCATGGCGGTGCTGTCGTACAGTCCCGGGATGCTCTTGTAAGGGTTCACAGAGGCAACTATCGAACCAATGTAGGTCTGCAAACACACAGCCCCCCCCACCCGAGCTGTTATTACACACAGGGTGAAACAGATTAACATTCTTCCCAAAAACAAAGACAACAGTGCTGGGCCCAGTCCTGTTCAATATCTTTACTGATGATCTGGACCAGGGCATTGAGTCCAGCATCAGTAAGGTTGCAGATGACAACAAGCTAGGAGCAGCTGTGGATCTGCTGGAGTTAAAACCACCCAGGCAGCACCTTGCATCTATTGCCTTAAGTCAGTAGGCTGTAGCAATGCGATCATCTGCAATAGTCTATTTTGCAATACTGATCATTTTCTCAGCCACTCTCTTGAATATATTTTTCAAACAAAACCAAATTAAGTGAGGTAGGGGCTTAAATGTTTCCAGTACATTTCTGGGGCATGTGAAATTAGCTGATACATCATGTGTGTGGTGTTACTGCTGTGATACTAATTTAATTTCCTTAGCACTGTTTCTGTGGTTACAGGCAAGAAGCTGCTCTCTGGCTTCAACAGAGCTGCTACAGATTTGCAAAGAGCCAGGCTACAAAGCATTCAGAGTTGCTCTCCAGCCAGTCACTGCCCACCCTGTATTTGTGCTAGGGATTGCCTCAATACAGATGCAGGACTGTGTACAGCTCCTATCACAAGTCTGACTTCTCAAATCTATGGCCATGAACACTATAGTTTACTCTGTTACATGACCAACTCAACAACTTCAGACAGAATCATGGACAAACTCTTGAATTACTTTGTTACAGACTAAACCTGCAACAGCTTGTCATCAGATCACTCATGTATTTATTTAACTTCAAAAATAAGCAGTCTGAATCTCAATCACAGAATCATAGAATCAACCAGGTTGGAAGAGACAGCCAAGATCAGCCAGTCCAAACTAGCATCCATCCCTAGCCAGGCAACCAGACCATGGCACTAAGTGCCTCAGCCAGGCTTTTCTTGAACACTTCCAGGGATGGTGACTCCACCACCTCCCTGGGCAGCCCATTCCAATGCCAATCACTCTCTCTGGCAAGAACTGCCTCCTAACATCCAACCTAGACTTCCCCTGGCACAACTTGAGACTGTGTCCCCTTGTTCTGTTGCTGGTTGCCTGGGAGAAGAGGCCACCCCCCACCTGGCTACAGCCTCCCTTCAGGTAGTTGTAGAGAGCAATGAGGTCCCCTCTGAGCCTCCTCTTCTCCAGGCCATATTAAAAGGTCAGCCTCCTTTCCCAATTTCAATTCTTTACTGAATTCTTATATTGACAATTCACCTTCCAAAACACATTCAATTCCAAACCAGAGATTTCTGCTCCTCCTTTTAGCAAAAAAAGAAGAAATGATTGCTTGCTGATACTCTAAGAAGACTTTCAAAATTATCAGTTCAAGCCCTGTCATAGCAAGTAAGGTGATGGCACTGCAAGAGTTAAAAGATATACTTGAGAAAGGAAGTGATTTTTCCTCAGTTCTAGGAGTGCTTTTTGTTTTGCTTGCTGCTTTCTGCTATCACTCAGCTTTGAACCTGCATCTTGAAATCATCCTAGACTTCAGACACTCAAAAGCAGTTAGTTCTTTAACAAGGTTCAAGAGGTTGCAAAGATTTCTGAATCCCATAGAAAACTTAGGTCAGAATAGTTCTATCTGACAAGAGAGGGGTTGTAAAGTTGCTTATTTTTTAGGGAAAACAGTGTACTTTTGTTAGATGTCAAACCAATCCAAACCGTATAAAAACTTGTTTAAAATACACTTTTTCAAGTGAGCTTAATATTACAAGAAAGAAGTTTCCAATGGATGACCTAAATACAGTTTGAAATGTCTGTTCCTATGCAGAAAAGACTATTGGACTACAAGAGGTAAAAGCAGAGTAAGGAATTCCCCCTACAAAATTATTTTCAGGTTCTCTGCACAGAAAAAGCAATGAAAAAGGAGACTGTCCTAATGCAAGATCCTGTCTTTAACCCTATAAATCAAACATACTGCATTAGTAGCACCACTTTGCTCTCACTCTTTTCCCTTTTGCAGATACTTTGAGTTTAGCTTTTCAAGTTTGCTCCATATCTGGCAACAATTCACCTTCCACTTCCCATTTATGGCAAACTTCTACGTCTCCACAATAACTCTTCTGTTTCTGAGGGTCTTTTACTAACTTATGTGTTTTACCCTAGCTTGTTCTGCTCACACAATGTCATCAATTTTATCCCACACTTTTTCCCATGACCTCCTTTCACCTTTTACATTAAGGTACCCCACTGTACTTCCCAGACTTCTAGCATCTGAGACACCCATTCCTCCTCCTTTCTTACATACACACACACACAAATACATAGGGGACAAAAAGGTGGTGGCAAGGGGGAGGGCAGCAAAAATAACTACTTTAGGGTTTTGCATATCTCATGCTACAGGGAGGGTGGGTAATGAAGGCAAGTGCAGGCTGGAGGGCTCTGCTAACTGACATTATGTGCTCCTCCTGAACTAAGGCTTTGATCAACAATCACAACAGAAACTAAAACTCCTTACACTACAGAAACAGGCACAAGGAGAATTCATTCCTCAGTTTCTATCATTGTGTTTCTTCAATAGCACCAAAAATCAACATATCTTTCACAACTTCTTACTAGAAATGTTACATCAGAACGGAGCATTAAGAAGTGTGTTACAGATACATACATGAAGAAATAGCATTTTGCCCAACTCTTTCAAGACTTTCTTCTTGGGGAAAAAAAATCTCTTTCATTATAGAAATAAAAACATGTTTACAGATGCCTCAAAAAGCTACGTTTCTGATTTGTTTCTGTACAACTCCTGACTTTTCTGCAGTCACTTGAGGAACCAGGAGTAAAAAAAAGGGTATAAACAAGTATTATTTTCTGGACTTACCCTTAATACATGGGAAACTGACTAGAAAACTACTTACATGTCACTTTACAATTAAATATTTTGAGCACTGTTCCACACAACTTGCACATCCTCTTACACCTCTAAATTATCACAGCTACAATAACATTACACCCCCAGTGCTTTCACTAGCATTACACCCCCAGTGCTTTCACCAGCATTACACCCCCAGTGCTTTCACACACTACAGAAAGGCAGAGGACATTTGAAAGACCACAAAACAGCTGTCAAACTTCATTATGTTTTCACTGCCAAATGTCAAGGTGTCAGGATTCAAAACTTGGGAACACAAGAATTCTCCTCACACTGCAGATACAGTCTCCATGGTGTCCACTTATCTCAGGTAGACTGACAGTAATCACGACTGAGTTTATTCTGAAGCAAAGATAACTATGTCAGTCACCACAAGAAAAAAATGGCTGGGCCATATTTTGTTGTGCTTTTTAGAAGGAGCAAAGGTATGCCCTAAACAGGAACATAATTAATATCCTCGTTCTTGATAGGACTTTGATTTATCCTCTCTGTGGTAAGCATACCTCATCATTCAGTTAGTCCCATGCTAATTCCAGTGGGACAGAATCCAGCTGCCTCTCTAAATTACAAGCTAAAATGCCTGAAGCCAAGGTCCTTTCTTAAAAACCATAATCAAAGTGAAGTACTAAACTACAAGTGTAGATGTTTTTAAGCCATTTGTAAGATGGAAAGGTCACACTCTATAATCATCCCCACATGCTTAGACTTCTGCAAGCCCATATCATGTCTGATGACTCATGGTATGATTCCAAATGGCCAAAATTAGATCAGCTGTGCTCATTTCTTTTAATCTCTAAGTCCCCTGTCAACGTGCACAACATTATGACCCCTAAATTATTAAGAGCAATTGTAGAACTGGTTGTAAACTGAAGTGTAGGCTGGATGGTAGGAGGAAGTTCTTCACAGAGAGAGTGATTGGCATTGGAATGGGCTGCCCAGGGAGGTGGTGGAAGCACCATCCCTGCAGGTGTTCAAGAAAAGCCTGGATGAGGCACTTAGTGCCATGGTGTAGAAGACTGGCTAGGGCTGGGTGCTAGGTTGGACTGGATGATCTGGGAGGTCTCTTCCAACCTGGTTGATTCTGTGATTCACAAAGGCCACAACACAAATACAATATTCAGTATCCACATTCAGAAGCAATCTAGCATACAACAGGGGATGTCAGTATGAAGAGAGAGTGCCATGTCATAGGTTTAGCCACTTGAATCTACTGATGAATAATCAGCACCATGCTGCCATTGTGACAGCTTCAAAATGAAAGTGTGAAAGTGCTGGCTGGAGCAAAGTATCATGAGACTTGAAGTTCAGGTTGCAACATGAGAGGCTTTCCCTTCCAGTCGCTGCTTCCAGTTTCTGGTTTTGGGGTGTTACTTTTTTCTACTGTGGTGGTTGCTGCATGTTTGGGGTAGGGAGGTGTGCTAGTTTGAGCCTAGCTGGGATATTTTGGTGAGAAGAATTAGATTACAGGCTGTGAAATGGAAACAGTGGTGATGTCTGCTTCACTCATAGGCTTGCTGAGACGTATAAGAACAAGAAAACAAACACAGATAGTCTCTCTGTCTTTGGGGATGAACTTCTCTCTCTAACCTGCCGTCTGTGTGACTAATCCTTATGCTTCCTAACCCCCCTGGCTGACCCTCCAAACTCACCTTGAACATAAGACAAAGTCTGGGACAAGGTAGAGGGGTGGGGAGAAGGTGGAAGTGTGGTTGGGAGCCCCTCCTGGGGACTCAGGTTTCTGGGAGGGCTGTTGTGTTTCTGTATTACCTTTTAACTTGTGTATTTCTGTCTCTATTGCAACTATATGTTTGTATATGGTGCTAAGCTGTAAATACAAAGCTTCATTCAATTTCCAGAGCAACTGAGCTTAGTCTGGCTGATTTTCTTAAGTGTGGGGGAGCAGGTAACACCCAAACCATCACAGGGGGAAACTTTTACTGCTGCCTTCTGCTGCTGCCTCTGCTTTTCTGCAAAACCAGGCTATGATAATTGTATAGTGTAGCATCTCATTTAACTCCTCCTCTCCACCCAGGGCCGTTTATTGGTGGGTTTTTTTTTTGGTGTTAAGTACTCTTTCTCCCTTTCTGGAGGAGCAAGGGGCTCCACTTGGAAGGCAAACTGTTAAACCAGGACAGTCTATTTCTGGTTTGCCAAGATGCAGCACAAAAAGCAGGCTGTCTTAACCAAGAGAGTGAGTTTTGGTGAGCCAGCCAAGAGACAGAAGGCCTGAGATAACAAGCAGCATGATTACAGGCAGATTCTATTCAGTCTGTCAAGAGAACTTGGTATACAGTTGTTGTTTGGATGTTTTCCTGTAGTACATTCACTGTGTTGATGCATTTGCTTTCTGGGGGCAGCAGGGGCTGGCAAAAGACATGCATAGAATCAACCATGTTGTAAGAGATCTCCAAGATCATCCAGTCAGATCATCTGTGCTTGATCTGCTGTTGCTGGTGGTGCTTATCACCTCACTTCAATGGATTAATGTTATGATGTGGCTTTGCTGGTTACTGGCATATTATGAGGTGGTTACTCCACTGGCCAGCTGGTGTAGATATAATCCACCCAACTGGGGCAGGTCTTGTCTATAATGGTGCAGGTCTTTCCCAAGAATGCCACCTGGAGATCTGCCTCAAGGCTGGATAATTATGAGTGGCAGGGTGTGTGGGAGAGTACAGGCAAGGCTGATTGCATCTCTGATTACCTGGAACTTCACCCCCAAACAAGTGCAAAATCCTGGCAAATCTGTAGATTTTGATCTCTGTGCTGAGCAGAGATCAAATCCAAGGCATAATGTGCCAAGGCATTTCCAAAGCCAGACTTCATGCTGGTGTTCACTAACACAGCTTGCAGCAGGATTATTTTAGTATGTGAATTCAGGTGGTCCAAAGCAACTGCTGGGCAGCAACATACTCTATTAGATGCACCCTTGTCTGGTATGTTGACCCTTCAACCCAACTACCGTGCCTTTACGCTTCCCTTGGTACAAGGGTATTAAGCAACGGTGTACTGCTCCCAAGGATCTCCAAGAACAAAGGTGATGCTACCTCCTGAGAAGAGTTGCATTGTACAACTCAGCTGCCTTAACTTCTAAACTAAACGAATCCTTTTACTCCCTACAGCTTTGACCTTGTACATTCATAATACCCTTGTTCTAGGTAGCTGAATGAAACTGCCTAGATCTATTTCTTAAGGGTTAAAAACTGAGTATTTGGCTCCTTAGGTGCCAGCAATGGACAGAGGCAGTCACATCTTTCAGCTTAACTCCACAGAATGCTCTGAGATGGTGAAAGATGCACACTAAACTCTCAACAGGTTAAGAAATACACTTCTACATTCATCTCATCTTACTTTCCTATCCATTTTCTCCTACTGATCCAACTGCTTCATCTAGATGGAGATTCTGGAAGTTCCTGCACAAAAAATCCCACATGGGAAATACAAAACCAATGTAAAGATAAGCTGATAAAAGAGGACTGTTACAGCCAAAGGTAAAAAACAGAATACCAGACAATAATTTTGATGTCAGATAGACAACTTTCCTTATTTAATAATTTCAGAGGGTCTGACAGGTTTTCTCCCATATAAGAAGGGCATAGGCTCCCAGTTTTACTGCTGTGTAGCACTCCTATCTACTGGACATCAGGATAATGATCTTTTGTGCATGGTCTGTTCTATATAAACAGCTACAGAAGAGTATGTCTCCACCATTGCCAAGTGGAGAGAATGCTGTGGTAGGCCTGATAGGTCCAAAATGGGTTTATACATCTCCTGCCTTGCCTAGGCATGGTTTTCTGCTCCACCAGAGAGGCAAGCATGGGAAACAGACACAAAAGAACCTGGAGCCACTGAGTCTGGCCTGCCCAGGGCCCTGTGGTAAACAAGGTACACACACTTAGCTTGTGCCTGCCTAGTGCAAGGCCCCTGCTGTTCCCAAATTAGGGAAAAACAAGCCTATGGCTTTGCCTAATATGGAATGGTTTGGCTAACTGCCATCCTGATTGGTTACTCTTGTGTCCAAAGGGCAATCAATCTCAGCTCACATTGATAAAAGGAGATACCCAGGTGAATAGCCTGCTTTTGCATCCCTGCTTTGCTTCCCTGCTCTGTGTCTGCTCTCTCTGCTGTGCCCAGCCCTGCTGCTGTTGCACACTGCCTTATTGCTGCCTGCTAAACTCCATTGCCACCAGTTACCAGGAGCAGAGCCTGGATGCCTGCACACGATCAGTCTCCGTGGCCAATGTGACATGGTGCTGAGACTGCACACATCTGCCTCTGCACCTGAAGGTCCTGCCTAGAATCCCTGGACATATACACAGATGGTCCAGAAGAAGCCAGGAGACAAGGTCAGAGATTGTCTGCATCCTTTCCCCAGAAGCCAGGAAGAATTAAGTCTTGACGTCTGACAAGACAGAGTCCCCTGAAAGCATTTGGGCACTGCCTGGACTGTGGCTAAGCCCTGCAAGTGGGTAATAATAATTTGTGAGTAAATGCTTAAAAGCCTCTTTGTAATTCTCCATTGCCTTCTGCCATGAGCAGAAAGAGCTCCTTGAGCCCATCAACTGGGCAAGCAGCATACTGACTGCAAGCAACATTTGACCACGGGAACCTCCTCTTCCAGTTCAATTAAATGTTTCTATATTTTGCTGGTTATTACTAGATCTAGATATTAGCCACAGAATGTTTCCAGGACCGTGTGAGAACAGAACTGTTATTAAAATTAGTGGTGAGAGTTCTGAATAGCAACATTAATAAACAATATTAATTTGGGGAAAAAATATCATCTCACACAATTAATTTTCCCCTCCACAACAGAGAGCAACTGACCTCCTGAACAGAAAGCCTCCTGATTTCTCAGAATGAGACATTGATTGTTGTTGTTTTCAATGCTGTGATACAGCATGTGAATGTAAGTTTGAACATCAGACTGCAGCAATCTGTGTACACAACTGCACAGCTCAACTCCAACCAAGCGATCTTTAGCTCACATCACAAACCCCCCCATAAATAGCAGAGGGTGCACGGCTCAACTTATCACTTCAAATGGCCTGTGGCTATGCACTAATTCTTCCTTCTGCTGGGTTATTGCACAATGCTCAAATGAGTCTTTCAAAGCTGTCTGAAGGTCTAGTTGACCCTCCAGCAAGGAAAATGATAAATAAATGGTCCTCTTCCTTCCTATAGATTCATCTTGGGAAGATGAAGGGGCTTTTCACAGAAATCATGCACATGAAAAAGCTGGCAGATGATATACCAAAAAAAAACCCCAACAGTCTCTACAACACTTTGGAAATATTTTTATTACAAAGCCTGGGATCTGACTCAATCTGCCTGTGAGTACTTTGCATACCTGTATGGGGTTCACACTCCAAGGGGAGTAACCCTGAACCTGACCCTAGGGGTCTTGACCGCTCCCCAGGGGTGGGTCTGAACACCACTAGGTGATGGTTAGCCCACTCCCCCCCTTCCTGTTCCTCTCTCTCTTCCTCACTCTCTGCATCACTCTGCTCCCTGTATACCATCTGCTCCTGGTTTCTCTACCACGTGGCCATCACCATCACCAACTTGGGTTGTACTTATACATTTTGTATTTTGCTATTCTTCCTTCCCTACACCTTTTGTAAACTTCCCTACCCCAGATACCTTTTTTAAGTTGTCACACTATCACCAAGGTTGGAAAAGACCTCACAGATCATCAAGTCCAACCCTTTACCACAGAGCTCAAGGCTAGACCATGGCACCAAGTGCCACATCCAATCCTGCCTTGAACAGCTCCAGGGACGGCGACTCCACCACCTCCCCGGGCAGCCCATTCCAGTGTCCAATGACTCTCTCAGGGAAGAACTTTCTCCTCACCTCCAGCCTAAATTTCCCCTGGCACAGCCTGAGGCTGTGTCCTCTCATTCTGGTGCTGGCCACCTGAGAGAAGAGAGCAACCTCCTCCTGGCCACAACCACCCCTCAGGTAGTTGTAGACAATCCCCAGAGTAAATTTACCACACTACTCAGAATTCTGGAAGTTAAATGAAATTATGTTTCCAAAAAGTAGACTAAATAGAAAAATGTAAAAGACAATAAACATATACAAGGCAAATTTACATATATTTACAGTTCAGTAACAACACGGTATCCCCTTGTACAATATTTCAACTCTCTCTTCCCCTATCTGGACACAAAGAGGTCCAGAGGCTGTGCACAGCCAGCCTGCTCTTCCCCCTCCTTGTACCTTTCACCAGTCAAAACAAGGCAGCAAACAAGGTCAGAGTCAAGCAGCAAGCCAGAAGCAGCAGAAAGAGGAGCTAGAATGCTCTGTGTTCCTAAACTATACAGAAATTCACAGAACCAATAAAATGTAATAAATTTATCTCTGTTATTTTTGCTTAGCCTCTCAGAGAAGTTCATCCACCCCCTTAACTGAATTCTCTGGAAAGATCCAATTCTTATTTACAATTAAGCATAATCTCAGAACTGTAACACTACTGACAAAATTTCCTTCTCGTTTTGCACGTTGTTCTGCTTTCTGTTCTCAGCTCACAGACTCAGCAGTGGCATTCAACAAAGAGACAGAGGGAAAAAACCCACAAGCATTCATATCTAAGAAGGCACTAGCAATAAACACCAGCACCAATGGCAAAACTGGCACAAGATGATGCATTTCTACTTTGCAGTTCTCAAAATCCATGGAAGCCAACATGAATCTGTCCTGTTTGACCATGTATGTATTATTTACACTTCTATCAACCAACCAAATGAGAAGAAAAGCATTGGTACAGAGCAGGCAGAACGAATAACTTGTAAAACTTTTAATAAAACTTGACCTCCCTTCATCATCCCATCTGAAACAGTGCACTGATGATACAGGGCAAGCTCCTGAATTCAGCATATACACACAGCAGGTTTCCAACAAGTACCTAATGCGCTGCTAACCATAATGTGTTTGTGCCGCCTCTGCGTACAAGGTAGTGTACTCAATTACACAGAGCTTTCTGAGCAGCTCCCTTCTTCATGGCATCATGGCCCCCCAGTTTAGGAGGGACATTGAGATGCTTGAGCGTGTCCAGAGAAGGGCGACGAGGCTGGGGAGAGGCCTTGAGCACAGCCCTACGAGGAGAGGCTGAGGGAGCTGGGATTGGTTAGCCTGGAGAAGAGGAGGCTCAGGGGAGACCTTATTGCTGTCTACAACTACCTGAGGGGTGGTTGTGGCCAGGAGGAGGTTGCTCTCTTCTCTCAGGTGGCCAGCACCAGAACAAGAGGACACAGCCTCAAGCTATGCCAGGGGAAATTTAGGCTTGAGGTGAGGAGAAAGTTCTTCACTGAGAGAGTCATTAGGCACTGGAATGGGCTGCCCGGGGAGGTGGTGGAGTCGCCATCCCTGGAGCTGTTCAAGGCAGGACTGGACGTGGCACTTGGTGCCATGGTCTGGCCTTGAGCTCTGTGGTGAAGGGTTGGACTTGATGATCTGTGAGGTCTTTTCCAACCCTGATAATACTGTGATACTGTGATCTTCATCACAATATCTCAGTCCAGAATATCTGCTCACATCAAAAAATGTGCACTTTTAAAATCCCCAGAATTTTTATCTGCGAGGAAAACAGTTTGGGCAAATGCTCTTTATTCTTGTTATATTATCATTAGCAGTGCCACAAGTTCCACCACAGCTCCTCTGTGGAAAATACATAAGTAACATTGGTTAACCAATTAATTGCATTTGTTTACTTCCCCTATCATTACAGCTATGTTCTTCCTGCAACTTGTATTATAAAAACAAATTAAAAAATAATGATAATTTGCCTTTGACAGGTAATTGTTGATATATATATATACATGCAGACAGCTGACCACCCATTAGAAATAGCAATCACCATGAATAAATTCCACTAGATTTCCAGTTAGAAGCCTGCTGTTTATATAGATCCTTGTCTGCTGCTCTCTAGTAACAGATGTGATATAGAAGCTGTAATTAATGCTTGGAGACAGGAACTCATGTTGAACACATTCTCTTATGTGTGTAAGCATAACACGTTAATTATGGAGGTTAGTAACTATGTGTAGGTATTTGTCATGCATTCTTATTATCACCTTGTCTGCTCTCAGCACCTGCACTGAAGGAGCTGGTGGAGAGAATTTTCCCCACCTCCCCAGTATCATGAGAAGGTGTGAAAAACACTGTGATTCATCAGCACACCTTAAAATTTTCTTTACTATAAAAGCAGAGCAATTAAGTACACAGCAGTTTCCTCAGTGACCATAGAGCAGATCCTGCCAACCAGACACTTGTTCTAGAGCACTGGATGCCTGTGGAGAGGAACTGTGCAACCAGAGCTGGGTTGCAGACACGACCAGAATAAATGCAAGAGGTAGCGTAGCAAATAAGAATTTGATCTAAATGTACATGCACAATATTTAGACATGTTTTATGGTACTAATTAATGATACAGGTTGTGTGTACCACTGTTTGGTTTTCTTAGTCAATGGCCCATGCTTATTGATAGCATGGAATACAAAAGAACAAAGGCCAAGAGTGTTGAGTTGTTCAGGATGGTGCATGGGTCCATAATATTCTTTCTAGGTTCAGTTTCTGCAGGGAGCCCAGAAGTTTTTCCTTTTAAGGAGTCAGTCATTACAGTTTGTGTTTCCATAAGTAAAGACATGGAGTCTATTGTCTTCTGCCGAGTTCCCTTTGTTTGCCTCCAGTTACAATTTGCGTCAATGGCAGAGTGCATCTTACCAGGAGTGCTTTCAAAGAGTGTCAATGGCAGAGTGCATCTTACCAGGAGTGCTTTCAAAGAGTATGAATTATGTCTGTCTGTATTTTAACTAACCATGTCTTGAGCTGTTTTCTCACTACAACATGCAGCAACACTTGCTTCACACTGACCATCATAACATGGCATGGAGCAACTGCACTGGATCTGAAATGAATTTCACTGTACTCAGAAATGAAAACAGTATGCAAAACCCTAGACATACAACAATAAGCACAGAAAACAACTGACCTAGATACTAAGGTGTCTGTAAACAGAATGTGAACACCCCCAACACACACTCCGACAGTCATTATTGATTAGTACCGCACAAACATCAACTCCTTGCCTCAGGGAACCTTCATGACTTCAAAACAGATAAATTCATTACTCCAAGTTTAACAAAGTGGAACTGAACATGCTGATAAAGACAAACAGATTTAAAATTCAAGGCATGAATAACTGAATATGTCTTTTAAGAATGTTTAACTGAGCTTTCAGTGTAACAAGGTGGTTAGGAGCTCTGCATGCAACTTTTTCAGGGGGTCAAACAACTTTTCCAGTTTAACACTTCAAAAAAAATATAAATCAGAGAAATGTTGCTTCCTAATGCAAGTTGTTTGATGTTTGTTGCTTCAGCTGAAGAAAGAAAGGAAGCCAGTTGTGAAAACTGAGCTCATAATTATCACCATCCTCCAAACTCTGTTGTGGATGTGGCTGGTACAGCACTGCTATAATAGTTTTTATATACAAACCAAAGAGATGGTTATAATTATTGTTGGGCAAGCTGCAGTCTTAATCTGAAAGCAAGAGAAAATAGCTTATGTCCTCTTTCACCCTTCCTGGTCACCACACCCAACTGATGGACTACCTGGAGGTAGTCTCCCCATGACAAGAGGGTGATCATGGAACCATCATCCCACATCCCACCCCACACAGTGTGCCACTCTGGGCACAGGCACACATTGTGCACTCAAAGAAGGACAGGCAAAGTGTCAAATCAGCATCACTTCAATCAGTAATGTGCCTACTTGGAACTTCAGAGCTCAATTCAAAAGGCAAAGCCTAATCAGATATGCTTTGCAATGTTTTTATTGCTTGAATTCAAGCAAACAAGGGTGGATCTGACAGTGAAGAAGTTCATAATGCACACTGCAGTTATTTCCAACCTTCCCCTCACCTCAGCAAAAGCTGCTCTCTAATTCCCTGGTCTGTTCTTCTGAAATTTGCTCACTTGCATCACTAACTAACCACTGGCCACAGAGACAGGAGAACCACAGCTCATCCCAGGGACAGCTCAAACACTGTAATTTGTGCGACTTGCAGCACAGTCCACGTGGTGTGGTTTATGGTGTTCTCTCCAAGGCTAAGTCAGTCTCCTCTGCAACGTGTACTTAACTAAAAACAAACCAGAATCAACAGCTTTGGGAACAATTTGCCTTTGAACAGTGACAAGGACAGCTGCTGCAGCACTTCACCCCTCCATATCACATGCTGCCATGCTGGCCTTCCTTCAGAACCAACAAAATCTCTCATTCATCTTCACAAAAGGCTCCCTTTTTGGACATGGCCACCTTCTACTTTTAGCATTAGTATTTATCTTTCCATATTTTGTCACATACCAGCCTAGAACACAAGCTAGCTTAGGCATCCAAAGAAAAGCACTAAACCTTGTGTGGTGATGTCCAGAAGCTGGGCCTCCCATATCAAGTTTCTCCTGATGAAGCAAAATGGGGAAGGAAAAAGCAATGAAAAACTCTGCACTGTATGATCACTGCCATCCTAACTCTTCTCATGTTCTGGACTACAAAAATGGTGATAGCCCAAAAGCAAACTTCTACCTAAATGGAAGAAGGTTTCTTCCTAATCTAACTAATCAAGATGTCTGAAAAAATAGAAGACAGAAGCTAGCTTTAAGAAAGGGTTTGTGCATTCCATGCTTCTTGCAGGCCAAAAAGGGAAAGCAGTACTCTTTTCATTGAATCAGAGAATGATTTGGGTTGGATGGGACATTGAAGATCACTTGCTTTCAATTTACCTGCCATGGGCTTGCACATTTTTCACTAGACCAGCCAGCACAAAGCCCTCTCCAACCTGGTCTTGAACACTCCCAGGGATGAGGCACGCACAGCCTCTCTAGGCAACTTGTTTCAGCGCCTTGCTTCTCTCACAGTGAAAAATGTCTTCCTCACATCTAATCTAAAGGCACCCTCTTTCAACTTGAAGCTATTACCTCTCCTCCTATCACTACATGTCCTTGTACAAAGTCCCTCTCCAGTTTAGCATAAGGCCAAGCAGATATTTACAATATATATATAGAAATATACAAGTTAAAAAGTAATACAGAAACACAGCAGCCCTCCCACAAACCTGAGTCCCCAGGAGGGGCTCTCAACCACCCTTCCACCTTCTTCCTACCACTCTACCTTACCTTAGACTTTGCCTTACGTTCAAGATAATTTGGAGGGTCAGCCAGGGGGGTTAGGAAGCAGAAGGATTAGTCACACAGGTGGCAGGTTAGGTTAGAGAGAAGTTCAGCCCAAAGCCCAGAGAGAGATAGAGAGCAACTGCCTTATCTATGTTTATGTTCTTATGCATCTCAGCAAGCCTATGAGTGAAGTAGACATCACCATTGTTTCCTTTTCACAGCCTATAGTCTAATTTTCCTCACCAAAATATCCCAGCTAGGCTCGAATTAGCACAGGCATGGCCAGAGCTACATCCTCAGCAGGCTATTGAAATTCTTCAGGAGCACAGGGATCAGAGATCACCAAAACAAACAAGGCTGAACACGAGGAGGGAGGTCAGTGAGTGGGCACACTGTGGCAGTTTGTATGGTTAGTCACAAGGGTAGGAAGAGCTATGGCTGCAAGCTGGACAAAAGCTGTTGGCAAAAGAAATGTGGCACCCAGACAGTGGTCCCATGTAAACAAGCAGGTGTCCAGGATCCAGGGTGCAGAGTGCCAAAGACTTTCACTGGCAATGGCAGACTGCAGACAACACCTGTGCTGACTGTGAGCAGGTAAATTATCTGCTCAGCCTCAGAGCTCAAGGCTAGACCATGGCACCAAGTGCCACATCCAATCCTGCCTTGAACAGCTCCAGGGACGGCGACTCCACCACCTCCCCGGGCAGCCCATTCCAGTGTCCAATGACTCTCTCAGGGAAGAACTTTCTCCTCACCTCGAGCCTAAATTTCCCCCGGCATAGCCTGAGGCTGTGTCCTCTTGTTCTGGTGCTGGCCACGTGAGAGAAGAGAGCAACCTCCTCCTGGCTACAACCACCCTTCAGGTAGTTGTAGACAGCAATAAGGTCTCCCCTGAGCCTCCTCTTCTCCAGGCTAACCAATCCCAGCTCCCTCAGCCTCTCCCCGTAGGGCTTGTGCTTGAGGCCTCTCACCAGCCTCGTTGCCCTTCTCTGGACATGTTCAAGCATCTCAATGTCCTTCTTCAATTGAGGGGCCCAGAACTGGACACATGATAGATAATGCAAGCCTCAGCTCTGTGTGGATAGATGGAGAACATCAGGAGAGCAAATACCACAGAACAGCAAAACACACACATTCAAAACCATTTCTCTTCATTTTAGAAGAAACTTACATATATTTTATCTTGCTGATATCGCTGGAATAAGTTGTGCATAATGGAGCCCTCATGGAGATCTACAAGTGCTGCCATGTCTTCCACACTCTCTGTGCTTGTTTGATGCATAGGTGTTACTTTCTGGTGTGTGATGGTGCTCTGTTTGTAAGTGAATACCTGAAAGAGGAGAAATAAAGAAAATATAATCATCAGAGCAAACACTCCTTTTCCTTTATAAAGGTAAATGTAATCTTGTTTCCCTCTACACTACGGTTGGACTTTATCAGGGGAAAAATAAACCAAGCAATAATTATTCCCCCCAGAAAAATCAAAAAACAATCAAAAAAAAACCCCCTACCCCTTACAGCAAACTTCACTTACACTCAAATTACTCTGGGAGGAAAGCAACAAATTAAAATTATTGTTCTAACAGGTTGCAAGTCTTTAAATATTTTATAAGTATTTCCATTCAGTTCTACAGTCACCATCCCTGGAGGTGTTCAAGAAAAGACTGGATGAGACACTTAGTGCCATGGTCTAGTTGATTGGATAGGGCTGGGGGATAGGTTGGACTGGATGACCTTGGAGGTCTCTTCCAACTTGCTTGATTCTATGACTGCTATTGGAATAGGTGCATGCAATGTACAGGGTGCATGCTATTCTTAATGTAAGTGCATGCAATGTTCAGGGTGTTGCAGGTGTTTGGAAATGAAGAGACAAAATGATTTCTACTTAATGGACTTTTGAGACAAATTTCTGAAGCCTGCTCCAAACAGACAGTAAAAGCTAAAAAAAAAAAAAATCATACCTAAACAGTCAGGAAAACACTTCCACATACCTGCTGTAAAACTATCCCAGACATGGTCAGAAGATGTTACATTTTAATGAATACTAATGTAAAAAGATAGCTCTGTAATTAGGCTTCTCTTTCCCTTCACATTTACATCTTGGCACATCATCCTCAGAGACTTATGTCTGCATCCCGTAGCCAGTGCTACTCAGGCAATACTAGTGCCCACTAACAGCACCATTCAAGAGTAAGAAAGTCAAGCCTGGGGTTAATGCAAACACTTTCATGATGTGCAACATTTGGAGGAAAACAAACAAACAAACAAACACCACAAAACAACCCTCAAACTTCCAAAATGCTGTGAAATTGTGTTTAGATAGCAGACAGAAGAAGCACAATAACTGGCACTTGCATCAGGATGAAGCAGAATGATAGCAGGCTAGGGGAGAGAGAGATCCAGGAAATGAATTTCTGAGATGGGCTGGAAGACAGCACAGATGGAAACAGGATGGGTAAAGCATCAGAAAGTTTCTAGAGATTCAGAGCATCCAAAGTACAATTCCTAACTAAGGGGTATTTAAAAATAATTTTTAAAAGACACTGAAAGAGATGAGTCTTATTTTGTTGTAAACAATCACCAAGATGACAGAGAGATGCTGGCCAGGATGCAGATGATGCAATTGGTCCAGATAACTAACAGACAGAACAGATGTGAACAGCATCAACTGACAGCGAAACTGCTGGAGCTGAAAACAGTGTTAGCAGTCTCAAGACTGATTACACAAAGTGCAAATGGAATTAGAAGTATTAGAATCACAGAATCAAGCAGGTTGGAAGAGACCTCATAGATCAGCCAGTCCAACCTAGCACCCAGCCCTAGCCAGTCAACCAGACCATGGCACTAAGTGCCTCGGCCAGGCCTTTCCTGAACACCTCTAGGAACAGTGACTCCACCACCTCCCTGGGCAGCCCATTCCAATTCCAATACCTCAGCAGAAAAAAGTAATACCCCAAAACCAGAAACTGGAAGCAGCGACTGGAAGGGAAAGCCTCTCATGTTGCAACCTGAACTTCAAGTCTCATGATACTTTGCTCCAGCCAGCACTTTCACACTTTCATTTTGAAGCTGTCACAATGGCAGCATGGTGCTGATTATTCATCAGTAGATTCAAGTGGCTAAACCTGTGATATGGCACTCTCTCTTCATACTGACATTCCCTGTTGTATGCTAGATTGCTTCTGAATGTGGATACTGAATATTGTATTTGTGTTGTGGCCTTTGTGAATCACAGAATCAACCAGGTTGGAAGAGACCTCCAAGATCATCCAGTCCAACCTAGCACCCAGCCCTAGCCAGTCAACTAGACCATGGCACTAAGTGCCTCAGCCACTCTTTGCTTGAACACCTGCAGGGATGGTGACTCCACCACCTCCCTGGGCAGCCCATTCCAATGCCAATCACTCTCTCTGTGAAGAACTTCCTCCTAACATCCAGCCTATACTTCCTCCAGCACAATTACATTTCACAAGTAATAAACTGCAGGTTCCTCATCAGAAGAACCATGATGAAAAACCTAAAGGTCATACTGTGAATAAAAATATTGTAAGCCAGAAGATTTGGAAATAAATGTAATTTAAGGAGAGCAAATCCTACAAAAGCAAGAAAGTTAACAGAGGCCATGTACTAACTTGGAATCAAAATAGAAAAGCAGGTAAGAGAATTAGGAAACCAAAAAGGGATGGCACGTGCCCTGTGCGTGCATCACACGTCCGCATGGAAAGGAAGCAAAACCACTTCTAGGACAAGAACCTTCAAATTTGTGGTTTCTGTTCTTTGATATATGGTGCACAGCTTAGTAAAGTAGGCAGAGCAGCCCATAAATTATTAAGCATGTTTATTAACATAAGGAATTCATTAAAATGCACTAAGAAAAACAACCTGCTGACTGACTTGCACATGGCAGGACCGTCGAAGATGGTCTTTATTGATTCATCCTTCCCACTCAAATTCATTCTTTTTCTCAGGCTGCTTGGTCTCACACTTCCAGCTCTCCCACACATTGCCATGTTGTTTGGGTGAGGAAATGGCTCTGTGAGCCGACTCAGAGGTAGGCCTGTGCCAGCCATAAAACACATCAACCAGTCAAATTACATCACACATCAAACCAGAGCAGAAAGTAAAAGGACCTCTTCTCCGATGCACAGCAATTACTTTTCTTTTACCTCTACCACAACCATGTATCCCTCAGATTTCCTAAACACACCATAAAACTTGGTCAGAATCATCTAATAAGATCAAAGTCAGCAGACAGGGCAGAGAGATCACATGTGCAGCCCTCATTTCCCTAAACCAGGCTTTTTGCAGTCATGCTACTCTAGCCCTGAAAGGTCTCCTTTGTTTTACTTCATCTTGACTCACGCCTTTAGTAGAACAAGGGCATGCAAAAGCTACCTTGAACTTTACCATCATTAATTAGAAAATCATGTTATGAAATATTACAGCAGTTGAATTCCTCAGGAAACAGGAACCAGGAGCTTTTCTGCAGGGTCAGCACGCAGAAGAGGAAGATGAACAAGGTGGCTCCTGAAATTCAAGAGGAGCCTATTGGCAGAGTGCAGGAGCACCATCCTCAAAGATCTTGATGGCATTTCTGGAAGGTCAAGTAAAACATGCAGGAAATTTGACATAAGATTTAAGAGCAGCCTAAATGAGAATTCAGCAAAAACATCTTTCCTCTCAAGATATAAATGGCCCAAGATAACAAACATGCTGAATAGTTGTAAACTATAAAGGAAGCCCTAAAGAGACAACATGCAAAATAAGAACGCTCCAAGTCATAATGGAAGTGAATATTAGAGGTTGAGACAGGAAGGAGCAATGAAAAGAAAAACAAAAAGAACAACACAAAACAGAGAGCTCCACTAAACAACAGACAAAAGCATTTCACTGAGAACAGAGAACACCACTTCAAAACTACTCTGCCGTCCCCACCAGAGATTACTAGTGCCATGATGAGCACAGCAAAAACCAAAGGCAACTGAGGAAGCAACCTCAGAAGCCAGAGGGCCTCTACTATCAACTTCCCCAGGTTAACACAGGGGAAAAGCTGCAGCAGGAATTCTGGAGTTAAAAAAACCCAAAACCAGAAAAACCCAAACAAACCAACAACAAAATGTGGGAGGGAACTATCGGATACCCAAATGTTAACAGCTTACTGAAATGGACAACTCATACCAGAGGGCTGGAGGAGCACTCCTCAGTGTCAGCCTTGAAGAAGAAGGCAAGTATGACTAAAAGAAAGTGAATCACATGCTACTGAGTCAGATGTGTTTCTCTAGACTAAAAGGAAAGACAGGCAAGTAAAGACAGGAATATCTGAATGAACATTAAAAACAGACTGACATGCAGAAACTGTAAAAAAAAAGCTGGTGTGGTTTTGACAGTCTGCTTCAAAGCTTGGATGATACAAACTTATGTCCTGGTTCACATCTGCTCAAAAATCAACAGGATCTGTAACTCAATGTTATTCTTTCCAGAGCTCTGTAAAATTCACCAGTCTTAATGTGATGAGGACATACACAGAGCTGTGTCAAGGTCCATGTCCCCAACAACCATGCTACTCACAGCATTTGCCAGATCTGCTTTAGGACACAGTGTCAAACCCTAGACACTGAGAGTGAGATCTACACTCAAATGAGAAAGAAAGACAAATAGTGAAAATGAATTAATTGCCTCACAACATTAGCTCTGTGTGCTAGTTTGAGCCTAACTGGGATATTCTGGCAGGAAGAATTAGATTATAGGCTGTGAAAAGGAAACAGTGGTGATGTCCACTGCACTCATAGGCTTGCTGAGATGTATAAGAACAAGAACACAAACATAGATAACAGAGTTGCTCTTGGGCTCTGGCTGCATGCACTTCTCTCTCTCTGACCTGCCATCTGCCTGACATCTTTCTGCTTCCTACCCACCCTGGCTGACCCTCCAAACTCACCTTGAACGTAAGACAAAGTCTGGGGTAATGTAGGGGGGTGGAAGGGTAGTGGAAGGGTGGTTCAGAGCCCCTCCTGGGGACTCAGGTTTCTGGGAGGGCTCATCCAGTCCAACCTAGCACCCAGCCCTAGCCACTCAACCAGACCATGGCACTAAGTGCCTCATCCAGGCTTTTGCTGAACACCTCCAGGGATGGTGACTCCACCACCTCCCTGGGAAGCCAGCTTCTCATGAAAGGTACAAGTCACACTTGGGCCTCCCATTCTGGGCAGGGCAGTACTGAGTCTTTCAGGCTGTTCCTCAAAAAGAAATGGATTTGGGGTCAGCTGCTGGTGATCTGTACTGGTTGGGAGGAAAGCAGAAGGCGCTCCAAGACTTTCCTGACTAAAGATTGAGTGTTCGAATTATGACAACCTTCATCAGCATAGTGAGATTTCAATGAGGGCTTTATTTAAAGGCACAAACAGGCTTGTCTGCCTCTTGGCAGCACAAATACAAGCAAGACTGCTACTGAACCTGCTCTCTGAAAATGTGCAAGATTGGCTACTGAACAGTTCACATAACACAGCATTTAAGCATGGCCCCTGCTATATAGTGACCTAAAGCCTTGCCCCTCCCAAACAGAACTCCCAGTCAGTGCTGGTTCAGGTCTACTTTAATTCAAAGACTGAGATTTGTATCAGAGGAAAGAGTGGCAACAGCACTGGCTCTAGATGGGGACAAGATGCCTGCCCACGGCCTTGATCCAGGCCATCCTTCACATACATGCCTCACCACGTGGGCAGCAGTTGTTTCAACCAGTCACACACTATCAACTTTCACTGTTGATAACACACACCAGATGTGGTGGCACCTGACCAATGCCAAGTACTGCATGCTGTGGTGCTTGAGAACAGTTATGCAGCTTAACATGCCCCTGTTAACAAAGTTACTGCAATATATCGAAAGGGAGGGTTTTGGTAAGGGTTAACTGTGATGGTTTGGGTGTTCCCCACCCCCCACTTTTGGAAATCACCCAGACTAGACTCAGCTGGCTCTGGGAATTGAATGAAGCTTATTATTTACAGCTTAGCAGAATATACAAGCAGATATTTACAGTATATACAGTTATAGACAGAAATAGACAAAGTAAAAGGTAATAGAGCAACACAACAGCCCTCCCAGAAACCTGAGTCCCCAGGAGGGGCTCCCAACTGCCCTGCACCTTCCCCCTACCCCTCTCAACCTTACCCCAGTCCCAAGGAAGAATGGAGGTTCGGCCAGGGGGTTAGCAAGCAAAGTGGATTAGTCAAAGAAACAGCAGAGAGGGGTGAGGTTAGAGATGCAGCTCAGCCAGTTCCCCAGCAGAAGAGAGATTCCCTTATCTATGTTTGGATTCTTCTTTCTGTATCTCTCAGTAAGCCTATGAGTGAAGCAGACATCACCATTGTTTTCCTTCCACAGCCTATAATCTACTTCTTCTCACCAAAACAAAACATTCCAGCCAGCTTCAAACTAGCACAGTAACAGAACAGCAGGAATGAACCTCCCTCTGCTGCCTTTTTCTATGTAAGAAAAGCTTTTATTAACACTAGGTGTACTTCACCATCTGCAGGGCCTTACAGAAGGCAATGCTAATATTCATAAATGGAAAACATATATCAAACTCTCATCACATACTTAGATCATTCAAATCCATATAGCAAGATGAATAATGTAAAACTGGAGAGTTTAATTCAGTAAGATGGGCCTGGAACCCTATGAGGAGAGGCTGAGGGAGCTGGGGGTGTGCAGCCTGCAGAAGAGGAGGCTCAGGGCAGAGTTCATTGCTGTCTACAACTACCTGAAGAGAGGCTGTAGCCAGGTGGACGTTGGTCTCTTCTCCCAGACAGCCAGCAATAGAACAAGGGGACACAGTCTCAAGTTGTGTTGGGGGAGGTCTAGGCTGGATGTTAGGAGGAAGTTCTTCCCAGAGGGAGTCATTTGTCATTGGAATGGGCTGCCCAGGGAGGTGGTGGAGGCACCACCGCTGGAGGTGTTCAAGAAAAGCCTGGATGAGGCACTCAGTGCCATGGTCTGGTTGACTGGCTAGGGCTGGGTGCTAGGTTGGACTGGATGATCTTGGAGGTCTCTTCCAACCTGGTTGATTCTATGATAGCAAAAGCACAGAGGTTATCTGAGACATAGGTTTCCAAATAAAAAAAAATAATTCAACCAAGCAACTAAACTTTTTGTTTTAATGCCTATGATATCAGTGATCCAAGTGTGTAGGCTTTCTGGTCAGCCAACAGCCCACCATAAAGCACAGCTAACTGTGACCCAAAAGGTGAAGCCTTACAGCCTTCCTGCCATTGCCCAGGGACTGCTCTAAACGAGTTTTTCACCAGGTTAATCCCAGCTGCTACAGTGATACCTGTGAAAATCCACACAACTCAACAGCAGCTCCAAGAGGACTTGGCTTGTTCCATTCAAGATGTCACTGCTCTGTTTTCTAAGGCATCTTTTTGCTTATGGTCACTGACCTCACAGCAGAGATAAGCACAGCCCAGCAAAACACACAGGACTGTGCAGGGAAACATCCACTTAAAAGTATAATTTTTTTCCTCATTCACTGCTGTTGGTCTGAACTGAGGATCATCATTTGTATTTCCCTTGTGTTTAGAAGTTAAAAGAATGCAATAAATCTTACAAAGTGTCTTTATACACGAGGCTAAGCAGAAAGAGGCCTTGGGCTCACATTACAAGCTGTGGAATGCAGTGTTCCAAGGAGAAAAATAAATCATGACAAGCCCAAGGACCCAGCAATTAAAAACAAAAATAAAAGTTTGGTAGTTTGCTCTTTTTTATTCCTGGAAAGTTCTACTATCTATGAAGCTCCTTAAAATACAAGTCAGGGAGGTCCTCTCAAAAATCAAAATTAATTCAAGAACAAAAGTAAAGCAATTAACTACCACCATTTTTAATTCTACAGTCAATCATGACAAAAGTGTGAGCAAAGCAATGTTTCTGTCTGCTAATGTACTACTTCTCTGCAATAGCTAACCCTAGACATTGACTCCATTGTCCCAAGACAATCTTTCAGGCAACATGACGCAGCAAGGTCCAGGGCTTGCTTTGATGCAATATACTTTAATCCTGTTCCAACCAACATCAAGCCCTAGTGTGGCCAGCAGGACAAGGGAGGTTATTCTGCCCCTGTACTCAGCACTGGTCAGGCCACACCTTGAGTGCTGTGTCCAGTTCTGGGCCCCTCAATTCAAGAAGGATGTTGAGGTGCTGGAAGGTGTCCAGAGAAGGGCAACAAGGCTGGTGAGGGGCCTGGAGCACAAACCCTATGAGGAGAGGCTGAGGGAGCTGGGCCTGTTTAGCCTGGAGAAGAGGAGGCTCAGGGGTGATCTTATTACTGTCTACAACTACCTGAAGGGGCATTGTAGCCAGGTGGGGGTGGTCTCTTCTCCCAGGCAACCAGCAATAGAACAAGGGGACACAGTCTCAAGTTGTGCCAGGGTAGGTATAGGCTGGATATTAGGAAGAAGTTCTTCACAGAGAGAGTGATTGGCATTGGAATGGGCTGCCCAGGGAGGTGGTGGAGGCACTGTCCCTGGAGATCTTCAAGAAAAGCCTGGATGAGGCACTTAGTGCCATGGTCTGGTTGATTGGATAGGGCTGGGTGCTAGGTTGGACTGGATGATCTTGGAGGTCTCTTCCAACCTGGTTGGATTCAATTGGGTTTACCTACACCTGCAACAAAGAAATCTAATTCAAATTAGGACACAATTTTACCCAGATAATACTACAGTAAGCCTCTAGGCAGTCCATGTTATTCCTCACAAGGAAAAAAAGTGCATTTTTAATTTAACTTCCTTTGCAAGTGCCATTGTATACTCTATACTTACAGTAGAATTATTCAGGTTGGAAAGGACTTCTGAGATCATTGAGTCCAACCAGTGACCTAACACAACCATGAGACCATTAAGCCACGTCCTAAGGTGTCATGTCTACACTTTTCATGAGCCCCTGAAGACATCACAAAACTCATCTTTTTTAGAAGGCTACCCACCTACAAATGCCTTAAGTGTGGCACTGTACAACATGTGAAATATCCCTGGCACGTCACCAGTGCTTGCTTCAGCAGGGAAATGTGTCCCTTTCTATCTGGGAGATGAGAATTGGTGAGACTGCAGCTGCCCAGGCTTTCCCACAACACCAAATTAAGTTGTCCAAGAGCAGGATACAGGAGATGTATCACAAGATGGGCCTTTGGGTCCTTGCCAGGCAGCTGGTCAACAGCAAGGTCTCAACTGGAAGCCAGCTTCAAACATGCAACAAGCCATGAAAGAGGCTGCCAAACTGCAGGGCACTTGAAATGCAGAGCAAATGCTGGCATGTAGCAAAGGAATGGAGGTTCAATCCCACATCTGGCATCGAAGACTCCACCAAAGGCAGCCCCAAAACAGTCTTAAGGTAAGCAGCACTCAGTAAAGATATGTAATGGCAGTACTCCTGCTTTCAATGCTAATCACCTTAACTAGCTCAAAGAACAAGGGGTTCAAAGTGATGGTTTCCTCTACTCATAAAGAAGACCAAAACACTAGAAAACCACATCAAAACCCTCAGTCCTTTACCCAGTTTTACACATGATGCAATGTGCATCTCTAGACAACGTCAGGCACTGAAAGCATCAGCTCAGCTGTGAGCATGAGCTGAAGCTCAAGTGAAACTCTTGATTTCAAACTCATATTTATTTGATTATTCATTTCAGATAAACCATGACTGTTTGCAATTGACTGAACAAGACTGAATATGAATGAAATGTCCTACTATCAATGACTGGAAAGATTTTGTTCACTAAGCAGACTACAAATTACACCAACATCTTTGAAGAACAAAGCAATTCATCTCAACAGGTCTTAAAAAAAAAACAAAACAAAACAAAGAAAACCAAACAAAAAAATCACCAAGCCCAAAACCAAAGCAAAATGACAACAACAAAAAGCAAAACAAAGAAACAAACCAACCAGCCAAACAACCCCATGAAAAACAACAAAATAAAACAGAACTCCCACCCCACAAATAACTGACTGGACTGCCTCCAAATGTAAAACAGGAGCAGCCTGTGGGCAGTGCCACAGTAATGAAACTGGAAGCTATGCTTACGTGAGAGTTGGAACCTTGTGCCACATGAAGGCTCACTGTCCATCAAGGCCCTCCAGAATACCAAAGAAAGCCTTGAATATCACCAACATGAGCCTTTTGGGCTCAGCCCTCTACATTCCACTCAGCCTAATGCTTCATATCAACTGACTCTTCTCAGACTGCTGGGACAAGCACTGTAGCCTGTGGGTGCAGATGGTGCCCAAATCCTATGTGGAGGCACACACAGGGGGAGCAGGGGGCTGCCCTGGGAACTGCTTCCAGGTAGAGCTGTTTGGGGAGAAGCTGCTGTCGGAAAGTCTGCAGCAATTATCACCATTGTGTCATTACCAACACCAAGAAGACTGCCACAGCACCAGGTATGGAGACTGAAAGGCCCTTGCAGTGCCCTGGCTTCAAGCTGATGCCACCACAAGGTAGGAGTGCAGCTGCTGGGCAAGGGAGGTTCCTCAGCAAGGCTGCTACAGAAGGCTGGAAAGAAAAGCAGAACAGAGACAGAAGAAAAAAAGGGTTTGACACAGAAATAGATGGTCTTGATGGCAAATTTCATTCCTCTGAGACAACACAAAGCTTGGGTTTCCCTCACTCCTCCTGATGGGTAGTAGCTACGCCCTCAGATCCATCCAGTCACAGGTGGATGCTGCTGCTGGTTTATGACATTAAACTGCCACAACTATTATCAGCAAGGAAATCTGAAACTTATTAAATCAGCACAGTTTGGACTGTCTCTCTACCACCACCACCACCCTCCTGCACTTTTAGCAGCAGGAGAAGAGCTTGCTGCAACTAAAAATGAAACTGGTTTGGACAAGCGTGAAACAGGGCTGCACGTATCTCAAGATAGCAGCCAAGTAGATTAAGAGCTCTTCATCACAACTGTGAAACCAGATTCACACCCTAAGAGTCCAGCTGGCTCCTGTCAGCTGAGATCTCTCACTCACACAGCTGAAGTTGGAGGGTTCCTTTAGCATCACGCCAGCTTTTGCCGAGTTAGAGGAGCCCAAGTGCCACTGATCATTTATGGTACTTCAGATTTTCCTGTTGTAGCTACTGTTTTGTTGTTTTCAATCTGCCTGTTTGCTTTTTGGGGATAGACATTACACAACTGAAGTTCTCCAGCTTCCTCTGACCAAGAACTGCTTCTGATGCAAGGTCAGTGAAACCAGCTGAATATGCCACAATGGTTCAATTGTCACAGAACCACGGTGAAGAAAAAGGCAAAGAGTGGAGTAAGAAATCATGGAATCATAGAACAGCTTAGGTTGGAAGGAAAGGAAGAAGACAGGCACATCTAATAAATAAGAAACTATTTTATCTTGTTTCAAAAAAGAGGTAAGGTAGGCTTGAAATGTGTAAAGCCAGAGAAATTTGAGATGTTTATGTAGTTGTCTGGAGTACAAATAAAAAGAGAAACTGCTTAGTCACAAGCAGCACACCAGAGTCATCTGTTTTGTGCTGGACAGAAATATTAGTCATACTGATTATACAGTCAAGCACTAATTACTTAGGCTTTCTCAAATGCATGGCAGCAAATTTGATTATTATTCAAAAGCTATAGCTAGGTGTGCCAAAGGGAGCTCCTTCTTTAGCTGAGAGCATTTAAGGCAAAACCTACCTAGCACCCAGCCCTATCAAGTCAACCAGACCATGGCACTAAGTGCATCATCCAGGCTTTTCTTCAACACCTCCAGGGACAGTAACTCCACCACCTCCCTGGGCAGCCCATTCCAATGCCAATCACTCTCTCTGGGAAGAACTTCCTCCTAACATTCAGCCTAGACCTCCCCGAACACAACTGGAGACTGTCCCCCCTTGTTCTGTTGCTGGTTGCCTGGGAGAAGAGTCCAGCCCCCACCTGGCTACAACCTCCCTTCAGGTAGTTGTAGACAGCAGTGAGGTCTGCCCTGAGCCTCCTCTTCTCTAGGTTAAACACCCCCAGCTCTCTCAGCCTCTCCTCATAGGGTTTGTGTTCCAGACCCCTCACCAGCTTTGTCATCCTTCTCTGGATACCTTCCAGTACCACAACATCTCTCTTGAATTGAAGACACAGGACTCAAGGTGTGGCCTGACCAGTGTTGAGTGCAGAGGAAAAATAACCTCCCTTGTCCTGCTGGCCACACTGTTCCTGATGCAGGCCAGGATGCCATTGGCTCTCTTGGCCACCTGGGCACACTCCTGGCTCATGTTCAGCTACTATCTACCAGTACCCCTAGTTCCCTTTCTTCCTGGCTGCTTCCCAGCCACTGTGTCCCTAGCCTGTAGTGCTGCTTGGGGTTGTTGTGGCCATAGTGTAGAACCTTGCACTTGGCCTTGTTAAATTTTCTCATCTCATTGGCCTTTGCCCACTCATCCAGCTTGTCAAAGTCCCTCTGCAGGGCTCCTGTGGTAGACTTCTTTTTCTTAAAGGCTAAGTAAATGGAGCTGCTGAAATTGCCTGGGAGACTGGAGCGCTCATCAGTCACTGCGGGGCATGAAGCGACTGGTATGGGTGGATGGAGTGGGCAAGAGATGCAATACCTTTCAAAGCCATGCCAGAAGTCTTACTGTATGGCATGGCTATTATGTTGATATGTGTAAGAACATGCATTATATACCAATAACAAAAAGAAATTGCACTGGACTGCAAGAATTTGTCAGACTATTATGTAAGCTACTCCCATAAAATGAGCATATAAACTGTCTCCTTTGCTTTGGAACTATCAACCTCCCTGCCTTGCAAGAAACAAAAGAGTCAATTTAACCCATAAGATGGTGGCCTGTGCCATTTAATTTTCCACTGCTAACCTGTGCTTACATTTGAAAGCCATATTTGTATTACAAACAAAACAGCATGTACATGTATGTTGAAGAAGCCCAATTAAAACTGATACAAGCAAAGACCAATTCCTAGCACTGTTTCCCCAGCCCTCCACCTAAAGGCAGTACTTCTCCAGTAGCTGTGTCAGAATTATGAAGGAGGCAGCTAAAAAAATATGTCTCATACTCAGAGAACACCTAAAACACACTCAGCTTATTGCATTCTCAGTCTTTCAGGGGTGTAGACTCCCTGTTTCATACCTACTAGCTGTTCCTGGCACTGCAGACAGTTGCAGAACATAGTCCTTGCTGCTCAGAGAGTAGGGAGGTCTAGCCCTGGCACTGCACTGCAGGACACTGGAAGTACACAGATTCCCTGCCTTCTTACATCCCAGTCCCTATCCCTCTAAACCTAAAATTGACTGTAAATAGCCCACAAAGTTCATCATGTTGCTCATTAGGACTTCTGGTGGAATGCAAGGTGAGCAAAGACTTCTATTTAACTTTTCATTACTTTAAGTGAGAGGAAGGAAAGCAACTGCCACTGCAAGGGATGTAGAAGAAAAAAACAACAAACAACTTAGTGATTTTATAACATAACTTATGAGCTGCTGGGTGTACTTTTTTCTAATCTACTGCACTACAGCACACAAACTACAACTTCAAAAGGTCCTCCTACAGAAAAACCAGCATTAGATCAGAAGGAAAAGGACACAATAAACATTTTGCTTGCCTATCCAGGGTCCTAGCTAATGTGTACTCACCCTAAGAGTGTTTGCTTCACACAATCCAAGCAACCTCTGCCCCCTCTGCTTTCTCATGTGCATGCTTCAGGAATGAGACTAGGCTTAGATTCATTGGCCAAATCTAAGTGACTTACTTCTACACACAAACTCTCTTTTGCTCTGAGAATGTGATGCCTTTTGTTACATACATCTTCACCCTGGCAGATTAAATTGTAACTTTCTAGAAACTGTATGGCATGTTTGAATCCTGCAGGCAATGATTACCAAGTTAGAGAGACTAACATCATCTTTGAATCTGAGCAGCTGTGTAACACTGAAAATAGATGTACCTAGAGTCAGCTTCTAGTTAGCAGTCTCAGCCCTGCAAATCTCCCTCCCCCTAAAATGCCCTGCATTTACTAACATCTGTTTGGACAGTGCCTTTGTTATGCATTATTGTTATGCACTGTATTATTAATTAGATCATTAGCTAAGGTCAGCATGCATTGTGATTATGAAATCTCACGTTGTATTAAACTCTTATCTCTCTATCTCAACACTGAAGTTGTGCATGTTACTGTTCCTCTCACCTTTGTGTTGAAGAAGCAGGCAGATAAGCCCTTATGCTAAAACTACAACTAGCAGGAGAAACTTTCCTGCAGGCAAAGACATTTCTCTTACAAGATTTATGGCTCACAACTCTTGTCCAAATGATTATAAAGCCTAGCTTTAATGATGTTCTGTGTTGTACTCAGCTTTATTTGTCCTCATACCCAGAGTCATTAAGCCCACAAAACTGATAAGGCATCACAGCATACAGTAGGCAGGGAAAGCCCTTACTGGTGGTGCAAAAAGCAAAGAACACAGATGAGCATAACTGGGGGACAGTCACATATAACTGGTGGTACAGAGGTACCACCTAATATCCAAGTTCAAGTGTGGCCACATAACCACAGCTCAACTTAGTATCCAAGGTGATCACAGAAACCCATACTCACCAGCAAAGAAAGAGGACTGAAACAGCTGTAAATGAGCAAAGAGCAACTGTGGACACCGCAGTGCAAGGCTGGCTCTCACCACATCGACATGCTCAGCACAGGTGAACTCTACAAAACCCATCATCTCTTCTCAAACTTTGAATGCTCAGGATTAAAGGTCAGATTTGCACCTCCAAGGTTTTCACCTGCCTTTTCTGTCTGACATAACTGCAGGAGCCCTTCTTGTAGTCCTTTGCAGCCCTTGCCAGCTTCAGCTGTACCTCGTTCTTCCTGACTCCATCCAAACACAAATGAGCAGATGACTGACTTCAGCACAATTACACTAACAGCACTTTTCTGGTGGTAAGTTTTATTTTGCTTACAGGGTTACTGGGATTACTTGTTTCAGGGCTAGCAGGATGTCCTCTCAGACAGGAAGCACAAGCACATCTGTCAAAATCTTCCAGCCCCACTGAGGCACAGTTCAATCAAATTAAAGCATGCACAAAAGTAGCAAACCCAAACCTGTTCCTTTCGTGCTGTGGGCTCCAGCAGATCACTTTACTACAGCACCAGCAACTGAAGCACAGAAGTCTGGAAAAGACCTTTCTGAGCACAAAGTCCAACCATTATCTAACTCTATCAAGGCCACTAATACAGCAGACCACTGAGCACCCTATCTAGACAGCTTTGGAATTCATCCAGACATGTCAGTTCAACCACTTCCCTGGGCAGCCTGTTCCAGTCTTTGGTAGTTTTTTTGGTACTGATTTTTTTCCTAATGTCTAATTTAAATCTCCCCTTTCTTCTTGACCTATGAGTTGTGAGCATAGACTAGCACCCACTTCTCTACACCCTCCTTTCAGGTAGCTTTAAGACAGCAAGAAAGCCTCCCCTCAGCCTCCTTTTCTTCATGCTAAACAACTCCATCTTCCTCAGCCATTCTGCATAAGGCTTAATAAAAGCCTTTCCAACAAAGTTGTTTCAGCTATTACTGACATCATTCAAAATTGTTTCATATGCATCTCAGACTCAAACTGTATTGAGAAGCTGGGGTCCTTGGACCTGATGGCATTTTTCTACCCAGGTGCAAAGAAAACAAGTATGACTTTGGCTTCACAAAATTCAGTGTTTAACTGCATGCATGTCCTTCTACTGACACAGCCACACCACTGCAGTTAGACCACGATGCTACATCAGCTGAAATGCCAGTGTAATTTGGTTTTCTGTGGGTTTGGGGTTTTGTTTTGTTTTTGGCTTTTGTTTTTGGTTGTTGGTCATTCTTCACTTCACTTTCCAGAAAGATATTAAGTGCTGGGAAGAAAAAGGATGGGGAGAGGGAAGTGTTAATACTGAATGCTAATGTCAGAATTTGTGTCACCATAATTAAAACAGGTGCTTCAAACATGATACCAACCACAGGGAATAAAGATTTCATAGTTTAAGCTATTGAGGCACATACAGAAGGACCTGCCATAGAGGAAAGGTACAGGACAGGCTCCCAGAACACGAGGGAGTTTTGAGTATCAACAAGCCACTGCCATCTCTGGTTCAACATCACAAAGATACCATTGCTGAGAGGTGGTCAAACAAGTGCTCCCCATAACTGCTGCAGGAGCACTGGGCAAAGAAGCACATTCCAATCAGCCACCACAAGTGTTTATCTCCAGAGGAAAGAGGCTTTCAGTAGTGCAAATCCTAGCCACCTCAGCAGCCATCCTCACCAAGCTGTGCTAACAGCAAGTACACAACTTTCACTCCACCTGGATGATCCACCTCACCAATCTCAATCTAAATCCAATGCACTGGGAAGGCAGCAGGAGTCTCTGGCTAAACTCAACACATACAGGTGGAAATATGGCACAAGTGAGGCTGCTAAAAACTTACCAGCAGCCGAAAATTTCCTTAGTGTGTAATGGAATGTATTTGTTAGCTTACACTTCCATGTTTATCACCCTGCTTCTGACTATTTGCAAGTAAGAAAAGCTGCACTACTTCTCGAGCAGAATGTAAAAGCAAAGAGCAGACTCTGGAGATTGTTTGGTTTGGGTTTTTTTTCTTGTTGGTTTTTTTTTTTTAATCCAAAACACAGTTTTCAAACACAAAGCAAGAACTGAATGACAAGTCTTTTAATACCTAATTTCCAGGCTCAGAAACTAAGTTTTCCATGAGGTCAGAGATGAAAACTCAGACACTTACCACCACTACGTAATTCAAAGGACATGTAACAGATTAAAGGCTTTTTTTTTCCAAGCCCCTTCATAAATATGTTCAGTAATGAGCTTTCAAAACTACATCCAATAATAAAATTCAATGTTCCTTTTATCTCACTATCCAGTCTTCTTACAGTGCTTGCTCCTTTTAATGGACAGAACAAGTATTAGCTTGATTCCTTACCACACATCAAGTTTTCAGCTGAGCTTAGCAATATACACCTCTAACAATGGATAAGATCTCTATTAATTCACTATTAAATGCATAAAGCTACAGGATTTTCTTTGCCCTGCATCTAACAGATAATGCAAGTACACCTTTCTTATCTGACATGCTGCAACTTCTGCATGCAGAGGGAACTGATAAGGTGAATGCAATGAAGGCCAAAATTGAGTTATCATAAAAGAAGTGAAATTACCATATCCATTTGCATCCATATGAAGAGAAACAAAAATAAAACAATCAGAAAGAAGTGTCTGTGCTAGTTCGAAGCTGGCTAGAATGTTTTGGTGAGAAGAATTAGATTGCAGGCTGTGAAAAGGAAACAATGGTGATGTCTGCTTCACTCATAGGCTTGCTGAGATGTACAAGAAGAAGAACATAAACACAGATAACAGAGTTGCTCTCTGTCTGGGCTTTGGGGCTGAATTTCTCTCTCTAACCTAACCTGCCATCTGTGTGACTAATCCTTCTGCTTCCTAACCTCCTGGCCAACCCTCCAAGCTACTTCAAGCATAAGGCAAAGTCTGGAGTAAGGTAGAGGGGTGGGAGGAAGGTGGAAGGGTGGTTGGGAGCCCCTGCTGGGGACTCAGGTTTCTGGGAGGGCTGTTGTGTTTCTGTACTACCTTTTAACTTGTATATTTCTGTACCTATTGTAAATATCTACTTGTACATTGTGCTGAGCTGTAAATATAAAGCTTCATTGAATTTCCAGAGCCTCTGAGTCAAGTCTGGGTGACTTTCCAAAGTGTAAGGGGGGTGGATAACACCCAAACCATTGCAGTGCCCCAGGAATACTATACTTGTTGCATAACAAACTAAACTTTTTATACCTGAAGTTATTAATAGCACTTCTTGACACAAATGTTCAAAATATGTCTTGCTGAGGAAAATAAATTTCAAAGTAAACAAATAAATGAATAATCATTAACAAAATCAAATTTTGCTAAGCTTTCAAGATTCTATTCCCAAGATCTTTCATATTCAGGCAGGGGTAAGCCAGGTGTGAATTTAGATAAAGAACCATAAAAGATAACATGAAAGGAAGCTGGAAGTAGTAGTGACAGATCATGGATGTCACAGCACTCCAGGTGCTGACTCCAAACTCAGCAGACATGTCAGAATAACATTACCAGATGCTTTGCTGTTGGCAAACCTGTGCTGATACAAACACTAAACGTCCTTGGTAGACTGCTGGGATTTTTCTCTAAGAGAAATGAGGATTACTCCTTAAATTTCACACCTGGAAATCAGAGGACAGCATTCATACTCAGTCACCACATGCCGTGCAGTGCCCTCGGCTGAAGGCAACAGTCAGAAGCTTTGCAGCACTTGAATGCTGCAAAACATGCAAATCTCAAGCACAAAAAGCCTGGTACTCTCTTCTAAAGCTAAAGATTCCTTCTCCCACACATCCACAGAAGGAAGACCCAGCTTCCCTGACAATATGTATGCCATACAGTGTACAACAAGTTCCCTTACAGGCAAATGCCAAAGAGGAACTTGTTCATTACAAGCACAGATGATGCCAGAGCCAGCTGCAAGAGCTCCTACCTGAGCTGATACAACTTGCTCTACCCAACTGCCACCCAGGAAGATGCTGGCCCAAACCTGCCATGAGTTTATCAAATGAGCTGGCACTATAGGTTCCTCTCTTCTGCTCTTTGCTGTTATGTGCTACTTGGTAGAATGAGGTAACAAATGGGGAGCACTTGCAGTTTGCTGCCCTGAAGTAAACCCAAAGCAACAGTAGCTAATCCACACACTTAGCTGCATTATATGGCACTTAGTGCCATGGTCTAGTTGACTGGATAGGGCTGGGTGATAGGTTGGACTGGATGATCTTGGAGGTCTCTTCCAACCTGGTTGATTCTCTGATAAAAAGAATAACCACAGTCATTTTCTAAATGTCTGCCTAGTGAAAGGACAAGTGTGAGCTTGTCAGGAGCAATCAATCTCATTTTAAAGAAGCCAAACAGTCCCCACAAAATGTGTTTATTGAAATGAGCTGTGAGGCTGGGGATAAGTTTGGTTTATCTGGTGCACTAAACTGCAAAAGCAAAGCCCTAAGCTCAAACTATTAAATAAAGCACTTGAGTCAGCAAGATCTGAAGTTTAAAACCCCACCAATTCACTGCCTGACCTTGAAGAGGTCCATCACCTCACCATAAATCTGCTGGCCCAGCTAAGAAACTGGATGAATGAAGGACTTACTTGCAAAACACTTGCTGTCTGGTTTGGCTTTCTGTGAAATAAATATAACCCTGACTCAAAACAAACCTGAAGAACTAAACAATGCAGGGTTTTCTATACACAAAGTACTTTGTACTGTACAAAAATGGAGCACTTACTAATCGAGAGGTGGGGGGAAGTAGATAAAAATATTTACACATGTACTGCAAAAAGCTGTTACTCATTCTAGGGATGTGTATGCTGGTAGCTATGTTATTCAAGAACTACATCACTTCAGGTGCCTTTAATAACAGAATCAACATGCCAGTAGTCTCCAGACAGCAAGCACCACACAATGAGAGGCAAAGAACATGTGAAGACTAAGAGGACAGCTCCTGCCAGACTGTATACTGTTAGGTTCAAACAACGCAGAGATTTGACAGACTTTCAGCCTACTACTTCTATTATGGGATCTAGGTCACAGAATCATAGAATTAACCAGGTTGGAAGAGACATCCAGGATCATCTAGTCCAACCTAGCACCCAGCCCTAGCCAGTCAACTAGACCATGGTACTAAGTATAGAATGGATGTTAGGAGGAAGTTCTTCACAGAGAGAGTGATTTGCCATTGGAAAGGGCTGCCCAGGGAGGTGGTGGAGGCACTGTTCCTGGAGGTGTTCAGGAAAAGCCTGGATGAGGCACTTAGTGCCATGATCTGGTTGAGTGGATAGGGCTGAGTGCTAGGTTGGGCTGGATGATCTTGGAGGTCTCTTCCAACCTGGTTGATTCTATGAACACCTCCAGGGATGACAACTCCACTACCTCCCTGGGCAGCCCATTCCAATGCCAATCACTCTCTCTGCCAACAACTTCCTCCTAATATCCAGCCTAGACCTCCCCTGCCACAACTTGAGACTGTGTCCCCTTGTTCTGTTGCTGCTTGCCTGGGAGAAGAGACCAACCCCCACCTGGCTACATCCTCCCTTCAGGTAGTTGCAGACAGCAATGAGGTCTCCCCTGAGCCTCCTCTTCTCCAGGCTGCACACCCTCAGCTCCCTCAGCCTCTCCTCATGCAAGACCAAGTGCAAATTAAAAATGGGTGTAAAATCTGTGCTTTGTAAGGGAATGAGGTTGGCTGGATTCCCTTTCACATGGCAAAGACTGGTTCCACTGACTCATTGGTACTAATTGCTCCAGACTGCAACATGAAAGTGATTAAAGTTTGGAACTGGGTTCCAAAGGGTTTACAAGCATCAGTGTGGTCATGTTTACCCCTAGTTTGATAATCAGTTGCTTGTTTCTAATCAGCCAGTTCTTTATATTTTCATACATAGAGGAAGCATTGCTTGTAACTGTAACCCCAAACTACATCTGACAGCTGCTTAGTATTTACAAAGCACCCACACTGAAACTATGTACAGTAAAAAACAAAGCACATCATGTTGCACACAGGTTAAAAGTCATGCAAAAAATGCATGACTGGAGAGCAGTTTCAGCAAGTCTGAATCTTAGTCTGCTTCAAGCTGCCTAATCTACTGACATCTGCTACAGTAAACATTTTGTTCAGTTTGTGGAGAGTCACATTGAAGGATTGCATATTTAAACAGCACTGACTTAAGCAGCAACATTCAAGGACTTTTTAAAGTGTAACTGCAGAGCTTACCAATACAACCAGGTGAATACTGCTCTACCTACTGTGTTTTCTTTAGCTGAGGCCTGGAGTTTTGTTTTAGTGTAGCAGCAGCATGACATAAATCAAGACTTCAGTTAGAAAAGGTTAGCAGGCTGCTGTGTTCAGTATTTCTTCTACAGAAACGAATACACCTGTAATGCAAAGTCAACACATTTGAAGTTCAGTGGGTTTGGGAAGCAGTACTTATGTGAGCATCTACACACACATTTCCCCACTTCACCATCTGCACAGTATATGTACACATGACAATACTTTCTAGAGTACTGCACCAGCCTATTAGCAGCATTAAGTTGCTGCACTGCATTGCAATAGCATTCGGTATGCACACTGTGGGCATGTTTGAGATTAACAGGTACCAGCAACCAATTTGGAGCAACTGAATGTGCACAGCACTGTCTAATCTGATCCATCAGCAACATCATAAAACTGGAATATAAGGCAAGCATTCAAAAAATGCCCAGAGAAATAATCCAGAAGAAAACTGAAAGTGATGCTTAAGAAAATGTGGATGCCTAACAGCATTCTGCTTCTTGGCCTCCCCTTTGCCTACTGCACAGGATTTGCTGGATGCAGCCCATGCTCACAACAAGGGTTTTGTTCATATACAAACTCAGAGCAGCAGGCACATTCCCCTTAGAAGTACATGCTCATATGCTGGACCTCCCAAGCCTTTGTCACACTTCTGCCGCTTTCCTGACCATGCAGAAATACTGTTCCCTCTTCTCCACCCCCAACAGAGGACATGTGAAAAACATTCACATATCTTAAATGCCTAGCAGACCTTCAAGTATCCTTGTCAGAACTTGACATTCCCTGGGCAAACCTGGTGGTGACAGAAACTCTGTGTAATTGCATTTAAGCCAATAACGATGCACAGATAACGCCGGTGAAGTCTGGTCACTGGATTTCAAATGTGTATTAAATGCCTGCCTGAAGGCAGCATTAATAATGGAATAGATATTTACTTCTAATTAGAAATCCTTGCTGATGCCAGTGAAAACAATGCACTTTCAGAAGAGAAGCAATCATCAGCAAAAGAAAAGGTATGATTATTTTCATTATAGGCTTGTGGCACTCCTAGCTGTTAATATTGCTCCCCTAATCTGTTTTCATTAGCTTGCAGTTCTGCTACCCTTGGAAAGTTACAGCTGAAGCACTCAATGTCAGGTACATGTGAACACATATATTATCAGATTAGCCTATTTTACCACTGAAGGCAAAACAGTGTGTTTGTCTAGTTCAGGCCTGTAATAAATTCTGATGAATTGATATGTGAACATTTCACCAAGACCATTCTTTGGAGAAGTTTAATTCAATAAGGGAACAAATTGTTTCCAAGGGGCAAGATTTTATCTTTCCTGTGCAAGTCACCTGATGAAGAAAGGTACAAACCACTGAAAAGCTCACAAACGAGTAAGTGCTCAGCAAAGCCTCAGACATTTAGCAGCTAAACACGTTGGGAAAGCCTGTCTTCCCTTAGCATGTTCTAGCTGCTGATGAGTCAGATCTCCCTGTGCTTCCCCCATCTCCAAGATGATGCTATGCTAACCCAGACCAAAGCATGCAAAAGGAGGACAAGAAGACCATTTGACTCTTGTGCTACTCATGAGCTGATAAGCTTTTATGCTCTTCCTAATTCTGCTGCATTTGCAGTTGTGCTTTGGCTTTGGCTGGAGGACAGATGCCCACCAAAGCTGCTCTGTCACTCCCCTTCTTAGATAGACAGGGGCAAGGGAAAGCATAACAGAGGCCCATGACTCAAGACAGAAACAGTTCCACAAAGCAAAAGTGAACACAAAGGCTGCACACACAAGCAAGAGCAAACAAAAATATTCTCTATTTCCTATTAACAGGCAATGTCCAGCAACTTCCCAGGAGGCAGGGCTTCCACACACATAGCAGCTTCTCCTGAGGAACAAACTCCAACACCAAATGTCCTCACACTTCCTTCTTTCCCTTAGCTTTTGTACCTGAGCTGGCATCATGTGGTCAGTTCAGGCACTGATGTGTAATCAACATGCTTCCAGCCACCACTACAAAACACAGCACTATGAAAGATGCTGTAATTCCATCTCAGCCAAAGCAAATATAGCAGTGATGTGCCCAGCGCTGGGGTTCAGGCTGGCCTGGTGCCCTCCAGCTGCCCTGCTCCTGATTGAGAGGTGCAAAGGTCCTGGCTTCCAGGCCCTGTCATCACCCACCCAGCGAGCCTCAGTGCTTCCAGCCCCAGGGAGCTCCAAGGCCTGACAGGGTGGGCACCAGCATAGGCAAATGTGTGCTTTGAATTCAGAGAGAAGAGCAGATGAAAACGGAAGCCAGATCAGAAGTCTGAATGAGCAATGACATTATGGAAAGTGAGATAGAGACACCAAACAAGATCAGCAAAGGTGCAGAAGCCTACACATGGAGGAGAGGACAAGGGGCAGGAAAAAGGCATCAAAAAGAAGGAAAAACAACAACAACACAACACAGAAAGGAAGGACTATTAAGAGTATTTTGTACAAACACCTTTTACTTCCACCTTCACATATACTCATCCCTGCAACCCTACAAAATTCAGAAGTTGCTCAGCACAGACTAATGCTGTTTCCCCTGGTACCAGTTCCTCTCCTCTCCCAGCTGCCAAGGAGCAATACACTTCTTTTCCAGCAGTAAAAAAAAGAGACACTGCAGCATTTCCTAACTCTGCAGGGTGTAACTTTGTAACACAAGTGGGTTTTTTCAACACACATTTCATGATTCTCCTTAGTTAAATCATCTTGGATAGATCAATCTCCTTAAGACATCTTCCAGCTCTATCATGTGTACGCTAAACAGGACATGGCTTGTTCTACAAAACAAAGTGTGCTGGATGAGGAAGAGGCATATGACCTATGGGAACATTTTCTTCCCCTCATTTAGCAAATATAAAAGCCCCACTATGAAAAAGCACTTTTAAGTTCCTATTGCAACTAACATTGACAGAGTTTATCACCACGTTGCAGAAACACTTTAGGGGAAATGGTGCTCTGAGAGAGTTCTCATGAGAAAGTTTGATGCTGTCAAACAACAAGTTCCTTGAAAACGTTCAAGACCACAAATGTTACAGCAGCTTGTAAAGGTGCAAGGACACAATTTATCCCACCGGGAAGCTCGAGTGTTCCCTGCTAAAAGAACTCTGATGTTCTGCAAGTGTTGCAGCTTTCAAATTGAGAGTATTTTGCACATCAAGCCTTGAAAGGAACCTGGCACTGAAGCTCCAGTCTGACTGCAGAGATTTAGTTTGATTCATTTGCACAGAGAAAGGTACCTGTAGAAGCAGAGGATCACCCTTCATTTCTGTGTTTCTTAGGAACCTGCACCTCAAGAACTAGAGTGACCACAGAGGCAAGATCGAATGCACTTCTCATCTACAGAACTGGCACTGCACAAAGGCACCACAGCCTTCCCCAGAGGACACTGTATGCTTCCCTACAGTGCCTTGCTATACCCCGCCTTGCAATACCTGCTAGCCAACATGGGCCAGAATGACCAGCACCTACACACTGGTCAGGTGGCTATATATTTTAACTACTCACTTGACCTGAAATAGCAATGTAAGAAGATTTGTGATAGCTCATGCCCCTGAGCCCTGCTCTCTGTCCTTGATGGAGCAGCAGGATGAGATGTGGCGCTGCCAAATAGCAGCTCCCAGGCAGGTAGCTGTCACTGAAAGAGGGTAACCTTTTCTGACCACTCTCAGTACCTTTTTTAATGCTTGCTCACAAGACACACTTCCATTTTCTTGTAAGCCCTCACTGTATAAAAATCACATCCTCAATTAGCCAGTTATTTCTTTGGCTTTTAACCTTCAAAAATCCACAAGGAATAGTAAAATAAATAACCTACAATAAGGAAGAAATTAGGGCACTCTGTACCATTTGGGTTTTGCTCAGCTCTTGATGGGGATAAATTTATGCACAAGTTGATGGAAGTCTTCCACAAGCAAAAATCTCAGTGTTTGTCCAGCATTTATCTGGTGGATGAACAAAGACCAAACCAGACCAAAACTGCAGTTCCCTATTGCAGAGCTAAGGATGTAATTAGGCTAAACCTAAACCACATGTTTCTAGAAACACCAATAATACTGAACAATTAGACCAGTCCTGCATCTATAAGGGAATTTAGGAACGTGAGAACAACTGAAATGACAAGCCTGCTCATCACAATACTACAAGCCTTGTCAACATCAGTCCTGTTTAATGGCATAATGCAGTCACAGTTCCTTCCTATGCTTTGTGAATAGCTGAACTGTGCTACCTCACAAAAGAAATTAATATGGCTGCCTGTGTGCATCTGCTTTAATCTTAAAACAAAAGCAGTTTTGCTATCTTTAGTACAGGCATGAAAAGGACCAAAAAAGCACAGATGGTTTGAATTGTCTTTGCAGAAAGTAAGAGAGAAGACAGACATCTCAACTGTTTACACAGCCACAATCCATTACATGGCCACAGCAAAACATGGTGGAGCACAGTAAGTACCTCTTTGTCAGCATCTCAGATATGAGCTGCTTGCAGTCAGGCCTTACAGAAAGCATCAAGCAACCCTCTGCTCACAGATACAGGCTTTTGTTCATATAGATTTAATTTATGCTGTTAGGAAAACACTTAACAACAACCACACTAATGCCAAACAAATTCATTTCAGTAAAGCTAAAGCAAACAGCACCATTCTGTTAGGCAACACAGAACAAAACCCTTGAAAACCCAACATGAAAGGAGTTATTTATGACCATTGTTTAGCCTTCCCATTCCCATCATTTGTGGATTAGAAAATTCCCATCTGCTCACTGACAAGAAGTGGCTATGTACCAGTAGCCAGAAAGTTCATTTTTCAGGAATACCACAGCTGACTTGGTTTGGTAGGCAAGGGTGTGGTGGGAGTGTGGGGTGGGTGTTTATTGCTGTTTTGTTGACTGTGGGGTTTTTGGTTGGTTGATTGATTGGTTTTTTTCAGGTTGGGGTGGGGGGTTGTGATGGTTTGGGTGTTACCCACCCCCCCACACTTATGAAAATCACCCACATCAGACTCAGCCAAGCTGGAAATTGAATGAGCTTCATATTTACAGCTCAGCACAATGTACAAGCAGATATTTACAATATATTCAGCTATAGACAGAAATAGACAAGATAAAATATAATAAAGAAACACAACAGACCTCCCAGAAACCTGAACCCCCAAGAGGGGCTCTCAACCACCCTTCCACTTCCCTTCCCCCCCCCTACATTACCCCAGACTTTGCCTTATATTCAAGGTGAGTTTGGAGGGTTGGCCAGGGGGGTTAGGAAGCAGAAGGATGTCAGGCAGATGGCAGGTTAGAGAGAGAGAAGTGCATGCAGCCAAGAGCAACTCTGTTATCTATGTTTATGTTCTTGTTCCTGTACATCTCAGCAAGCCTATGAGTGCAGTGGACATCACCACTGTTTCCTTTTCACAGCCTATGATCTAATTCTTCCTGCCAGAATATCCCAGTTAGGCTCAAACTAGCACACAGAGCTAATGTTGTGAGACAATTAATTCATTTTCACTATTTGTCTTTCTTTTCTCATTTGAGTGTAGATCTCACTTTCAGCATCCAGGGTTTGATACTGTGTCCTAAAGCAGATCTGGCAAGTGCTGTGAGTAGCATGGTTGTTGGGGACATGGACCTTGACACAGCTCTGTGTATGTCCTCATCACATTAAGACTGGTGAATTTTACAGAGCTCTGGAAAGAGCAACACTGAGTTACAGATCCTGTTGATTTTTGAGCAGATGTGAACCAGGACATAAGTTTGTATCATCCAAGCTTTGAAGCAGACTGTCAAAACCACACCAGCCTTTTTTTTCTATGTTTGTGTTCTCAACAAGCTTACAAGTGAAGCAGACACCACTGTTTCTTTTTCACAGCCTATAATCTAATTCTTCTCACCAAATTATTCTAGCTAGGCTCAAACTAGCACAGGGCTGCTTTTTAATTTTACAAATTCACCTTTCTTTTATATATAGAATAGAATCATAGATTCAAGCAGGTTGGAAGAGACCTCCAAGATCATCCAGCCCAACCTAGCACCCAGCCCTAGCCAGGCAACCAGACCATGGCACTAAGTGCCTCAGCCAGGCTTTTCTTGAACACCTCCAGGGACGGTGACTCCACCACCTCCCTGGGCAGCCCATTCCAATGCCAATCACTCTCTCTGCCAACAACTTCCTCCTAACATCCAGCCTGTACTTCCCCCTGTACAACTTGAGACTGTGTCCCCTTGTTCTGACTCTAGAATTAAAATTTCTTTCTTCCTGGAATAAATCAAACTGATCATGGCTTTGGCAGGGAGGCAAATAACAGGAATAAAGTGAGGGACAGCCTAGGTGCAGCATATCTAACAAGTACTTGCTAATCTGCTCTGTATTTTTCATGGAATGAATACAGAGTAGTTCAGTGAAACACACGGAAAGAGGCTTTTATCTATTATCCTTTAACAAATATTCAGAGAACAGTAGTCATAAAAAATATCATTCTTAGTATAAAGCAGATTAAAAGACAAGCTGAGTTAGCTCCTAAATCAGGACCAAAAAAAATTTCAGGGGGAAAAAAATAAAACTCCAACTTGTTCAACTTATGAATACTTCCATGTGAACCAGTGAGCAAACAGCATGCTTAAGAGCAATGCTTGGAGTTTTGAAGCAGTATTTCCATTAAGGAAAATGCTAAAAGGCTTTGTGGTTGCATTAAATCCACATCAGGTATGGGGAGGCTTCTGTGCATTGCAGTTATGCACCATTAGCTGCTTCCAAAGAGGGACAGAACAAGGCAGCTCAGGGGGATGGCAGGCAGGACATGTGTATTCTTGCAGGACATGTATGTTCTCTGCAGCCATGTTTGCTCTTTGCAGCCTTGCTTGGTTTATGGAAAACCTCTTGAAGAAAGCATGGGGTGATCAGGGCATGGCCCTCCCTCCTTGCAGTTTCTTCCTTTGAGGCAATGCCCCACAGGCTGGGGTCCCAAATACTGCCTCCCCTAGCCAGACAGTGCTTGGGACAGCACAAGCATGGGCCATGTGAGGTGGGGAGGACAGTCTCCCTGTGGATGATCCTGGTGGATGCTCCTGGCAGTCAGCCCACATCTGTCATGAGCTCTACTTACAGGCTTGTCAGCAGATGCTTGCAGCAAGCGTTGCTGAACTTTGACATCCTAAATAAAGATGTAAACACTTCTTTGCAGGAGATGACTTCCAGCCCTCCCTAAACACACCCAAACCCAAAAATCCCACATGCATCCCTTAAAAACAACAGCAGTAAAAGAAGACCCAAAACACACAAACACCTTTGAGATGTCAAAATGTAAATAGCACCAAGCTTTTTTAAGCATACTGCAAGTAATCAGAAGGTTTATAATGAGCAAGCCAAATATAACTAACTGCAGAATAAAGTTAACTTTATAGTCTTTAGACAAATGGAATTTCATGTCCTGGAGTAAAACTGTTGAATTTGGCAGTGACACTGTGCCCCAAAGGTGGGAGATCTGCTGCCTGAAACAAGCATAAGATAACCAACAGCTGCAGTCAGTAGTCACAGCTCTTCCTGAGCACTGTTATATCAAAAAGCCTGAAAGTCTTCAAACGTAAAGTCTGCAGAGATTAATTTACCACTAAGAGCAGCCAAGATCAAAGTGCACTGCATATACTTGTGGGCTTTCTTAAGAGGCTGTATATACAAAGGAACACACAAAGGACTTCCTTAAAATGTCCCCTTGCAAGAGTGTATTTCACAGGTACTGAGTTCAAGTTAAAAACCACTACTGTTTGGAATTCTTGTTGAGCCTTCACATGAAAAAGCAACAAGCAAGTATGATGATTTTCAATTATAACTAAGAAAATCCTTGTCCAGAAGGATTCACTTCTCCAATGCCTTGGAACCAATGCAGTCAAACACAGCATTTACTGATAAACAGTCCCACTGACTTCAGCAGCTTAAGCCAAGTAAGTTCAGTGGCGTTATTCATGCCCTGTGAATATGAACGGAAGACTCTTGTTTAAAACGACTCCTCACAGTAGCAAAGACTAGCACGAGAGCCCCAAGCAAGGGTGAGAAAGGACACAAGGCAAAGAAAAGAGTCCTTATGAAAAGTGCTTAACCACTGCCTGAAGGTCTGGGAGGTTTTTCCCTTTTAAATAAGAAATGCAGAAAACGTGAACTCTTCTGCTACAATCACGTAACATACTCCTACTGCTAACTCAAAACTAAAAGGAACCCCCCATACCAAGAAAAGAAGTAGAAACAAAGCCCAGGTCAAACTATTCTGAATGAAGTCCTAAGGAGAAAGTCTCTCAGCCTTCTGTGCTAGTTTGAAGCTAGCTAGGATATTTTGGTGAAAAGAATTACATTACAGGCTATGAAAAGGAAACAGTGGTGATGTCTGCTTCACTCATAGGCTTGCCAAGATGTATAAAACATAGATAACATAGCTGCTCTCTGGGCTCCATGAATTTCTCTCTAAAACCTACTGTCTGCTTCCTTACCCCCCTGGTCAACCCTCCAAACTCACCTTGAACGTAAGGCAAAGTCTGGGAGGAGGAGGCTCAGGGGGGACCTCATTGCTGTCTACAACTACCTGAAGGGAGGCTGTAGCCAGGTGGGGTTGGCCTCTTCTCCCAGGCAACCAGCAACAGAACAAGGGGGCACAGTCTCAAGTTGTGCTGGGGTAGGTCTAGACTGGATGTTAGGAGGAAGTTCTTCACAGAGAGAGTGATTGGCACTGGAATGGGCTGCCCAGGGAGGTGGTGGAGTCACTGTCCCTTGAGGTCCTCAAGAAAAGGCTGGATGAGGCACTTAGTGCCATGGTCTGGTTGACTGGACAGGGCTGGGTGCTAGGTTAGACTGGATGATCTTGGAGGTCTCCTCCAACCTGGTTGATTCTACGATTATATGATAAGGTAGAGGGGTGGGAGAAGAAGGTGGAAGGGTGGTTGAGAGCCCCTCCTGGGGACTCAGGTTTCTGGGAGGGCTGTTGTGCTTCTGTATTACCTTTTACCTTCTAAATTCCTCTTTATAGCTGTATAGATTGTAAATACCTGCTTGTATATTGTGCTAAGCTGTAAATATAAAGCTTCATTCTCCAGTTTCCAGATCAGCTGAGTTTAGTCTGGGTGATTTTCTTAAGTAGGGGGGAGCAGGTAACACCCAAACCACCACACTTTCAAATCAGGGGGAAGGGGGGGGTGGAGGAAGAGAAGGTGAAAACCTTCATGGAAAGCATACTTGAGTGGTGTGTAGCAAAGTACATTTCTGTCCTAATTCTTCAGATAAAGAAATGGCCCAGAAGAGCCACATTAAGCTAAACACAGAGAAAAAACTCCTTTTTTTTTTTTTTTTTTTTTTTTTTTTATTGTTGACTAGGTGTCAACAGGTGCCTCTGATTTGAGTCTAAGGATAGGAAATTTTTCACACAGAGGGTGATGAGACACTGGCACAGGTTACCAGGGACACAGCAGATGCCCCATGCCTGGAAACATTCCAGATCAGGTTGGACAGGCTCTGAGCAACCTGATCTAGTTGATGATGCCCTTGCTGACTGCAGGGTGGTTGGACTGGATGACCTTTAAAGGTTGCTTCCAACTCAAAGCATTCTGTGATAGTGAGCAGCACTATTTGCTGACATAACACCATGCTGTGAAGGATTTCTTTGTAAAGGAAGTTCATGAAAGCTGGTTTAACTGACCAAGATTTTACTCCTGAAATATCACATCTGTTTTAAAAGAAAAGCTTACATTTTTGGGCTATTATCACTCAACTACTTTTATTTATAACGTGTTTGATTTAAAAGCTTCTCTCAGTGAACTAAGCAGCTAAACAATTAAATGTCCTGAAACTTCAGACAGACTCAGGACAGTTTGAAGCAATTGCTTCAACTTCTACTGCTCTCAGGATGAGTGTCTTCAGAGCTGATTGCTCCTACAGACACATACATTATGTCTTCCATTTAAAGACATTTTTCCTTGGAAGAGGAAGAGCACTATTAAAAATGTGTGCTCTTAGGTGCTGTTCTCCAAGTCCTCAGAGCTCAAAGGCCTAAAGAGAGTGCTACTCACAACAAACCTCAATGGAAAAACAAAAATGAGGAGACACACATGCTGGCTATACATCTACTGGCATTATTTTTACATAGTATTTGGATGTACAAATGGAACAAAAAGCAGAGTGTCCTCATTAGGAAAGGGGTATTACTGAAAGTAATGCCATGCAACTTAAGGAGGAGGCTGCAGCCAGGTGGGGGTTGGTCTCTTCTCCCAGGCAACCAGCAATACAACAGGGAGACACAGTCTCAAGTTGTGCTGGGGGAGGTCTAGGCTGGATGTTAGGAGGAAGTTCTTCCCAGAGAGAGTGATTGGCATTGGAATGGGCTGCCCAGGGAGGTGGTGGAGTCACCATACCTGGAGGTGTTGAAGAAAAGCCTGGATGAGGCACTTAGTGCCATGGTCTGGTTGCCTGGCTAGGGCTGGGTGCTAGGTTGGACTGGATGATCTTAGAGGTCTCTTCCAACCTGCTTGATCCTGTGATTCTACAGTATGATTCTATGGCAGCTCTTCTGAAAGATTTCACTCCTGCAAGCTGTTCCTGTTTGCTATCCATGCTTCCACAAAGGACAGTCTGAAAGGTATCTGTGAAAGTCAAGACCACAATGAAGACCTCTTGCATGTACAAGGAAAAGATAGAATTTCATCTGAAATAAAAGAACTGCTGATTAGCAAACAGACACAAGTAATTACCAACAGTGCGCACAGGGCTTTCAGCATTATTTAAACATAGTTTATGAGCTCACATAACTTCATGAAAAAATTACAGAGTATGACTATGAGGAAATGTCTGCTTTACTGTAAATAAAACCCTTAAGGAAGAAATCATTTCAACCCTAAAAATAGAGGCAGCAAAAATAACCTCAAACAAGATATAAATATATATATATATATGTGTGTGTGTCTAAAGACACAAGGAAGAACTATGACTTCAAGTGTGAGGATCTGTAGACTTCACTGACATACTTTGTATGTATATTCACAAAGAGGATGTTCCAAACCAAGCAGCCCAGGCTCCTTCACCAGCAATGTAAATGCTAACAGAACAAAACAGTCAATCCACTGACAACTAGCAAATGAGGACAGCATCCTCTCTCCTAAAAAACATCTGGGAGGTGCTTATAAAGAGGAAAATATTTACTATGTTCATTGTCTGCTCATCATAGCTTCTAGAGTTATTGTAGACCTTTTGTTTTGAAGGCTGCCTGCAGAAAACTTAGGAGAGGCACTCCAGAACCAGCTGCAGCCCGGCCCCATGAATGTGTGCTGAGAGGAATGTTACATCTTTCCTCTCCCACTCTTTTATCATGGGCTGGGGTGATGAAATGTCCCTGATGTATTCTTCCTCTTCCTGTACTTAATGAGGCTTTAAGTGTGGCTCTGTACAGTGCCACACTTTTTTTTCATAAAGAGCTAAGATTGCTTCATAGAATCACAGAATCAACCAGGTTGGAAGAGACCTCCAAGATCATAGCTACTTGCTCAGGAAAAAACAAACCTACAACCTGAAACTCCCTTTTTTTAGTATACCATAACCTGTCACCTGTATCAAACATTCCATGCAGCCTATCAAATCAGCCAGTAAAGCTAGATGATTACCTGACCATGATAATTAACTAACAAAGTGCTTAACTGAAATATCCACCCAACATAAGAATACTCCAGGAGAAAATATAACTACGTGATCATAGAACCAACCAGGTTGGAAGAGACAGCCAAGATCAGCCAGTCCAACCTAGCACCCAGCCCTAGCCAGTCAACCAGACCATGGCACTAAGTGCCTCATCCAGGCTTTGCTTGAAAGCCTCCAGGCATGGTGACTCCACCACCTCCCTGGGCAGCCCATTCCAATGCCAATCACTCTCTCTGCCAACAACTTCCTCCTAACATCCAGCCTAGACTTCCCCCAGCACAACTCCAGACTGTGTCCCCTTGTTCTACTGCTGGTTGCCTGGCAGAAGAGACCAACCTCACCTGGCTACAACCTCCCTTCAGGTAGTTGTAGACAGCAATGAGGTCCCCCCTGAGCCTCCTCTTCTGCAGGCTGCACACCCCCAGCTCCCTCAGCCTCTCCTCATAGGGTTTGTGCTCCAGGCCTTTCACCAGCTTTGTTGCCCTCCTCTGGACACATTCCAGCATGAGGTTTGTTAAAATACTGAAAGGTCATGGTATATTCTCCCAAGGGTCTGGGCAATGGGTAGGATTACCTACAATGAACACACTGTCAGCACACAACCATATGCCAACATAGGTTTTCTTGACACATCTATTTCCACCACTAAGAACAAAACAGAAAGATGAAGTTAAGTAAAGTACTGTGCTAAGGTATTTCCATTATTCTGCAAACTGTCAGAAGCAAAGACTTGAAATCTGAACTAATAAAAGAAAACCTGGGAATAACCTCAACAAACACCTTCCTAGTTCCACCACCCCATCAGTCACATCTGGACAAGTCACACAAAATGCTCAGTGGACAGGCAAGAAGTACAAAGTCTAGTAGAAGCTAATGAATGGAAGAAGATGAATAACAATGCTGTGCTTTGACAAGGTGACAACACTTTCATCAGTTTGTCATTAGATGTGAACATGAGTTCTCATGTTAGTGAACTACCACACACGACAGCCTTCCTACTCTGCAACCCAAATATGCTTTAATGTGATGGATCCTTCTTTTCCTCAGCTTCAAAGAACCAGCAGAGGAAACAAGTCTCAGATTCCCCACTTTACTAGACTTCAAGTTTCAGTAGGGCAGGTCAAAATATACAACCTCTCAAAGCTGAACAATATTAAATGCACAATTTAACATGAAACCCACAGAAAACACATGAGCATCTAAGTGGCCTTCTTGTTTCACTGTGAGGAGTTTGTTCCTAGTAGTAGTTACGCTTTGTGGATGTCTTCCCTCATACCATGTGTGTCTGGGTCACCAATCCAATATATCTGGTAACTCAGTACAGGTGCAAAGGATCATAGGATTACAGAATGGTTTTGCTTCAAAGGCAACTTTAAAGGTCACCTAGTCCCACCCCCCTGCTATAGGCAGGAACATCTTTAACTAGATTCAGTTGCTCAAAGACCCATTCAACCTGACTAGGAATGTTTCCAGGCATAAGGCATTCCTGACTTCTCTGGGCAACCCATTCCAGTGTTTCACCACACCACTGAACAAAGACATCCTCCTTGTATCTACTCTAAATCTATCCTCTTTTAGTACCATTATCGCCCGCCCTATCGCAACAGGCCCTCGTACAAAGTATGTCCTCATCTTTATTAGAAGCCTCCTCTAAGTATGAAAAAATCAAAACAAAGTCTGCCTGGAGCCTTCTCTTCTCCAGGCTGAACAATCCCAACTCTCTCAGCCTGTGTTTCAGCCCTCAGATCACTTTTGTGGCCTGTCTCCCTCTCCAACAAGTTCGTGTCTTTCCTATGCTGCAGACTCCAGAGCTGGACACAGTACTCCAGGTGGGGTCTCACCACAGCAGATTAGAACAACAGAATCACTTCTCTCAGTCTGCTGCCCACACTTCTTCTGATGCAGCTCAGAGTATGGCTGGCCTTCTGGGCTTCAAGTGCACTTTGCCAGTTCACATTCAGCTTTTCAAGTCCTTCTCTGCAGGGCTGCTCTCAATCCCTTCATCTTCCAGCCTATATTGATAGTGAGGTTTGCTCCTATCTAATGGCATTCAGGTCATACAAAATCAGGATTTTATTCACAGACCCCAGAGCTTTACTTTCCCCTGCTCTTTCCCCTTTAGGAGAACAGCTTCTTTTCCACAGAATGGTAAAAAGGAGAAAACAAAGAAGCAATGTCCATACCTGACCATAGTCTGTCTGAAATACGATGACTCCTTCTGCACAGGAATGAACTGTACTGGGATAATGCTGATTATTCTCTCGCAGCCAGACACGAGATCCCTACAATAAACAAAACAGAGTTACAGAAGGCATAAATGAAAAAAAAAAAAACCAAACCCTCAGTATTTTTCTTGGAAATATTTATCAAATAAAAAGGTGAGAAAGCTAAAGCAAAATCTAAATAAGCAAGTGAAAGAAATAATCTCTCATTTGGTGGTTTCTGCTGGAACACTGAACGCAGGAGAACTACATCAAAATGCTTTATTTTTCTTTAGTAGAAGTTCCTAAATGCTGGCAAGAGCATCTTGAGGCAGCTCTCTGAATCACATGCCTCATGCCAATACACAGAATTACAAAGTGGTGCTTGAATTTATATGGTTTAAAAGATCCTCCTCAAAGCTGGCTCCCTACCTGTTTATTTTCAACCTCTGTTAGGCACTCACGGCACCTCCCTGCCCATCAACTCTCATCTCATTCTCATAGTGGCCAAGAGAGCCAGTGGCATCCTGGCCTGCATTAGGAACACTGTGGCCAGTAGGACAAGGGAGGTTATTCTGCCCCTGTACTCAGCACTGCTCAGGCCACACCTTGAGTGCTGTGTCCAGTTCTGGGCCCCTCAACTCAAGAGAGATGTTGAGGTGCTGGAAGGTGTCCAGAGAAGGGCAACAAAGCTGCTAAGAGGCCTGGGACACAAACCCTATGAGGAGAGGCTGAGGGAGCTGGGGGTGTGCAGCCTGCAGAAGAGGAGGCTCAGGGGGGACCTCATTGCTGTCTCCAACTTCCTGAAGGGAGGCAGTAGCCAGGTGGGGTTGGTCTCTTCTGCCAGGCAACCAGCAACAGAACAAGGGGACACAGTCTCAAGTTGTGCCGGGGGAGGTCTAGGCTGGATGTTAGGAGGAAGTTGTTGGCAGAGAGAGTGATTGGCATTGGAATGGGCTGCCCAGGGAGGTGGTGGAGTCACCATGCCTGGAGGCTTTCAAGCAAAGCCTGGATGAGGCACTTAGTGCCATGGTCTGGTTGATTGGCTAGGGCTGGGTGCTAGGTTGGACTGGATGATCTTGGCCGTCTCTTCCAACCTGGTTGATTCTGTGATTCTATGTCTTTTCAAAACACTTTGCCCTTCATACTACCCTCCTCTCTTGGCTGCACATCACAGAGGACTTAAAAACCAAACAAAATAAACAAAACTGTTATGAAGTAAGGTTACAAAGAAAAGACATTTGCCTATTAGAGATCAGGAGGCAACACTATCAGGGAGACTTAAGTCAGTCTAGTAAGACAAGGAGGCATAAACCATAATTTTCACCTGGCTGGTAGATCCAACATCAAGAAAGCTGCAACATCGAGCACTGACCACAAGGAAAGGATGCAGGAGAAGGAACCACAGCTGATGCTTTGGTTGTAGCAAAACCCATCCTCTTAAGGACACCCTTAAGCATAACGGAAGGCTTTAGCTGGCATGAAAACATCCAGCAACACCACCCCATGACATCTAAATCCACACACATAAAAAAACCATGCAACACCCAGAACAAAAACCTCAAGCTGTTTGTCAAAACGCAGGAAAGTTCTCCAAGTGCTTCAGCGCAACCAAGTCTCTGTTGTTGCCCTGGTTTATTATTTGCCTAAATCTCCAAGCTCGAATAACATCAAGTATAGGTTTTCAAGGACAATGAAAAGCTTACAAACACTAAGCTGCAACAAAAACTGGCAAAACCTCAGCATTCAAATTAGCCTCTCACAAGGAGAAATAATTAAATTTGCTTTTTTTTTCCTGGCTATGAAGAGGGAAAAAAAAGGCCTTCACTTGGTAGGGCTAGTACCAAAATAAGCTTTTGAAAAGACAAAATCTTTTGATGTAAACAAATGTACACAGTTAGGGGTCAATAGCTGCTATTCAGGGGAGGCTGGAACAATACAGTTCTCAAAGCCCCAGGCATCTGAAATGCAAATAAACCGTGTTCCTCGGCAAGGTAGCTAAACAATACCGTTTCTGTCCACGGGCTGGGTGCACCTCAAGGCCTTTCCTTCTAAGGGAGGGAAAAAAATAAGTCTTGGCAAAAGATACTCATGAGCTACGCAAGCTACAACCACCTTCTGCATCCAGCTACCTCTGTAACTGGGCTGCAGTCCCTCTGCGATGCATCAGCTATGTGCAAGCTACAGTTCTGAGAACAAAACCTTGGCCAGAAGTTAATTTATGGCTAAGACTTGCTGTACACAACCTGCCTGAGGAAGGACTTCACTCAAAGCACATGGCAGAACCTTACATTGATTCGAACCTGATTTGGAGGAGCGAAGCACAGCAATTTGGGTTACTCCAGAATTCCCTGATGTGTCATCCCCCTGAAAAGGGGCAAACAAAGCCATGAAGCACTTAGTAAAACCCAAAGGTTTTTATTTGTCAAAGTACTTTGAACAGCATTTGCAGAAGAAGAGCCATGTGCCATTGCAGAAGAGCCATGTGCCATCGCTTCCACTGCAAATAAAGTTCTCTCAGCTGCAGAAGAGCCATGTGCCATCTCCTCCACTGCAAATAAAGTTCTCTCAGCTGCAGAAGAGCCATGTGCCATCTCCTCCACTGCAAATAAAGTTCTCTCAGCTACAGAAGAGCCATGTGCCATCTCTTCCACTGCAAATAAAGTTCTCTCAGCTGCAGAAGAGCCATGTGCCATCTCTTCCACTGCAAATAAAGTTCTCTCAGCTGCAGAAGAGCCATGTGTCAGCTCTTCCACTGCAAATAAAGTTCTCTCAGCTGCAGAAGAGCCATGTGCCATCTCTTCCACTGCAAATAAAGTTCTCTCAGCTGCAGAAGAGCCATGTGTCAGCTCTTCCACTGCAAATAAAGTTCTCTCAGCTACAGAAGAGCCATGTGTCAGCTCTTCCACTGCAAATAAAGTTCTCTCAGCTACAGAAGAGCCATGTGCCATCTCTTCCACTGCAAATAAAGTTCTCTCAGCTGCAGAAGAGCCATGTGTCAGCTCTTCCACTGCAAATAAAGTTCTCTCAGCTGCAGAAGAGCCATGTGTCAGCTCTTCCACTGCAAATAAAGTTCTCTCAGCTGCAGAAGAGCCATGTGTCAGCTCTTCCACTGCAAATAAAGTTCTCTCAGCTACAGAAGAGCCATGTGCCATCTCTTCCACTGCAAATAAAATTGTCTCAGCTACAGAAGAGCCGTGTGCCATCTCTTCCACTGCAAATAAAATTGTCTCAGCTACAGAAGAGGGAAAGAGGTCTGCAAATCTTGCAGCTGTAAGACCACTTATGAAGGTTCCTAGTCCTTCTATTTCACAGATTTTGCTGCTGAAAATTCAAATCTTCCTCTGTATTTTGTTCTTGGAAATTACAAAAATCACTGAAAATACTTCAGTTTACTTACCTAAAAAAAGGTAACCTGCCAAGCATGTGCCTGGCCAGACAACTTAGTGGCAAACCCATGAAGTTCACTGGAAGATACATAACCCTCACCAATTTCAACTCAAAAATGAAGTGTCCAACCTCTTAAGCAGAAGACCAGATCTACTCTTCCATACCTAAGTCCAGGAAAGCTCACAAGCAGCGATGGTCATTTGTCTGATGTATTACTCTAAGTCAGAGCACCGATCTAAATCTTCTCCTTTGCAGTCCCTTGTCTTCCCCACCACACCTTTTCTCCATTCATAAACAAAAGGCTTCCACAACAGCTGGGTGTCAGTGGTGACCTAAAACTCCCACAAAACTCCGCCTACGCTACTGCGACACAACATACAAAAGGGAAATAAGTGAATATTCCACAAAACACTCCAAGACAGTGCCACTAACAGGCTCTGTTTCCCTCTGCCAGCCTCCCTTCCCTCTGCCAATAGTGAGAAATAGACAGCTTTCATTCAGGGATGGAGGAGTGGGGAGGGATGAATGCAGGGAGGGATGAATGCAGGACGAGATGAAGCTTAAGTTTGAGTAGATAGTGAGAGAAAGCACAGCTTTGGAAGGCACCTTAAAAAGTAAATTGACTACACACTTAAATGCAAGGACATACTTAATCCAAATGAACTGGTAAAATTTGCTTTCAAAACACTTACAGCACTTAGCACAATTTCCTCAGAGAGTACAGGAGTAAACCACTAACACCTTTCTCTCGACAAATTTAGCTTTGCCTCTTGAAAAATACCACTTCACTGTTTTAAAGCAGAACAAAGCCAGAAAGATGTCTCCATGAGATATAAGGTCAGTCTGAGAGGGGTTAGCTTCCTGCAGAAAAAAAACACCTTTGAAAATGAGATGTTTCTGTTGCCTGCTCATCCCCCACACCAGATCAAAGCACTCCCTCTCCCACTCCTGTGCAACAGCTGCTGATTAACCTTGCATAGCCTTCTCCTCATTTCAGTAACTGGAAATAGTGCAGTGCTGATGGGCTATGCTACTTTAAAAACAGCAAACTGGACTAAGATATGTCTTATTACCATAAATGACTTGAGAGATAATCAGAATAAATTTGTCCTTTCCTCAGCCCTTTGAAAGCATTAATACCTTTTAAAAGATTGCCACTTCTTATAATGTGGACTTCTGAATTAAAAACCATTCAAAATTCACTTTAATGCACAGCACAGCACACAGAAATCACCCTCCCTATGTGCAGGTGGAATAGCATGCTCCTCCCCACCTTCAACTGCTGAGCACAGACACACATGGCTAACATCTTGCTCAAAAGCCAAAAAGCAATTGCTCTTCTCTGATAGAGAAAAGGTGGTTGCCAGCTCCTGAGGTTTCCACATCACTAGAAAACAATAGCTTGATCGTATCCTCAAAAGCAAATCTGGCACTAAGATCACAGAATCAGTCAGGGTGGGAAGGGGCCACAAAGATCATCTAGTTCCAAACCCCCTGACATGGGCAGATACACCCTACCCTAGATCAGGCTGGCCAGAGCCTGATCTAGGACTTATTATGCTTAACACCAAATGGAATACAGAAACGAGGAGAAACAGATAATGCCAGACAGTAGGTAGGTTAGGATATGCTGCTGGACTCATTAAGTAGCACTCCCAACAATTTTCAGCCTTGCCTTTCTGAAGGCCTACCTGGACAGTCTGACTCCACACTCAGGAAGAATAAATCCCAGTTACACTGTAACCACAAGCAATCAACAGGTTTGGGCTGTGCCAAGCTTAGCAGATGGAGCTTAGGTCCTCCATTCCCAACAAGCCACAGCAACTCGCTCAGCAGCTTTCACCAATAGCACCCACTTGACCGTGTTCATATGCCCTGCAACATCCTGAAACCAGGACAATCCTCTTCACCACATAAGCTCCAACAGCTGAGACAACTCCCAAGCCCAGCAGCTGGCCCCTCATACACAGGGCAGGTGCAGGGTAGAGTGCCACAGATCAAAGGCAGAACGCAGGAGCCCGCAGAGGCTTGATGAAGAATAAACACATGCCATGGCTACACCTAGCCAGGAGAATGTGGTTTCCTGGCCCGTAACAAGTAACTGCAGCAACTGAGTAGCAGCACTACTGACGATGATTTGGGAAGCTCAGGCACACATCAGACCTGCAGCATCGCACAGACCGAGTGCAACATGGATTCTCAAATCAACTAGAGGTGGTGGGGAACTAGCACTACACAGCCACGACCTAAGCAACCTTACAAGATTAATTCGGTAAAAAATAACCCTAAAAATCCAGGATGTAAGCAACCTGCCTTGGGAAAGCACACTCCTTGATGTCTAAACCCCACCTCTGGTGTCTGGCCTTTATAAGCAGGTTTGGAAGATGAGATGATCCTTTTCCAGAGCACCAAGTGGATGTCCCAGGGAATATCAGGCAGCACAGCACCCGTCTGTGCTCTCTCTCCTTACCTTTCATGTTTCATATCACAGTATCACAGTACCACCAAGGTTGGAAGAGATCTCATAGATCATCAAGTCCAACCCTTTACCACAGAGCTCAAGGCTAGAACCTCCCAGGACAGCTCCTCCACAGCTGAAACTCAAGCATGTACAGAGGAAGAGAGACTTCTCTTGTGTTGCTGGTGCAGGATAGTAATTCTGTACACTGTTCTGTTTTTCCTTGGCCATCTTCCAAGGTCAGGGATAAAGATTAAGTGACCTCTTCCTCTTGTTCCTGTGATGATCCTGATTCATCTTTATCCTTTGCAAGACAAACAGCTTTCCCTGTATGTTTCTTTTTCTGTACAGGAGCAACTGGTACTGGCACAGGCTGGTTCTCTGGTGCAGCCTCTATGCCTGCTGTTGGGGTTTGAGTAGCCACAGTGCATATCTTCCTGCAGGTCCAGAGGCCTTCTCTTGCCCCTGAGCATATTGAACAGTGATGAGAAGGGTTCAACAGGCACGGGTCAGGCCCCAGCACATCACAGTGATTTGTCTCTGGGAATTTCTGGGCTGACAACATATTTTTCCCAAATATTTTACCAGTTTGTTGAACAAAAACAGCAGACACAACCACTGTCCTAAGCACTTGTCTGTACTCTCTCACAAACTCTGCCACTCATTATCATCCAGCCTCTGGGCAGGTCTCCAGGTGGTATTCTTGGGAAAGATCTGCATTACTCTGGACAAGCCCTGGCCCATCCATTGGGTGAGATTATATGTAAAGCAAGTGGCTAGTGGGATAGCCATATCATAATATGATGGTATCCAGTACAGCTATACATCATATCATTAACCCATTCCACTGAGGTGATAAGCACCACCACAGACAGCACAGAGCACAAGTGCACAGGGTTTTAAGTAACCAAGATGTGGGCCCCAGCCATCTCTGCAAAGCAAATGCATGCACATGGTGAACACACCATTAAAAAGGAAAATAGAATGTTGTGTATATATATATACACACATATATATTGTTATTTTGTTCCTCATCATCTCAACTCTTTTGGGCCCCATGCTACGGGCACCAAAATAGACTGCTCTGGTTTAAGACAGTCTGCTCTAGCGAGGCTCAGTCCCACAATCAAGAGCAAGTGAAACACTCTAAAAGCCCTGTGGGTTGAGATGAGAAAGTTTAATGAAAGTAATACAACATACAAATACCAAATACAGCATAGAAGCAGCAGTCTCAGAAGCACCACAGCAGCAGAAGCAAGCCAACTATAAAACCAACTCTCAAAGCCCATAGCCAGCCAATTGGAAGAGACCAATACCCCAAAACAAGAAGCTCCAAAACAAGAAGCCTCTCATGTTACAATCCAAACTACATTAAAAAGCTGCCACAACATCAGCATGTTAGTAAATACCATTAGCTGGTTCAGCACACTGAACCCAGGTCAGATAGGGTCTGGAGCAGGTAGGATGACTGGCTGTCAGTTCTTCCCACCTCCTTCTTCAATGATTACCACCTCCTCTTTCCCAGGTCAAAAACTCAAGAAAAGCTCCCAGAGAATTTTCACACCCAGCTATGAACTGAGATGCATAGCATGGAAGATTAGATCGCTGTTGTATCTGAAAAATTACCTCTCCATCTCCTTGAAATACAAAGAAAATGCATCAAACTGTGAAGGACAAAACCTTATAACCTTAAATAATTGAGTATCCAGTTCAAAATTCATTCGGTTTGTAAATAGCTCATCAAGAGGATACAAACTATCAACCTTGTGAAACAAATGTCAAAGTGTGAGTAAATACAAAATATCTTCTTGGTTACTTCTCAAACTTGTGATCAAATGCTTTCAAATCAAAATCATAGAATCATAGAATCAGCCAGGTTGGAAGAGACAGCCAAGATCATCCAGGCCAACCTAGCACCCAGCCCTAGCCAGTCAACTAGACCATGGCACTAAGTGCCTCATCCAGGCTTTGCTTCAACACCTCCAGGGATGGTGACTCCACCACCTCCCTGGGCAGCCCATTCCAATGCCAATCACTCCCTCTGTGAAAAACTTCCTCCTAACATCCAGCCTGTACTTTCCCCGGCACAACAATTGCAACAGACAGTTGAAAACACCAAATTCACTTCCTCAGCACAGGGAACAAGGAAAATTAGGTGGCAGAAGTGGAAGAGAAATTTAATCAAGTCCAGTACCTCTCTCAGCTGTTGAATGGTTTAAGCAGAAGACTGTCAATCAAGGCTAATCTCTGCTTTCCCAGAGGCTAAGTGACACCAAAGTAGGCTGCAACGCTGGTGTTTTGCACCACTGTAATACCTACATAAGGTGCAACTTAGTAGAAAAGAGAGTTTGAGATCCATAGCAAAGGCAAATTCAGCAATCATAGAATCACAGAATCAGTCAGTGTTGGAAGGGACCACAAGGATCATCTAGTTCCAACCCTCCTGCCATGCCCAGGGACACCTTACCCTAGATCAGGCTGGCCACAGCCTCATCCAGCCTGGCCTTAAACACCTCCAGGGATGGGGCCTCAATCATCTCCCTGGGCAACCCATTCCAAGGTCTCACCACTCTCATGGTGAAGAACTTCCTCCTCACATCCATAGACTGAAGCTTATATTTTAGGTAAAGTTAGAAAGTAATGAAGTTCAGAGAAATGTCACCAGTTCCTGCATGCACTTGGAATAGGTTTGCACTTTATCAGCTTTAAACTTTTCTGAGACAAGATGGTACTTTTCAAGGCTTCCCACTGCAGAGCCCCATCACTGCTGATGAATACCAATGCTATGCAGCAGTTGCAAGGTGAAAAAGGAGGTCTGAAACACTGCATTCATTATATTCGACCCCTCAAGGTCAGAACACTCTGAAAATCAATCTCCTGCTTTTGCTTAGTCCACTTCCTGACCAGATATGTTTCCTCCTGGCAATGCTACTCTTATTAGCATCTCTGTTTTGATTTTTCTGTACTTGCATAACTATCAAATGAAGCATTTACAGGGCGAGTCACCTGAGTCGTCATGGCAAGGCATTTTTTTCTTGCACTGGGATTCTTTCCATGTATCCAGGATATAATAAAGAATTATTCCCTTTAAGTACATTCACCACTATACTGCCAGACAGGAACACTCATAGCAGAAAGCCCAGAAACTGAGGAAGTATTTGTATCAGCAAGATCTTCTCTTCCCTTGTCATAGATACTTTCGTGCCATACACTGGACACCCTGCATTATCATACCTGTAATTCCATATTGCTTCCCATCTCACATCTATAAGCAAATCCCCAAGGCATGTCATACAAAGAATCTCACAGGTTCCTGGAACATAGAGCAACACATTTTTTCCTCCTGGCTGGTAGCACCTTTAGAGAGAAGCTTAACATCTGTGCTGCACCTTCTGCCAAAGAGGAGTGGCACGTTTCCTCACTCGCGGGCACACCTAGAGATCCGACGCGCTCCCATTCGGCCTCTGTATTTTCATGGCTGGGGTGAACGTTTCCTGCAGCACTTTGGTGCTGAGTTATTCAACTTTTCTTATTTCATCAGTGCATGTTTACATGAGCTGGTAATTGTTAGCTGGAAAAATGACTACCTCAACCTAGCACTTGTGGCTGGAGCAGAAAAAAGCAGAAATCCAGAGCAGTAGTTTCTGCAGTTATTTTTTTGCATGCATGCCTGTTTTACCACACTGCATGTTGACAGAAGACTGCATCCAAAAATCAAACCACAAAGCAATTAGAAGAGCTTAATCAAGCAGAAGTCATTTCATGCATTAATATCTGACAAAATGGGCCTTCATCCCAGAAGTAAATGAAGAGTACTCTGGGCTGAGTTTCTGCTCTGGATGGCCTAAGTCCAGTATACAAAAGCATAATGAAAACGGAGTTGAACAGCTGCATGCCTCTCAGCAGGCAAAGAACTTGCTCAGCCAAGTGATTTTCACTCTACATTGTAATCTCCTGGAGTTGCACCATTCATGTTACAAGGTGGGAACCCCATAAACTCAAGCTCTTCCCATTAGCCAAGGGGATTAGCTCAATAAAGAAGTGGAGCATCGCTGCAGCAGACAGGGGGATCCTCCTCCCCAGGATCAGCTCTGAAAACAAACCATATGGTCTACTCCCAAAATGACCTGCTCAGACAGAGACACTGAACTTCATTTTTTTGGTCAATATCCAGGGAGGAGATCCTGTTTCTGTCACACAAAGACCTGCCACCTGCGACTAGCAGTCCCATCTCCCCCAACCAGTTCTCACAAGCACCAGCTGTGAAGAGCTGCACTTCCCCAGATTAGAAAAACCGATGGGAGACCAGAGAAAGATCTGGAAAGAACACAGCTGCTTGCAGACAGAGACGTTAAAAACTGACCCCCAGCAGATTTTATGGCTGGAGAAAACAATGAAATTATGCTGGAGACGCAGGAGGTATGAAATGCATTTGCATGTGAAGTACAACTATACTTAAGGAGAGCTCAGGATGTGCCATCAGGCAGGAGATACTCAGGAGCAGGCACCTCTTCCCACTCCAGCCACCTTGTCTTCAAGAAGTTATGTATCTCAACACATTATGCAATACTGCAGGCTACTCACAGACTACCAGGCAACAGATGGACAACATATGCAGACCATGCAGCAACTTAAGTCTGAAAAAAGCATGCTTTTCTCCTGGAAGGAAACAGCTCCAGTTGGTTTACAGATCCCTGCTCATTTCCCAGCTCCTCGCCTCACCTTGCCACTCCAAAGGTACGCTGGAAGCTAAGTCAATACACTGAATGGCAAGCTTTCATGAGCAACCCTTGGTGACCCTAAAGCCCAGGGCACCAGAACTTTTCTTTTAGCTACCTCTAAAAGCATGTCTCACTCAGAAGCACAAACTTTTTCACAGCAATTTATTTTATTTAGCAACGAATTAGGTCAACCACCTCTTCTGTAAACATCAGCCCAGACAATTCCACAAACATCTACTTCCCACAACACGGTACAGTTTCCCAGTCTGAAACGTGGGAGGACTTTACAGGCTTGCCATCACAAGGATGTGTTTTAAATGATGTATAAGCAAAGTAAATTCAAGTCAAATTAGCAGGATAACTGTATTAAAATCCAAGTGTAGCACTCAAAATGAAGTGTTAGAGAGGAGCTTTTTTCTACAAAGAACCCTAAAAACAGGAAAGTTTAAAAAACAACAGCAAAACCCAAAGGATATGGACTTCATAAGTATTCAAATGCCTGCACAACCTCAGACTGGGAACTTTCCATGACTGTTTAACACAGTTATTAAAACACATTTGATCTTGCTTACTCACAAGCAGATTTTTATGGCACAAAAACAAATAAAAATGTCTTTGCCTAAACATAGCCAGTGTCATTACTTTTATTTCTAGTAATAAAGTCATTCATATCACTGTATGGTAAGACAACAAACAGCTTTTTTTGGTGGATTTCTTTGGTGTTGAAGCTTAAGGAACTCTTGCATAAAATGTCCTAAAAACTGATGAAAAAAAAAAGGACATTTTTCCACAAATGCTAAAGCATGAAAGTGTGCAAAGAAAAGCATTATTGGCAAATCATGAAGGAACAGTAGAGGTCTCAAGAAAGCCTCCTTCATCAAAAGGAGCAGATGCTTGATTTGAACTGCTGTGAACGAGATGTGCACACAAGAAAGCTCAAGCTCTTCTTCAGCCCATGCCTCTTTGGGGAAAAATGCTCAAATGTGGTATTCCAGAGGGGGAAAGGTGTTCCTATTGCTACTGCATGTGGTGGGTTGGGTGTTCCCCACCCCCCCACACTTTGGAAATCACCCAGACTACACTCAGCTGGCTCTGGAAACTGAATGAAGCTTATATTTACAGCTTAGCACAACAGACAAGCAGAGATTTATAGTATATATACAGAAATAGACAAGGTGAAAGGTAATACAGAAACACAGCAGCCCTCCCAGAAACCTGAGTCCCCAGGAGGGGCTCCCAACCACCCTTCCACCTTCCTCCCACCCCTCAACCTTACCCAGAACTTTGCCTTATGCTCAAGGTAGCTTGGAGGGTCAGCCAGGGGGCTTAGGAAGCAGATGGATTAATCACACAGATGGCAGGTTAGGTTAGAGAGAGAAATGCAGCCCAAAGAGACAGAGAGCGACTGTTATCTATGTTTGTGTTCTTGTTCTTATACATCTCAGCAAGCCTATGAGTGAAGCAGACATCACCACTGTTTCCTTCTCACAGCCTGTAATCTAGTTCTTCCCACCAAACCATTCTAGCTAGCTTCAAACCAGCACACACACCAAACTCTCTAGTTGGAAAAATGGAAAAAAGATGTTGAAAATCGAAAGTCCTAAAGTATTTTGCAACTGGAGAGCCAAGGCAAATGCAGACAGAATTACTTGTTGAGAGCTGCAAATCTTTGGCAGAAAGAGTGATGCAATTTAAGCCATCCAAAGCACACACAGCGTTCACATGACATCCCCTCCCCTCTTGCTCACAAGCCAGTCTTACTACAATTTCCCTGTTGTTTCAAGTGTCGACTTGTCTTTAAGATGTTGCCATAATTTCATCACAATTCTAGCTGCTAAGACATGAGTACAGCTAAACTCTGGCAGCATGTTATCACTGAACTGAGATTATTTTGAAGAGAGTACCTATAAAAATTGTTTGGGTCATGTTTTCAGCTCCCTTTCATCTTCAGAACATCTTTGTTTATACACAAATGTGACTGTCAGAACTTCTGTGTATATTTTCAGATACACAAATGCTTTCAGGATGTTTTCTTCTCCTCTAAGTTAAATCCCCACCTCATATTCACGTAAGCAAGACTTCATTGGCACAGGATCATATCCACACGAAGGCCCATAGCTAGATGCATGCAGAGTGACACGTTTCATTTTAATTCCTCCAGATCACATTAGCACCCAACTCAAAACTATCAAACTTCCAGAGGTAATACACAACTTCAGCCAAATTGCAAGAGGTTTGTTTGGGGCTTTTGTTTTTTACCCTTATATAAAAGAGTATCTATTTATTTTTTTGTCTAAAAATGCTTTCTGGACACATTTAGAGGAATAAAAGGTGTGATGACATTCAGTGGCCCTCTGCCACAAAAAGAAGCTTCCAGAAGAAATTTTCCTTCCAAGTGAATTCTCAAAGACTCCAGAGTGGGCATGAGCTGCTGATGAATCACACCAAGCACAGACACATCTGTACCCATTGTTCCTGGATAGCTTTGCAAGTAACAGATCGTGCTGTGTCACAGGCACTGAACATTACCTGCCCTGTAAAACTCAGTTACTATTTTACACAACAATGTTTAATGTCATATAAAGCTTTTCTTGCTCCTTTTTAGGACAGCACAATGTCCAGTCCTTCTCTAAGTCTATTATCTACAAAATGCTTCCAACTAGAGATTGTTTTCTGCTAAAAGCATGAGGGGACAGTCTCAAGTTGTGCTGGGGGAAGTCTAGGCTGGATGTTAGGAGGAAGTTGTTGGCAGAGAGAGTGATTGGCATTGGAATGGGCTGCCCACGGAGGTGGTGGAGTCACCATCCCTGGAGGTGTTCAAGAAAGGACTGGATGAGGCACTTAGTGCCATGGTCTGGTTGAGTGGCTAGGGCTGGGTGCTAGGTTGGACTGGATGATCTTGGAGGTCTCTTCCAACCTGATTGATTCTATGATTCTATGTGGTGCTTGAAGGACATAAGGCAGCACGTAATTACCCCTAACTGGTCCTAATACAATTCAGTTTCTTCAGGGGAGTTACAATCTACAAGATGCCCTCTTCCTTTAACTCCTACCTTTACACATTGATTGGCTTAGTTTCTGATAAAGGAGTTCTCATTGAAACTCAGCCTTCTATGAGCTTATATGGTAGCAACATTTGCACTCTTTTCCCCACTGCTGTTTTGGGCTCATTTTCTTTAACCATAGTCACAGAGCTTAGCCATAGGTCACCAAATTCCTAAAACTCTCCTGTGCCTTTAAACCTATCCACCCACACACCTTTCCCTCCCAAATTACTTCCCTCTCCTGCTATCACTGACATGTTTGGAAACTGCCAACGCCTGCTGATAAGAGAAGCAAAGCTCAGGGATCAAATCAGAAACAGTCTGCTCACCTGCTCTGAAGAGACCTTTGAAACATCACTCTCAGCTCCTGCAGAGCTTCCGGCCACAATGCACACAAGGAGCCCCAGGGTGCAAAACAGTCACGGAATCACAGAATCAAAGAATCACAGGAACCTTCCAGTTGGAAAAGACCTCCAGGATCATCACTCCAACCAACACCTCTACAGAGTTCACCCATAAAACATATTATCAGGTACCACATCCAAACAACTTTTAAACACATCCAGGATTGGTGATTCAACCACCTCCCTAGGCAGCCCCTTCCAATGCCTGGCCACTCTTGCTCTGCAAAAATGTTTCCTAATGTCCAGTCTATCACTGTTCACCTGTGAGAAGAGACCATAGAATCATAGAATCAACTAGGTTGGAAGAGACCTCCAAGATCAGCCAGTCCAACCTAGCACCCAGCCCTAGCCAGTCAACTAGACCATGGCACTAAGTGCCTCATCCAGGCTTTGCTTGAACACCTCCAGGGATGGTGACTCCACCACCTCCCTGGGCAGCCCATTACAGCCTCTCCACAATGTCCCTTCATATAACTGTAGACAGCAATGAGGTCTCCACTCAGCCTCCTCTTCTTCAAACTAACCATCCCCAGCTCCTTCAGTCACTCCTCATAAGATTTATTTTCCAGGCCCTTCATTATTTTCATGGCCATCCTCTGCCCTCACTCCAGCACCTCCAATACCAAACTTCTGACTCCAGGTAAGCCCCAACTCCAATGAAGACAGAGAAGTGTAACATGTCCACAGACACACTCAGCATTAAAGAGGAAAGAGGAAACAAGTGTCAAAAAGTCAGTGATAAAGCAGAAGGAACCTAGGACTGAAGATGAACCACCCAGTTCTGCACCAGTGAAGCCAGAGAGGTTAATTATTGTTTAGCTATTCATGCAAGCCCCTAGATTGCTTGCTTATTTAGTCTGAAACACAGCTAAGCACAAAAAAAGTAGCTGCTGCTTTAAACAAAGGCTTTAAATGAAAAAAAGAAGTGGTGGGATCAGCACTACATGCAGTACAAGCAAAGAAACTCAACGATCCAGACTGCACATGGTGTCCCCCAGAAAAAGTTAATCCCAACATCTGGAAACCAGGAAAACCTGCTTCTCTGATGAAGCTGATTCTAAACCCTACATGGAGGCCCTGGGGTCTTCAGCACTCCTCCTGGGTCCCTGGGAGAATCAGTGCATTGCTACTTCACTCTGTGACATCCTCACCACAGCCTGCTCCTTCACCACACTTCATTTCCGAACCGACAAGCCCTGCTGACCAACTAGGCACACATTAACTACTCCCTACATCATTTCCATATTGCTCACATGATTACAGATACTACTTTGGAACAGAATTTCGTATTTTATCAACACTATAAATGCACTGACAGAAAAGAGATCCTGCCCTGCAAGGAACACAACTTATTAGGAATGAAATTAGCCATGTGTTTCATCCAGAATGGGGCCAAACAGCTTTTGCCATTTATGCAAGTACACTTCAAGAGCAACCTCTGAGCAGAAAACAGCAAAGTGCAGCTATTTTTAAAGCCATCTGAAAAACAGCAGGGCATGACATCCCTGACTTTTTACTACATGGTAAAGATGAAAAAATGGAACAACTTCTCTCTTTCATCCACCTGAGACTCTAAACGAGTAACTGTTGATAGTCTCTAATGGGTACCACTTCTGAATTTATTTTTTTTCTCCTCAAGAAAATAACTTTCCAGCAGGGAATGTAAGCTTTTGGCTATTCAGATATTTTTGTTATTTATGCTCAGTATGGTTTCTGAGCTGTCCACAAACTTCCCAGGTCACTGAAAAATAAACAAACAGCAATTTGTTTTTTTTTCATAGAATCATAGAATCAACCAGGTTGGAAGAGACCTCCAGGATCATTCAGTCCAACCTAGCACCCAGCCCTGGCCAGTCAACTAGTGGCCAGTCAACTAGACCAAGTGCCTCATCCAGGCTTTTCTTGAGCACCTCCAGGGATGGTGCCTCCACCACCTCTCTGGGCAGCCCATTCCAATGCCCATCACTCTCTCTGCCAACAACTTCCTCCTAACACCCAAAGTGTTTCAGCTAATTGCGGCTATCAAAGTCTGAAAGAAGGAGTAGATACACAAACTAGTTGCCATTTTTTTGCTTTTAAATAATCCTGCACACACCTACAGGGCTGTGCCATTATCAGCATCACTGAGATGTGGTGAAATAGATCCTATGATTGGAGCATGGGAATGGATGGATACAAGCTCTGTAGGAAAGACAGGCAGGGCAGAAGAGGAAGGGCTGTTGTCCTCTGCGTCAAAGGGAAGGATGAGGAATGGCCTGCAAGCTTATGGGTCAGGGTTAAAGGGAAGGCAGGGCCAGTTAGAATCACAGAATCAACCAGGTTGGAAGAGACCTCCAAGATCAGCCAGGCCAACCTAGCACCCAGCCCTAGCCACTCAACCAGACCATGGCACTAAGTGCCTCATCCAGGCTTTGCTTGAACACCTCCAGGGACAGCGACTCCACCACCTCCGTGGGCAGCCCATTCCAATGCCAATCACTCTCTCTGACAACAACTTCCTCCTAACATCCAGCCTAGACCTCCCCCGGCATAACTTGAGACTGTGTCCCCTTGTTCTATTGCTATATATAGACCTATGATCTATTGCTAGAAGTCTCTGGACCTTTGTTGTCTTGAGCCCTACTTGCCTGTTCAATTTAGTCACTGATTAACAGGCACTCATTCTGCTCTCCTAAGAAGAGATGACTCCCATTTACACACAGATCAGAAGGCACATCTCTGTTCTTCAAGCCAGCCACAGATCATGCCGTGTAGAAAGAGCTCTGCTGCTTCCAGGAGGGAAAAAAGGACAGGAAAAAAGGACAGGAAAAAAAGAAAAAAGAAAGAAAGATCTCAGGAAAGCTGCAAAGTTTGTGTGGCCTCTCTGACCACACAATGGTCAGATTATGTACAATGGGATTATGTACTATCCAGATTAAATACCTGTAAGCAATAAAAAGGTGTATTTCTCTAGAAGCACACAAGTTCTAGAAATTGAAATTCAGAGTTACAGCTTGCATTTGCATGACTCCAGAAGCACCCAGAATGCAGTAAAACTTCTGAATCACCTCTCAAATAAAAAGAATCTCACAACTCAGTGGTTTAACTGCACAAGCACCCCAGTAAGGACTGCTAAAGAACAAGCTACCAAAAAGGAAACACTGGATGCTCACAAGAAAAAGATTTGGGTACCACCTTCTGCACTCCACCAGCTACTGATGGCATCTCTATCTTAAATGCATCATATTGGCAAAGGTGTAACCACACAGTAAGTGTTTAATACAAGTATTTCATCATGCTGCAATTATATTAATTCATGAGCTTCTGCACAAAAAAACCAAACAAAAAACTCAGTGAGCTTACTACTACATCAGGGCTGTAGTTATTTAAGATACCAAATCACTAAAGCAAAATGATGGTGGAAATTATGCAATAGAAATAGAAATTAGGAGTAAAGACTCTCTAAACTAACACAAAACAGAGAACTGCCCTTTTGCTGCAAGCATTGCACAACTTTATGTCAAAATTCTGTCAACTATCTGCTAAAAATCCTGGGATTTAGCACACAGAATGTTAGAAATGTAATTGCAAGGGGCTGGGAGAGGGAATGGGCTGCTGCACAAATTATATTCTTCAGCACAGATTGGCTGTGTTTGCTTATTCCTGAAAATATCTTATCAAGTATCTCAGAACAGAATCCGACTCTGGGAGTTTCAACAACAAAGAGCTTGCTTCATTGGACACTTCTCCTAGTAAACAGTCTGAAAAGCAGCAGGAAATGCCACCTTTCAAAGCCCTACTGTAAATGCTGCTCTCATTTTCTTCTAAGGAATACAACTGCACATAGCAAACAAACCTATTCATCATACCCATCACTGTAATGAGGAGATAAACCCTAATCACAACCCCCCAGTCTATATTTAACAAGGGGAAGAGATCTGAGAAGACAACCAACAAAGCAAGAAGTCTGACCTCCAGAATCAGCGTCTACTTGTCCCGACATGAACTCCGGCATCTTGCCAACTTGGCTCCTTTCTGAAGCCTATAAAAATACACACTAACCAAGATGCACAGTTGTTTTTTGCCCCACTGAAGTGGTCCAGTAGGAAGGATCTCCACTGCTTCTGCTAAACAGGTACATTAAACAAAGACATCTGACTTTTTGTAAACAACTAAGTAAAACAATCCCATTCTCTTAACAAATATATTTAACTTCATCTGAGGAAACACTTGAGTGGTACATTAAACAACAGCAGCTAAAATAGAACTAAATAATCCATTTCTGATAATGTTATGAACATTAACACTTCTTCAAAGCAAGGAATAAGGTTATTTTATCTCTTGTCCCCTATACTAGTGCCAATGTTGATGAATGCAAAGGGGAGGCATGAGAATCTTTCCAGAGAAATCCTGCATTTCTGTTAGCAAGTTTGAGATGGATAATACACGAATGCAGTACACAACATAAAAACCATGCCAGGCTTTGCCTTCACAGTGCATCATTTCAAGGAATATTTCCTCCAGATGCTGGAAAGTTCATCAAAATGAGTGTTTAAAAGCCTTTTGAGGGTTTGTAAGAGAAAGAAGGAGAAGGAGGGCACGAGGTTTAGGGTGTTAACTTCAATGACAACTTTAAGAAATACTAGACTTCATAACTCCAGATAGAGTTAATGCCATTTTGAGCCTCAGAACGCTACCCAAGACTGTGCTACAGGCACCAGACTCAATCCAAACACTGAGATCCAGATGGCAAACCTGGCAGTAGGATGCCATTCTGTTAGCCACGGCAAGAAGCTAACAACGTAAAATACAATTCAATAAACACTCTGTACTTTTAGCCACTGCCCCAGTATAGAGGCAGATGTGCCAGGATAAAAAGCCCTTGGGTAAACTTGCTTAGGACAGGGATGTAATTTTGTCCCCTGGAAAGAAAGGAACCAAACATTTTCCTATGCTAAAGTCTTCTTACAGCATCCTCAAAACAAAACAGAGACTTGCATTAACAAACCTTTGTATCACTGACCTGTAACAAAGGATTATTAATGCTACCCCAAGAAAATGCTGTGCCATCAGCACAAATCATATGTGGAGGCACAACTTGGCTCCTGAAGACTGCTGCTGTTCCTTCATCTTTCTGTCATTTGGAACAAAACAAAACTAAACCCCAAATAATTCCACAGAAGTATTTAACTCATCTATGATATGAGTTAAGGAGAACATTGATTTATTTGAGAATATTCACCTTTGCTTAATATTGACTCAGTCTCCAGTGAGGCTTGCCATAAAGTAGAGACTACACAGTCTCAGAGAGAAAACAGTTTGAGACCATAGGCCAGGCAAAACACTCCACTGAAGCAATTAAAGTATTTGCTAAAATGTATTAACATACAAATATGGGAACCTCATTCAACTCTGAAGTCTGGCAGGCCACTAAATGGTATAAGACTATCCTCCAGGATGTTGTCCTTGAGCACACCACTAGAATCATAGAATCAAGCAGGTTGGAAGAGACCTCCAAGCTCATACAGCCCAACCTAGCACCCAGCCCTAGCCAATCAACTAGACCATGGCACTAAGTGCCTCAGCCAGGCTTTTCCTGAACACCTCCAAGGATGGTGACTCCACCACCTCCCTGGGCAGCCCATTCCAATGCCAATCACTCTCTCTGCCAACAACTTCCTCCTAACATCCAGCCTAGACCTCCCCCAGCATAACTTGAGACTGTGTCCCCTTGTTCTATTGCTGATTGCCTGGCAAAAGAGCCCAACCCCCACCTGGCTACAGCCTCCCTTCAGGTAGTTGTAGACAACAATGAGGTCCCCCCTGAGTCTCCTCTTCTGCAGGCTGCACACCCCCAGCTCCCTCAGCCTCTCCTCCTAGGGTTTGTGTTCCAGGCCTCACACCAGCTTTGTCACCCTTCTCTGGACATATTCCAGTATCTCCTAATTAATCCTAGGAGTACAAGGTATTACAGCAGCCTTCACCTTTAGGCTCTGAACCGATTCACATTGTTGGACACTGTGTGTTAAACCTCTCTACAGAACTTCCTCCCAACATTCAACCTGAACCTCCCCTGATGCAACCTGAGGCCACTTCCTCTTATCCTATCACTAGTAATTTGGGAGAAGAGACCAGCTCCAGACTCACTACAACCTCCTCTTAGGTAGCTATAGAGGGCAATAAGGTGTTGGAGCTACTCAATGGATTTTAATCAAAAGGATAAGCCACTTGAACTTCATTAAATCAGGGGGCTGTCCAAAACAAAGTTGCATTAAATATGACCGAAGAATAACGCTCAAATTTAAGACATATACAGGACATCTCACAAAATTCTAAATACATTAGGAAAAAGGAAAAAAAAAGGGGGGGGGGGGGGGGGGAAACAAGAAGAAAGGGAGAAAAATTAAATGTGGAAAAAGAAGTGGGAAAAAAGGCTACTATGCAAAATCTGAACTGGTAACACCCCAACAATCAGTAACTTGCCATATGAACTGTTGCCTCAACGCCAAGCTATCCTCCTCCATGTCTTGCTAATAGTTTCAAACATCATGCAATGATAAATAAAAGGAAAATCAAGAGAAATGAGAATGTCTAAGCCAAGACCACCTCGTACAAGCCCAATCCATCTAGCAAGTTTAGGTCACATACCCAAACTTGTAAAGTAGGCACCGTTAGTGATTTGAGCTCGGTAATTCTTCCCCACCCCTCCCACCAAAGTATTAATTCAGTGACTTCTTACATCCTGCCCTTCTACTAGGCTCCACTTCAAACTAAGCTCCGGGCTCTGACTACATCTGGAGAGTGTGACTCACTCAGGAATAACACCAGCCCCACAGCTGAAAAGGCTGGTAAGATCAAACTACCTAGAGGGCACACCTCCCTCCCTCCAGAACTGCAATCACCATGCCAGGTGTGCAAGGGAGAGAGCTGCTTCTCCTCTTCCTCGCAGGAGGATGCAACACCTTCCAGTGGGGTTGAATCTATCCAAGAGACATGAAAAGACATTTCACTTACTAGAATTAAAGTGACATCAACATTTTCTCCACATACTAAAAAAAACAAACCAAACAAAACCAAAAACCCCAAAACCAAATACCAGAAAACATAAAGAAAAAGCAAAAGAGAGAGAAGCAGTCATGCTGTTTACTTGCTGGGGGTTAGGTCTGGATTTGTTCTGGGCAAGCCAAGTGACACTGTACACACTCACACACACACACACAAAGCCAAGGACCTCCAATTTTTCTTTCAGCTATCTTCTGAAACCCAAAAGCAGATCCATGAGACTATCTTGGTCTCGCCATGCTGAAACCCAAGATTCATTTAAAAACACCACAGCAGAAGCATAGCATAATTATTGATAAAGGGTGCAAAACTTTTCCTTCCATCTTTTGAGGCATGTTTGGGCAACAGGAGCACTGAAAGGTGGCAGGTTTCTCAGGTTACTCACAGGGCTAGAGCAGTGAACTCTCCAGGTAACACAGGAAGCTTAAAGTTTCCCTTCCTTTCTGCTTTCCTCTCTGGTGGAAAGCAAAAATTTGTGGCACATTTCTGATAAAATCCCATGTCACTCAGCTTCAGAAAGCAGGTGAGACTGGCCATGATTGCAAACACAATTCCATTTCACCACACATCAGGATGTGCAACCCATATACGGGGCTCAACAAAGGAAAAGACATAGAAATAAAGTCTGATTAGAGCAAAGGAGCTTACACACAAAGTGCTGACACAAACATACAGTTAGCAAAAAGACCCCCAAAAAAATAACTGCAAGGTGTCACCAAGAGGTAAAACCAAAAGCTGAGACTCAGAAGCAGCCAATACTTTTGTAATAGCTCTGCTGTAGCTGCAGCCTGACTGAACCAAAAAACCATAAGCAGACCCTGCACAATGTAGAGCCTCTATTACTAATTCCAATAGTTAACACATTTTGCAGTTTTAAGAGAATTCTTGTGCCATTTTACAACATTTCTGGTGCCAGCAGGGCTGCTAAGCTCCAGCCCTGCAACTCCAGTTGCACAAATACATGTTAGGAAAGGCACACGGGAAGCCTATGTAGTAGGCAGTTATGAGGACACGCTACCAAGGAGCTGAACATAATTTCCTGACTTACTTTAACAAACCTACAAAACCTTTCTTTTTTCTATTTTTTTTTTTCCTTTCCAGCTCAGTAAGGTAGCCCTGAGTCTCCCTTGAAACATTTTCCACTCAAAATGTAATGCTCTCTAATTAATCTAAAAATAACTACTGGCAAAACAACCACCAGCTTTAAAAAAAAAAAAACCTTAAGAAGTAGTCACAGCTCAGAAACTTTGGAAAATGTTGCCAATGTCAACAGCCAAAGAGGCACCATTTCTTCTTGGCATGACTTGGGTGCTTGTAAGTTCTCCTGAAATATAACCTCAATGCCATGGCTTCTGAGAAAATGGTTTTGCCCCAACAGTCTGACACGCAGCTTTGCTAGTGTAAGCTACGTCAGTATGGCAAGCTGGATTTAAAGACCCACACTTGTGCTACCAGGAGAACACTTTTAACATAAACCAGGAGATATCCAAGTTGTCCTAAATGCATAAGAACCTATTGTGATGGTTTGGGTGTTCCTGGCCCCCCCCCCACTTTATAAATCACCCAGACTAGACTCAGCCGGCTCTGGGAATAAGAATGAAGCTTATATTTACAGCTGGCACAACATACAAGCAGAGATTTACAGTGTATACAGTTATAGACAGAAATATACAAGGCAAAAGGTAATACAGAAACACAACAGCTCTCCCAGAAACCTGAGTCCCCAGAAGGGGCTCCCAACCACCCCTGCATGCACCTTCTCCCTACCCCTCTCAACCTTACTCCAGTCCCAAGGAAGAATGGAGGTTTGGCCAAGAGGTTAAGAAGCAAAGGTGAGTGGAGAGTGTGTTAGAGAGATGCAGCTCAGTCAGCAGCCCAAGCCAGAGTGAGAGAAAATGGCGAGAGTGGTATCTAATGTTTCCATTTGTTCTTCAGCAAGACTCTGAGGGAAGTAGACATCACCATTGTTTTCCTTTCACAGCCTATGATCTAGTTCTTCTCACCAAAACATTCTACCCTGCTTCAAACTAGCACACCTATGCATATATATGTCAATGCAGCAACAAGGAATCATTTGCCATAGCTGCATGTTCAAAGTTAGAGCTTCCAGACTCAGTAAATACCTCCTCTGACAGCTCCCTGAAGCTAAGCCTCATAATTTTTGCCCTATATCCTCTACCTTTTGTTATATTAAACTCATCTCTTTTATCTCAGCCCTGAGTTGTGTTCCCCTCACTTTTGTGTTGGGGAGCAGGTAGGTTAGCCCTTGCACTAAACTGTCATACACCACTACATACACTATATAACAGGTACCCCAGAAGCTTATCATCAGAAGGACAAGTCTGGACAATATGAGGTCCCAAAGTTGCTCCCAATCTCAACCACTCAGCTGGCCCAGCAACTGCCACACTTCTTCTATAACAAGGACAGTAACCATGGTTCAGTGGAACACACCATACGCGTTCAGTAAAGTCACCATGTAACAGGAGGCAGATGGGCCTGATTTCTGCATCCACTTCCTCTGTGCTTCTCAAGCTAAGCACTGCTTGAGAACTTTAGATCCTGAAAAGGCAGTTTGAGCTGCCCTCTCCTATGTTTTCATGCAAAATCTCCTTATGTTCCTGCTCATTTTGAAACTAATCTCCTCCTTCCCCCATGGCATATATCCTCTTTTAGCAGGGATGCATTCTCACTAGAAAAAAGAAGTCTGACCTAAGCTACCACAGGGAGGCTTCTTTCTTACAAGCATCCTAGCTGTTGTTAAAAACATATGGGAATGATTTTTCAGGCTGTTTTGAGCAACATGACTAAATGGCTATATAGCACACATGCTAACTTTTAATTCCAAGTACGGGTCTCTGGGATTTCTATGGATCTTAACATTTCATGTATGCAAACATGACTACATAAATATATCCAAAAAAGTTACAATTCCCACCACCAACTGTGCCAGTTTGAGCCTAGCTGGGATATTTTGGTGAGAAGAATTAGATTACAGGCTGTGAAAAGGTGGTGATGTCTACTTCACTCATAGGCTTGCTGAGAGGTATAACAACAAGAATAAGGCAGTTGTTTGCGGTCTTTGGGGCTGCACTTTTCTCTCTCTCTAACCTGCCATCTGTGTGACTAATCCATCTGCTTCCTAACCCCCCAGCCAATCCTCCAAACTCACCTTTGAGTGTAAGGCAAAGTTTGGGGTAAGGTTGAGAGGGGTAGGGAGAAGGTGCAGGGGTGGTTGGGAGCCCCTCCTGGGGACTCAGGTTTCTGGGAGGGATGCTGTGTTTCCGTATTACTTTTCAACTTGTATATTTCTGTACATATTGTCAATATCTGCTTGTATATTGTGCTAAGCTGTAAGTATAAAGCTTCATTCAGATTTCCCACAGCTGAGTCTAGACTGGGTGATTTTCTTACGTGTGGGGGGGTGGGTAACACCCAAACCATCACGCTAACCTTCCTTCAAACACCAAAAAATTGATAAATCAACAGCTTGAAATAGTTCTAAAAAGTCTCAGAAAACACTTCTCTGTATTTAGAATGCAGCTTTGTAATTACTTTAGTATTTTCCAGCAATAAAAGTGTTTTAGGGCCCTAAGTTCCATGGCTGACTTTTCTAATCTAATTCTTTACTCGGTCTTCTTTTCTTTTCTTGTTTAATTAGTTGAGTTAGAAAACCGAGACAAGGATAGAAAATTAGGCTCCTCTGGTGCAACCATTTGTGATCCTGTAAAAATAAAACCTAAGAATACTAAGAAATAGTGAAGGAAGGAAACTTGAGAAAGTCAGAAGTGATGGACAGTGGCAGCGCCAGCTGATCAGCACGAGTGTGGCATTATCCCACACCTCACTTAACATGACAAGTCTTTGTCAGTGCACACGTTCCAGCACCAAGGCAGTGTGCTACCCAGTTGTCTTATTTTGTACCAGTGAGCATCATTCTATACTGAGAGAAGGTTATAATCAGCATCTAGCTGTGGAAGATGAGAGAAACAGTAATTCAAGGCTGGTTTTCTTGTGACATCTTCTCAGTTGTACGTTATTTTTCTGCAACAGTCAAACTGAAGACATGCCTGTCCCCAGCACAGTGAACAGGGGCTTCTGGTAAAGCTAAATGATGTCAATAAATTGTCATTATATACCCTTCTATCCATCACCTTTTTGGACAAAACACAGTTGTATCAGCAGATTTACACTGCTGACAAAAGAGAGAAGAGTAGATCAGTCTTTTTACCTGTGCTTTTCATCCAGCTTCCTCCTTCTTCCACACACTGCAACTTATTTTAGCAAGAACAATAATTCTCTCACGTAAGTCAGCAAATATTTTTGTAAAGAGCAGCTGCAGGATGTCTGCCTCACAAATTAAATTACCCAGCTAGTGGCTCAATCCAGTGGCTTCCACAGACGTTTTTCTGTGGTAGCTGGGTCAGGCCCAGTGCATTTCTGATACTGTGCCTTATGCTCCCTATTGGGAATTTACATATGCTTCAGTGTAAGGAAAGGAAAATGTTTATACTTACGGGTGGGACTCTGGATGCAGATTAAAGTCAAGGTGCTATATTTACTGATCTTGTAAAGTAATATCAACATGTTGAAAGGGAGTAATGAGTTCTTAAGAAAGATCAAAGTTTGCATGCAGCAACCACAAATTAACATAAATACATGCTAAAATGCAAACACAGACTGGCAAAATTTACTTGCATTTTACTCCAGGCAAGTAATTTTGGCTAATAAGGGAGTCAAGAACCATTAAAACTCTTCTTCACCTTTATGTAGGGCACGCTACAGTACTTTGTGTCAGAGTGAATAAGTCTTTAGACTAACTTTGCAAGGCTAGGCTAATACTACCATATTGCTCACAGCTTGCAAGCTTTTGAAAGGCAAGGGCTACATCCTCCACAGCAAGAAAAAAAAATGCTACTACTTAACTCAGGTTTTTTCCTTATTGCACTTGACAGAACTTCTGTTGTCTGACAAATGAAAAGCTAACAAGCAGTCAGGTGTGTGACCTTCTTTTATTTGACTAATTACTATTCTGGTAAACAGATCACCACCTTTTCTTGTGGCAGCATCAACAGCAGCACCAGGAACACGAGGGAAGTTACTTCACGAGGGCAAAGGACAGTTTTGCAGCCTAATCACAGTCCTGTAAAACAGATGTCTGGCCTATATTTACAGTCCTGAGAGTGCAACTGCTTCAAGAGGTGCTATTAAAGCAGTCATGCAGGCAGTCACCGGTAGTCACAATCCAGATGCCAGCTTTGCCAGCAACCCACAAGGACAACAGATGCACAGAAGCCATGCTATTTAATGCTGGACACCTTAAGGCTGGGCCAACACGGGTGAGCTGTACCGACTTGGTAAAATATCACTGTATAAAATTCAGCTAATTTAAACCAGAACAGGACCCAAGGTTTTAGTTTTTGTGTTCATCTTAAGTAAAAGAGTGTCTCGCTTTCGCTTCCTCACTCGACGGGATGAGCTACCAAAATCCATACGCTGAAGCTCAAACCACTTCCAAGAGCAAAGCTTCACTGCTTTGCACTTTGCATCCTAAGATTTTGTCTGCAACTTAATAACATACACTTAATAAACAGACCTTGGAAAGTGACTAACAGCAGCTCTGTCTCTAAAACCTCCGTCATTCGAGGCCTCACACGCCCATTAAAGGCAGCAGGAGTACCCACTCCCCAAGCGGCACGCAGGGGAACCCCGAGGAGGGAGACCCCGCTCTTTCCTCAGACACCGTGGCAGAGGCTGCCATGCCACCGGCAGCGGTGGCAGGAGGGTGGACAAGGGCAGTGACCCGCTGCAGCCCCGCCGGAGTCCATAGCAGCCTGTTTCCCGCGGCGAAACCCACCGCCCGGACGGCCCCCGGGACGTGCCGCCGGTGGGCGCAGAGAGGCGGCGTGGGCACGGGCCGCGCGGCGAGCACACCCGCAGCACCGGCGCCTCCAGCCCTTGTCCTCTCTAATGAACCCCGAGTTAGCGCTGAAAGCCCCCCCCGGGGAAAGCCGGCAGTAGCCTCCACTCCATGTAGGCGGCGGCGGCGAGTTCCGCCCCCGCGCACAGCAAGCAAGGCTTATGATTTGGAAGGACTGCTTGGAGCGCAGCTATTCTCTGTCCTCGCACCCCGCACCCTCCCCACCCCCCGTAAGTCGAGATGCTGAGGGACACAAACACGACACTTTCCGGGAGCCCCCTGCTGTGAAAGTAGAAAAGCAGCAGTAAGGGAGAAAAGAAGACCGGGCCGGCAAGCGCTCACCTCCGCCAAGAAGTTGTCCATGGTGGCCCCTCGGCCCACCCGCGGGTGCGCAGCGCCGGGCCCCAGACACGCACCATGTGCCGCCGCCGCCCGGCCCAGCTCGGCTCTGCTAGGCTAGGCTCGGCTCGGCCCCACAGAGCCGCCTCAGCCGCCGCGCCGCTCCATCGCACCCCAGCGCCGGCACCAGCCTTTGTCCGCCCGCCCCCTCAAAACTGCTCTCCCGGGCGATCCGGGCAGCGCATAACCGCCACCGCCAGACTGGGGAGGGAGCAACAAGAAAGGAGGCTCCCGCCGCCGTACGCTCCTGCCCCGCGCCCGGGGCCGCCCCGTCCCGGCGAGGCAGGGGCAGAGGCGGAGCCAGGGCCGCGCCGCTCCCTGCGCCGCGCCCCCGCCCCGCCCCGGCCGAAGCGCGGGCAGCGATCCGCGAGAGGCCCTCGTCCCGCTGCGTCCCGCTGTTGTCCCGCGGTTCGGGGGTTCAGCGGCATTCCTTTCGGTCCGTCCGCGCCGCTGCGCCTGGACAGCTGCTCCGGGCACGGGAACCCGCGGCTCGATGCGGAGCCGAAGGGGCGCGAGAGGCTCCGCCGTTCTGAGGTGCTGCACAAAGCCGTGCAGAACGCTGCCAGCCGGCAGAACTCTCTGAGGAACTTGTGTGGCGTTTGAAGAGTATATACCTGCAGGCCTGCGCTGCCTACAGCAAGCCCTCAGTTCAGTTTGCGCACAGGCTCTTGGAGGTTTACTAAACAGATACTGCAGCAGCCGTTACTCGATGCTGAGGGAGCAGTGCGTATGGAAGGAGCTTTCGGGCCACCTCCTAGGGCTTCCTTCAGCCGTCTGCACTATACGTTTTCCAGCTATTTGCATATCTGCAAAGCAGGTAGGAAGCGTTCACCTCGTGGAGACGTTTCTCGTTCGTTTTGCATTCACCCTGCAGTAAGTAACAGCCAAAGGAGAACCAAATCATTCAGATAGAGACTCGGTTCGTTTACATTGTGGAAAGAGATGTACGGGAAAAGTAAGTTACGGCCATAAAGTGAACACAGTCTCCAGGCTCGTTTTGGTTGCAGGCAGTATCCTAGCAGTGCAATCTCGAGCGTCTAAGTACATGAGGCCAGCCCTGGATAGCAGAAATGAACACAAATATGCCAAGTGTAACTTTTTTAAGGTGTTTCAGGAGCTAACATGTAGAGCACAAGAAGCACTGATTAAAAAAAAGACAGTTTAAGAATGCACTACACAAGGACGGTGTTCTTTCTGTTTCCATTTATCTAGTGCCAAAAATAAACCTAAACCAAAAAAAAAACCCGACCACCAACAACTGAACAAAGAACATTAATAAAGAGGAGAGCAGGCAAAAGAGTTTTGGCTTTGAGATACGTAATGTCTGCTGTTCTTGGAGGGTCACAGCTGATATCCAGGCAAAGTGCTGTGGCAGCAAGGTTAGAGCTGGAACAAAGCCGCACAAGACACACCTTCTGCGGGGGAGTACCTGTTGGAGCCTGCCCGGGCTGAGGCAGAAGCGGGCGGGGAGGAGCCTTGCAGAGCGGCGGAAATCGCCTCGGACACGACCATTTTCGGTAGGTTAACAGCAGGCCTCTGCTCGCCTTGCCATGGGCAGCGACAGCGGCTCCCGGCAGCAAAAGCACAAGCGCTTCCCGCCTTGGCTGCAGCTCAGCACAGCCTTCGCGGGCATCTCCTCTTGTAAACGGCCACACCTAGCCAGGAGGCATCCCGCAGGATGCACTGCAGCCTCCCCGGGGCTGCTGGGGCAGGTCAAGTCACTTGCCAGCAATCTGCAGTCTCTATATCCAGCTGTGCAATTCTTCCTGTGCTTGCATCAAAACTCAAGATTTGGCTAAGATTTCACCTGAATTGCTCTGTCTGCACAGTACCAACTCAGAGTAGAGTTGTCCTAAAGACTTATTCCACTGCAGAGTATTTGGAGTAAATTGCAATGTAGAAGCTCTGTAGCTGTTCCAAACTATCATGCTTTCAGAGTTACCTTGAGGGAAATACTTTTTGTTCCACAGCCACTGTGCTAGGAACGTTTCCCACCCAGACAAGCCCTAATCTGGAGAGGGATGAGTCAGATAAAGGGTATTTATTAAATCTGTACTTCAGATAGAGTACTTTGTTTGACAGCGTGTGCTAGTTTGAGCCTAGCTGGGATATTTTGGTGAGAAGAATTAGATTACAGGCTGTGAAAAGGAAACAATGGTGATGTCTGCTTCACTCATAGGCTTGCTGAGATGTAGAAGAACAAGAACATAAACATAGATAACAGTCTCTCCCTGTCTCTGGGGCAGCATGTACTTCTCTCTCTAATCTAACTTGCTGCTGACTAATCCATCTGCTTCCTAACCCCCCTGGCCAACCCAAACTTGCCTTGAACGTAAGGCAAAGTCTGGGGTAAGGTAGAGTGGTGGAGAGAAGGGGTTGGGAGCCCCTCCTGGAAACTCTGGTTTCTCAGAGGGGAGTTATGTTTCTGTATTACTTTTCAACTTGTCTATTTCTGTCTATAGCTGTATAGATTGTAAATACCTGCTTGTATATTGTGCTAAGCTGTAAATATTCATTCCAGATCAACTGAGACTAGTCTGGGTGATTTGACTTAAGTGTGGGAGAGCAGGTAACACCCAAAGCATCACACAGCATGCTGAGAGTGTCAGGGGTTCCCGAGGGGAGTACCGACAAGGTTACATATCCAGGGCCTATTCCAATACCCCAGCTAGAAGCAGGGCACTGTGTAGATAAGGGTAACTCTGAAGGAAAAGATCAGGTCAGGGCTGGGTGTATCCTCAGGGCTGTGATAGCAACTGTTCTTGAAACCAAACAGGTTTCTGTTGCAAGCCCCATGTCTTTGCTGTGTCTCACTGCCAATGATGAGGGCTTCTGTGCATCTCACAAATTCTGATCCTTGTTCAGTAAGCAAACACTCATCCCATTTCCCCAGCTGTAATTCAAAGCTCAATACAGAGTCTGTGGGGTGTCTCTTCATGCTAAAAAGCCTTATCTTTTATGGGTTTTAATAAGACTGGTGAGTTTTCATTCCAGGTTTTGTTCCTGCCTGACATACCTCACTTTTTAGTTGCTGTTTTTCAGCAGTGGTATCACTGAACTGAGTGACTAGCATTTGCATGCCTGACAGGTTTACACACAAAAGCTTTCCTTCCGCATCACCCTCTGGAGGAGCTTTCCCGTCCCTACTCACTGCCCTGAAGTAGGTTATCTGCCTTACCCCGCAGCGCTGCTGCCCCTTCTATTGGAAATGTGGATCATTTTCAGTCAAAGAAGTAAAAGATATATCCTATTAATTCAATATTATTAATTAAAATGACCCTGAATTAAAGTCTCTTCCCATCAAAATAAGGCAGTGTGTCTCTTTGCTTTCAGCTCAAGGCCTCATTTCGTCCATGACTCTGAAATTTGCTCTCATATTTTTTCCCTTTGAGTCTTTGTCTATGGCATACTCAGTTTTCAGAGTGACTTAGCATATGGTGTACATTTTTGGTAAGAATTCCTGTTTCTTTCAACTTAATCCAAAAGAGAAGTTTAACCTTGTGTTTATTCTCCAGGGCTATTGTCTCACTTGTGAGCCCCAGTCAGGTTTCAGCTAACTAACTTTTGTTGAACAAGACGTTTGGCATTGACATCATCAAGACCCAAAATCTCACAGTTCAGGCATAAGATGTTATTGGAGAAGGAAATATTTCTGCAGGGGGTGACAGTGTACAGGCAGACTGATAGCACAGAGCACAGTTTGCTTACACACAAATTCTGAAGGATACAATGAAAGAAAAGATTGTTGCAGTCAAAATTGTCATGATCTGTGCAGGGCTGAAAAGCCAGATTCCTTACATTCTTGTCCATCATAACTCCTTCACAGGCAAGTGCTCAAGTTTCAAAGTCAGTTCCAGGTCATGATACTAGCCTGCAAAATAACTAATAGATATTCTTCACATGAATACCCAAGAAGGCTGGACAGCCTTCCTCTTTCTCTGAATCATGCCAGCTCTCACTGTGAGATGTAGTGTGAGCCAAGTATCTGAGTGTGCTAGTTTGAAGCTAGCTCGAATGTTTTGGTGAGAAGAATTAGATTACTGGCTGTGAAAAGGAAACAGTGGTGATGTCTGCTGCACTCATAGGCTTGCTGAGATGTAGAAGAACAAGAACACAAATATAGATAAGGGAGTTGAGTCTCTCTCTGGGCTTCGGGCTGAACTTCTTTCTAACCTAATCTGCCTTCTGTGTGACTAATCCATCTGCTTCCTAACCCCCCTGGCTGACCCTCCAAGCTACCTTGAGCATAAGGCAAAGTCTTGGGTAAGGTAGAGGGGTGGGAGGAAGGTGGAAGGGTGGTTGGGAGCCCCTCCTGGGGACTCAGGTTTCTGGGAGGGCTGTTGTGTTTCTGTATTACTTTTTAACTTGTCTTTTTCTGTATATACTGTAAATCTCTGCTTGTCTGTTGTGCTAAGCTGTAAATATAAAGCTTCATTCAATTTCCAGAGCAGCTGAGTCTAGTCTGGGTGATTTTCCAAAGTGAGGGGGGGGGGCAGGGAACACCCAAACTATCACAGTTGTAAACTATGAGATGTGAGGCTCTTCAGCATTAGGTCCTGTTATGCTGAACCACCTCATGCCAGGATAAGCCTAGCAATTAAGCATGACAAGCAAGGGATCAATTTAATTTTTCAATCTCACAGATGAACTTTAGTTATTAAATTCCATGAGTAATAAAAAGAGAACTGACTGCAGATTTTTGTAGCAGCTTCAGTTATAGCTACTGCAACATAAAATCATTTCAACGTTTTCTTTCCATGTAAACAACCTTCTAGCAGGAACGAAGTAAAAGAAACAACTGGGGGACATTTTCTTGGCTTCTTCAGCCTTCCTCTCCCTTCTGCATTCTAACAGCTTCTTCTGTTACTTTGACTTCCTTATTTTCTAATTCTCTTGATGGTAATTTTGTTGCAAGTACTTTTATGGAGGCCTGGGTGAGAAAATACTAACAACTGTAGGAATCCCACAAAACAATCACAGACACCATGGATGTGATGTCTTCTGTGCTGCTGGGCTGACTGCTGACTACATATTCAATACAGCAGGCCCATTCCTAGTTTGGGATGTACAAATCCATAGCTGTTACTATCTGGGAGCTGGGTTGTCGTATGACAGCACATTTAACCCTATCAGCTTAGGGTCTGGTGGAAAGTATAAAGTACATTTTATTATACTCACTTTCTCACTGGAACCTCTACCTGAGATATTCTGAGTTTTATTTTCCATGCAAGAAAATGGCCTCTATTATAAGATATTTCACAAAGTCCAGCCCTTCTGCAGCCTTCAACAGCATCACTGCTCATGGTGGCAGGCTATTCCTTACATGCAGCTTCTATCACCCTTGGCTGGCTGAGCCTCATTGACCCTTTATCTCATTGAAGATTGCTGCTGCATTTCTTCCTCTCCAACATTTTTCAGTTCTCCTCTCCTCTCTCCTCATTCTGCTACAATGGCTCAGGGGAGACATTATTGCTCTCTACAGTTAGCTGAAGGGAGGTCGTAGCCAGGTGGCGATTGGTCTCCTCTGCCAGGCACCTAGTGACAGAACAAGAAGACACAGCCTCAAGCTTCATCAGGACAGGTTTAGACTGGATGTTAGGAAGAAGTTCTTCATGGAAAGTGATTGCATTGGAATGGGCTGCCTGGGGAGGTGGTGGAGTCGCCATCCCTGGCGGTGTTCAGGAAAAGCCTGGATGAGGCACTCAGTGCCATGGTTTAGTTACAAGGGCTAGGTGATGGATTGGACTCAATGATCTTAGAGGTCTTTTCCAACCTGGTTAATTCTGTGATTCTGTGATTTTAGTTCTATCAGCATGGAATACAGTTTTCAGATAAGATGCCAATGGAGAAATCTGTATTATACAAGGGCATTGGTTTATCACATACAGATATCTGCTGGAACTATTTGCCCTTGGTGAAGCTGTCTTGATTGTACACCTCTTCTGCCTCAGCAGTGTGCCCCAGGAAGATCTGCTTCATGATCTTACTGGGCACAGAGGTGATATTGATTGGCTTGTAGTTCTCTGGATCATCCTTCTTGATCTGGAGTTCTTCAGATGGTCACAAACCCGATCTTTGCGTACAATGGGCAGTTCCTTCTTTCAGCCTCTGCATTATTTTCTGGTCAAAACACTTCCTCTAGCAGTTAAAACTAGGTCATCCTTGTTTCTTCTGAGGCAGACACGGAACATGCACACTTTCCTTGCCACTGGCAGTGTTATGGAAGGAAAGCTCTCCGGTAAAAAGCAGCAAACCCCAGTAATGGCCAGTCATGTCTTAAGCCACTGCCTTTGTTCAGTTGGCAAATATAAATCAAAGCTGCCTCTGCACTTGTGGTGTCAGGCCAGTTTAAACCATGTCCCCAGTATTTATCACCCCCTCAGCTGTGATAAGCCTACCTTAGCACTGTAGTTTTGCACCTTAGAGGTCAGTTTCCAGGTCTTTCCCACTTCTCATGCTTTGGCTCATGTTACAAAGCTCTCCCAGAGCATGCAAATGGTGTGCCCTCTGTAGGAAATGAAACTAAAAGAAACGTTCCAGAACACTCTTATGAGCTAAAGTGTGATTGACATGTAAGGAACAGATTAGAGCTCTGAAATGCAATCTCCTGAAGTGTGCTTGGGATGGACAATGGGTCCCCAGCATGATCTTAAACTCTGCAGATAATGCTCCTGTTTCCCTGCAATAGCTGCTTATGTAGCGTAGCCATTGTGTCTCCAGCACAGAAAATGGGATGGGGAAACCGATGCAAGTTTTTGTTTTGGTTTTATTCTAGGGTTTTTTTGTTGTTTTGTTTTGTTTTATTGAAACAAAAACTCGACAGGGAAAAGAATGCTCTGACTCTTACCGATTCCCTGAGCAGGCAATACTTTGCAAAGAAGCATTATAGCAACAGAGAGATACAAGGGCAAGGGTGCAGTGCATTGCTGCTTGCATTTATTCCTGATACCAGGTCACAGCTTCAAAGAGCTACTGTAAAAACCTTCACAGATTTTTGTGCTCCAGGGAAAGTTTACACTTCTCAGATATTTAGACTTTATCATCCTGAGGGATACTTAATACTGTCTGTCAGTGCCCTTCCATTAGAAGTTTCTTTCCGTGCATCTGCCATGGTAAGAAATATTCTTCCCCTTTGCCCCCCCACACTTAGGACAAATCACCCAGACTAGACTCAGTTGATCTGGAAATTGAAGAATGAAGCTTTATATTTACAGCTTAGCACGACATACAAGCAGATATTTACAATATATACAGCTAGAGACAGAAATAGACAAGTTAAAAATACAGAAACACAACAGTCCTCCCAGAAACCTGAGTCCCCAGGAGGGGCTCCCAACCACCCTTCCACCTTCTCCCCCACTTCTACCTTACCCCAGACTTTGCCTTATGTTCAAGATGAGTTTGGAGGTTCAGCCAGGGGGGTTAGGAAGCAGATGGATTAGTCACACAGATGGCAGGTTAGGTTAGAGAGAAGTGCAGCCCCAAAGACAGAGAGCAAACAAGTGCGTTACCTATGTTTATGTTCTTGTTCTTCTACATCTCAGCAAGCCTATGAGTGAAGCAGACATCACCATTGCTTCCTTTTCACAGCCTATTCTTCTCACCAAAATATCCCAGCTAGGCCCAAACTAGCACACTTAGATCCCTTGTGTTTAAAATCAAGAAATCCTATCATAGCATAGGAGAGCAAAATACTAACTGGAAAGCAGACAGGATTTCCCACCAACTCTGGGAGGACTTAGATGTCAACTATGCAGTTTTAGTGAGGCAGTCAGAATGCTGTGAATTTACACATGATAGAGGAGAATGTTCTTAAGAGGTGTGGTTAAAACTGTGTTTAATAATACAAAAATGAAATTTTATTGCTGTAGCCTTTTATAAGCAGATTTACAACTTCACAAATCTTGCCTGAAGTCCTCTCAAACCCTTTTCTGGTATTGTATTGATGTGCTACATTCAATTTTGGTAGCTTATATTTTTTGCCCAAATATACTTGTCTGGCTTTAATTTTAGAATGTGTTTAGGTCTCTGTTGAGCTATAACTTTACAGCTTTGCTTATTTACCAGATTTGTTGAAGTGCATAAATAAGCAGTTTCTTTGGTACAAACAAAAGCAAAGCTTCTGGCTTGCATCAGCTTGTCCCAGAATAGGATCAAAGGTTGATGAGGTAGCTTATGTCCCTATTTATAAATAGGAAAGCTGTTGTTCTGTGCACATAGATACTATGCACTTCAGCTTGAGATGTTAGAGGAAGCTGGGGAAGTTAGTAATCGAGTGCTACCCATGTTCTTGGCATACAGTTTGCCTGCAGCAGCATTTGAGGTTTGTGTTTACTTACAGTGGATGACAATTAGCAGGCTGGAAAGACATGGTTCCAAGTTTGTTAAAGGATATATGAGACCATCTCTTCTGCTTCCCTTGATTCTTATCCTAGCTGTTATACTGTATGCCATTCCCCTAACACCCATAAAACCCTAGCCATGTTTATTCTTTTCTTAGTCAGTGAATTACAGGATTTGCACAGGATGCAGCAGCAAACTGTAAAAAGAAAACGAAGTAGAGAACGATTCTATAAATGCAATTATTAATATCTGAGAAACAAACTCAGTAGCAGAACAGGTATTTTTTGGGTGCTCATGACCTGGATGTGTGAATGTTTCTCTGGGTGAAAACCTGGCTGAATGGCCAGGCTTAAAGAGTGGTAGCGAATGGAATTAAATCCAGTTGGTGGTCATCACAAGTGATGTTCCCCAGGGCTCAGTACTGGTGCCATTTCTCTTTAACATCCTTGTCAATGATCTGGATGAGGAATCAAGGGCACCCTCAGTAAGTTTGAGGATAACAGTAAGCTGGGAGGCTGAGGGGAGACCTTATTGCTTTCTACAACTAGGTTGTAGCAAGGTGTTCAAGAAAAGCCTGGATGAGGCACTTAGTGCCCTGGTCTAGTTGACTGGCTAGGGCTGGGTGCTAGGTTGGACTGGCTGATCTTGGAGGTCTCTTCCAACCTGGTTGATTCTATGATTCTATGGTAGATGTTGCTCTCTTCTCCCTAGTAATAAGTTATAGGACAAGAGGAAATGGCTTCACGTTGCATCAGGAGAGGTTTAGATTGGTTTACTTTACTGAAGTGATTATTAAACATCATAATAGCCTCTCTGGGGAGGTGGTTGGATCCCCATCCCTGGGGATGTTTAAAAGATGTGCAGATGTGTTGCTAAGGGATGTAGTTTAGCACTAGACTTGGTAGAGTTAGAGAGTAGTTGAACTCAATGATCTTAAAAGTGTTGTCCATCTAAAACAATTCTATGATTTGCCAACAACTTAACAAGAGCAAGACCTGTGTTTGTAGGCAAAAGTTTGAATACACCAGTGTGGTATACATGGGTTTTGCCCTTCTCTTGTGTCACTAATATTTCCATTACAAAACTACTAAATCTTCGTGAGTGATTTCTATTCAAAAGCATTCCAAAGCCTAGAAATCCTGCAACACAGTAAATTCCTTCTTGTGCATCTAGCCCAGATTCTCCTCCTAGTTTAAAAGCTTCAACAAGTGTGGAAAGAAACCTCTTCATACAAGAAGCCAGTAGCAACATTCTCATGTGAAAATCCAACAGAACCAATTTATGTGGAAGGAACTCGTCTGAGGTCAAATCTGTCAGAGTTGCCAGCTAATAGCTGGGGAGTGGGCAGATTAGTGATATTCCTTCTAGTTGTAGTCAGCAGAGTAAAACCTGGAGGAGATCAAGCCCTTGTTCTGTACACAGGTAAAAGCACTGCTCATCTACTGATCACTGACCTGGCAGCATGACTCTGCCTTGGATGGGGGAGGCAATCTCTGAAGTCTAATCTGTATTAAATTTCTCAGTGACCACAAGGATATTTTGTCTGGCTATAAATAAAAATGCCTTGTTGAATTCAGAGCAGCCTTTGTGGCTGACTGACCTAAATAAACATTACTAGTTGAAAGGGACAAATCCTTGTGCTTCATAGGTTCATTTAGTGAATCAGCTCTCTTATAGAAGGGTTGGGAGAAGGTTTCCTCTGCAGGAAAAAAAAAAAGGAAAGAAAAATCCTTTTTTGATGAAACAGCTAACATTAAAAAACATTAAACATCAAAAGCTGAAGCTGAGTGTTGCTAAGGACAAAATGTGTGCTAAATTAGGGTTGTATGCTTCGTCTTTCCTGTTATTAATGGCATCCTCAGAGGATACTGACTCACTTCATGACTGAAGTGCTTGTGGTTTGGGACCTATCCTGAGCTAGTAATCCTAAAACCCGGGAAGCTCTCCCCTTTTCTTTACTCAATGGCACTTCCATTGCCATTTGTTGCAACATCAAGGAACCTGGGCAGCAAAGTGCTCAAGTTAGGACCTGGTTATCATCTTGTGAGGCTGTGGAGCTACTGGCAAGATTTTCTAACAGACAACCATCAGGATTTTGGCAGCCTTTGAGTACTTTTCCTTTCACACGTAGTCAGACCAAGGATTGTTTTTGCAAGTCATCACTTTACCCTGTCCCTGCAAGGAGGGGTTTGTCAGCTGTGGGCACAGACAGACCTCACCTGTGGTCCAAGGAGCAGAGCTAAGGAGCCAGACAGGGTGATTAATAAATTAATAGATCTGCAGTGATCTAGCCTGTCTTCAGATTTGCTCTCTGGCATAAATTCTTTGCACAGTGCTAAAAGAATTGCAGCTGTTTTTTTCTTTTGTTCTCAGGAAGGGATAGATTCCTGCACATCTGCACACCTCAGGCCCAGCTCTGTGTTTACACTTGGGCATTTTAGTTTGATTAGAAATTCAACTCTTTCTATTACTCAAGTGACAAGATTACTGCTGTGTAAGCACCTGCCTTTAGGAAATTGAGATAAATAATTCAAAGCTTGTGTTGAAAGTCACCTCCTTCTACCACTCTGCATGGTGTTTGCTGGGACTTTCAGCAGTCACAATCATTGCAGTGCCTCCACTTTGTGACACTGACACTGTTAAAGTGAGGTAGCATTTGTAAGGCCTCTTTTGCCTCTATACTGCACTAAATGTATGACAAATATGTAGGAAACTGACCTTCCCAATGGTAAGGAAATAAGGGGTTCTTTTTGTCAGAGTGCTTCAGGCACAACTGTGATTTTATGTTTTCTCAGAACTTTTGGGCTGATCTCAGCAAGACAGCAATCCAGTTTGAAAAGCATAACTAATCCTACAGAAAAATGGTGGATTTTTAATTCTACAGTTAACCATTCTTAATAATCTGAGTGATTTTAAAAGGATCCAAGCTGAAGAAACTTTAAAAGCCAAAAAGGTTTCCATATTTAGATGAAAAATGCAGTTTGAAAAGTCTGTGCAGTGTTCTGTTGATCAAATTAGTTATGCATGTAGTGAAAAGATGCCCTCAAGATGCTTACAAGTTGGGAACCTAGTCCTAGGGGTTTGTTTTCATTCCTGACATACCCACCTCTACCTGTTTGTAACTGCTGCTAATAGATAGCCTTAGTCTCTAAAATACTGCAGTGTAAGTAGGGCTTTTGGAACTGCCTGGAGCCCTTGCTAAGGCAAGGAGCCCTGTGTGTATTCAACAGCAAGCAGTTTGGGTAGTGGTTCACAGACTCACATTTCACACTACCTGTCTGGCTTGGCTTGATATCTCAGCTGCATGGAGATGAGCTTGTCTTCAAGTCTTCACTGAATTGGGTTGAGTGACAGTAATCTTGCCTAAAGTGGCCCTTAAAACACCTAATTACTGTTTAGTAATAAAATCCAGGAGGTTGAAGTGATTTGGAAACAGTTGAAAAATGATAATTTTCAAACCCTTCCTGGGAGAAATGTTTACAGCAGAGAACATTTATGAAATACACCCTATGCACACTAGTTAAAGCTAACTGGAAGTTATTCTCCTAGTCTTCTGATAAATGTGCTGAGATTTACAGCTGTTTATCTGAGAAGCAAATTACATTCAGACAGCTGAACTGCATGCTGAGCAGTAATGCAGTGGAAAAGCAGTGTGAGGGTTTGGGTGTTACCCACCCCCCAACACACACTTAAGAAAATCACCCAGACAAAACTCAGCAGCTGGAAATTAAAGGATGAAGCTATGTTTAGAGCTTAGCACAATATACAAGCAGGTATTTACTATATACAGCTATATACAGAAATAGACAAGTTGAAAAGTAATGCAGAAACACAACAGCCCTCCCAGAAACCAGAGTCCCCAGGAGGGGTTCCCAACCACCCTTCCACCTTCTTTCCACACCTCTACCTTATCCCAGACTTTGCCTTATGTTCAAAGTGAGTTTGGAGGGCTGGCCAGGGGGGTTAGGAAAGCAGATGGATTAGTTAGACAGCAAGTTAGGGAGAGAAGTGCAGGCAGCCAGAGCCAAAGAGCAACTGTGTTATCTATGTTTATGTTCTTGTTCTTATACATCTCAGCAAGCCTATGAATGAAGCAGACATCACCATTGTTTCCTTTTCACAGCCTATAATCTAATTCCTCTCACTAAAATATCCCAGCTAGGCTCAAACTAGCACAAGTAGATGCAGTTTAAGCAGAGTAACTGCTGCCCAAGCCTTAATCTACATCTGATTTTTGCTTCACAGACAGGGCAAATGCATAAATCCATTCATTTCTGCCTAAGCCACACCTATCTTCTGTGCTACACTTGGAGTGAGTGTAAAGGAAGGGCTTGTCCCACACTTTGGGGTCCTTTGAGTATTCTGGTATTCTTCTGCAACTACCTGAACTGTGAGAGCTGCTGCCTAACCTGTGCGATGTGGCAGTGCAGTGGCAGTGCAGAGCACAGTGCTATGCTGGCACAGCAAGGGAGTGGCTTAGTCTTGTAAGAACATAAATCCACTGTAAGTCTCCCCACATCGTTCACTATCAAGAGTGTTTTCAAATTCTGAAGTCTCTACTGCTTTCAAATTGTCAGTCAAGATGGGATTTCAGTTTGAGGGGATGGGAGATTTTGTTTTCTGAGTGACCTTAAATTACCCAGACTATACAATGGATGGCATGGTTAGGACACTCACAGTGACCACTTCTTACTCTGTAGTCCTCCCCCAGCATCCTTTGTCCAAACTACATCAGATTCATTCATGAGGTTTTCTTCTTCCAGTCTTCCAGTATTCCTGACAAATTCACAATGATGGAATTGATAGTTTGAGAAATAATGCCAGCAGGAAACAAAATGGAGACTGAAGCATTTTCATCTTAAGAAACAGCCTAACAAAGAGAATATTGTCTTCATTTTGTAGAAGTTTATTGTCAAATTGCTTTGACCTCAGCTTTAGACTTATCTATATGTTGCTCTGGAGCAGAGTTTGAAATGCCAACAGAATGGCATCAGTGCTCACTGTAATCTCCTGATTTGCAGTTGGTCTTTATGCTCACCATGTGAAAACAGCAGCCAAAAGGGGCACATTATGGCTGCTTACCCTGACTCAAAATTGGATGTTATGCAATGGAGAAATACAAATCAGTGAATGTTTTCTTGATGCAACTGCCAGCAGTATTCAGCTTTTGAAATCTTCCAAAATAAAACATATCTGAAGCTTTTTTACTTTGCAAGGTGCACTCCAGCTTCTAAAGTATACTCTTGTTTTTGCTTGGAGGCCAATGGCATCCTGGCCTGGATCAGGAACAGTGTGGTCAGTAGGACAAGGGAGATTATCCTGCCCCTGCACTCAGCACTGGTCAGGCCACACCTTGAGTACTGTGTCCAGTTCTGGGCTCTTTAATTCAAGAGAGATGTTGAGATGCTGGAACATGTGCAGAGGAGGGCAATGAAGCTGGTCTGGAACACAAACCCTATGAGGAGAGGCTGAGGGAGCTGGGGGTGTGCAGCCTACAGAAGAGGAGGCTCAGGGCAGACCTCATTGCTGTCTACAACTACCTGAAGGGAGGCTGTAGCCCGGTGGGGGTTGGTCTCTTTTGCCAGGCAACCAGCAACAGAACAAGGGGACAGAGTCTCAAGTTGTGCTGGGGGAGGTCTAGGCTGGATGTTAGGAGGAAGTTGTTGGCAGAGAGAGTGATTGGCATTGGAATGGGCTGCCCAGGGAGGTGGTGGAGTCACCATCCCTGGAGATGTTCAAGACTGGATGAGGCACTTAGTGCCATGATGTAGTTGATTGTCTAGGGCTGGGTGTTAGGTTGGACTGGATGATCTTGGAGGTCTCTTCCAAGCTGGTTGATTCTATGATTCTAAGCAGTCAGTACTGAACATTCCTAACAGTAGCACATAAGTACATACGTGTAGCTTGTGGAGGAGCTGGTATTTCTTTGTTGGGAACATCCCAATCTACAGGGGTGGCAATGAGAGTGGGCACTGCAGATGTGAATAGCTCCTTCCAGTAGTGACAAACAACATAATTTTTTAAAAGATTTTAGGTACAGACCTGATATAAAATCAACAAATGGTCTCTGTTGTACTAAAGTAGGACAAAATCAGGAAAACACTGCCAATATAGACATTATGAAGTAGCCCTTAAACATTCACATCTCAAAACTTGTACCCCTATACTTATACCTAATGACCTAAAGTCAAAGTAATTCTGAAGGTAAAGTATGTTCTAAAAGATCTCTCAAAATCAACAGCTTTAGGTGCTGTGCTTCTGCAGTGACAGAAATGTGCACTTCAGAGCTGCATCCTGGGCTGAAACTTCTGCAGTTATAATGGGTTAACTGCTCTGTGAATACAACTTTTTATGATAATCAAAGTTTTTTTCACTTACACTTTCTGTTCAAAGAAGTCATAAAGATACAAGACAGAAGCAAACAGGATTCAATTTATTAAAGATCAGAACTGAGACTGGGAGAAATTCCACTGTATAGAATAGCTACAAGAAATCTCATATACAATTCTGTCTTGCAACTTATCTAATGACAGTATCCTAGGGGATAGGACAGAACCAGCATAGCTCTTTACATAGGACAGCCTGACAGATAATTTACCAGATTTTAATTACAGAGAAGAGGTTTTTTTTCCACTCCTACTGGATTTATTATAGTAGTTATTAAGGCCAATAAAGCACACCATTGGCTCCAGGGAAAATGACAGGAGATACAGCAAGCAAGCTGTTATTGATTGGGCTCAGAGACAATGAAATACCCACTGACCCATTCCTAGATCAGTTATTTACTGGTTTTGCTTATTGCTAGATGACAACTAGTGTGATATAGCTTTGATGTTTGTAATATGGAAGTATTCTAGTTTGCTGGAATAGATAAATTTGTGATGGTTGAGAATCTTGTGATGCACTGATGAGATGCAACAAGATAAATTTGTGATGGTTGAGAATCTTGTGATGCACTGATGAGGTGCAACAATCTGTCCACTGAGATGCACAGATATAGATCTGCAAAGAGAATCAAGGAGTCTATTGTTTATTACAGAGTGACCTGAATAAATGAGACCATGAAAGGAATATACTTGTGATGGTTTGGGTGTTACTCACCCCACACACACACTTAAGAAAATCACCCAGACTAGGCTCAGTTGCTCTGGGAATTGAATGAAGCTTTATATTTACAGCTTAGCACAATATACAAACAGGAATTTACAATAGATGCAGAAATATACAAGTTATAAAGGTAAGACAGAAACATAAAAGCCCTCCCAGAAACCTGAGTCCCCAGGACAGGCTCCTGACCACCCTTCCACCTTCTTCCCCCCCCCCTACTTTGCCCCAGACTTTGCCTTACTTTCAAGGCAGTTTGGAGGTCAGCCAGGGGCGTTAGGAAGCAGATGGATTTAGTCAGGCAGGTTAGAGAGAGAAGTGCATCCCAAAAAGCCCAGAGAGCAACTCTGTTATCTATATTTATGCAAGCCTATGAGTGAAGCAGACATCACCACTGTTTCCTTTTCACAGCCTATAACCTAATTCCTCTCACCAAAGTATCCCAGCTAGGCTCACACTAGCACAATACTGAGCATGTATGTTTACATGTGAATTCAACACCTAAGTACAAGTTTTCACCTTCCCTGTATATTGCTGAAGTTAGTGGATTCCACTACCTTGTCCAAACATAAACAATGTCAAGCTTTTTATTTTACATCTTGAACAGTGCTCTCATAGTTTATGGTATCATTGAAAGCCCTGGACAGACTTACATGATGCATGAGTTACAAACAGCTGTGAATTACAGGGTTGCAGATCTATCAAAAGATTCAGGTAATGCCATTAACCACAAGACAGAAACCTGATTCACTAAAATCCCAATGGAATTATACATCTCTAAGTTCCACCTTAATTGTGATTTTACATACAAGCTCTGATGAGGAAATATTGATACTTACATAAACCTCCTTGTCCATATTCCCTTCTATCAACTCATCCTGCTTCTCCTCACATCCCTACATACTGAGCCACATTTCTTTGAGTAGGAACTGTGTTTACTGGCTCAGCTGCAGTTTTAAGCCTCAGGACTTCTAATCTCTCTCTGTGGTATTTTATTTACATTGTCACTGAACTGCCTCCTGCAGAAAAGTCAGCAAAAGCAAATGTGCAACAATTCGTGATACAGACATTTACAGGCCAGTTAACTGTCTTAGCCATCAGTGAATGTGTCTGTGCCAGCCTTCTGGGTAAAGAAATGTTGTGTCTGTCCTGATTTTGATATTGATGCATATTCCCAGGAGGCACTGGCATTGTGTCCCACCTTGGTCACCACAACCCCGGGAGAAAGGATTTCCTTCTGTAACGGAGGGAGCGAGCCAGGTCATTCATAAATCTAGCCTTTTTGATGATCCACTTTGCAATTTCTTGTGCATTTTGTACTGCATGGCACCATAAAGAAAGGAACTTTTCTTCTCAGGGGGGATTTATCAAAGTAAATCTGGCAGGTGACCTACGTTCTGGCTGTGACATTTGCATCCAGCCCATCCGTGACTCTAGAGCTTGTGTTTGATGGCTGCAGACACACAGTTCTTTCCATGGAAAGAAAAGAAAAGATACCAAATATACTTCATTTTTTTAAAGCATGAAGTCAGGAGATCAGGAAGCCAAGAGGAAGGACCAGTTATGTCACTAATCAGTACCCCAGCAGGTGCAGCCCAGTGACAGTTCGCTACCAGGGCTCTAAGAGTCACACAGCATAATGCACTCAACACATCCTGTCAGTGGGACTCAGTCCTATCACTTAATGTCTGCTCATGCTCTAATGAAATGTCAACAAATAAAAAGCTATGTTTTACTTAATTCACACCTGGACAAGCTCCAGCTCAGCTTGTCTTCCCCAATGCTCACCAGTTAAGATTTTTGTAGCAGATCAAGCCAATCTAATAGCTAGCAAGAGTTAAATAAATCCAATAGCTAGCAATGAAACTCCAGAATCCAGACCAAGGCTTGCAGAATTTGGCTCTGTAAACAGATTGTGAAGGTGCAGAAATATGACAGCTGTGTACAATCATAGCCATGGAGCAAATTTAATTGCTTTTGAAATTCCCTTGCAATTAGTGCAGGCACACTGCACATCATCAAAGTCTAAGCTTGCAAGGCCAGGATTTCACAAAGTGAAATGAATGCTCATGACACTGGCTGTGTTTTAGTGTAGCTAGCAGTGATTAAACAGCGGAGAAAATCTCTGCAGGGCAGAAGATATCAGACCCCATTTTGAAGTCTGATGTAGAGAAGCATTTCAAAGAACTTGCTGGCCAGCATTTTAAAATGGAAGCTGCATCTGCCTGATTCACAACTTTAAACTTTCATAGAAGGCATTTATTGGGACTGTAAACATTTGGAGAACTGTGCTGGTTTCAGACTAATTGGAATATTTAACTGAGGGAAGTTAAATCCTTAGCTGTGAGAAGAAAGAGTACAACATGTGCCCTATGTCACCCATTCTTCTGCTGAGAAACACTAGTCAAAAGATAGATAAGACACTTCTCACACACTGCTCAGCTCTCACTTCTGGCTGTGCCTGCTTTCTGGCAGTCTGGTCTCTGTGGCTGCCGCTGCCTTCACTCTAATCCAATCTAACCTTTTTTCCTCTAACCTCCTTGTTGTCTTTTTAACATCTCTCCTCAGATCTCCAGATTTATCACATGAGATATACGTGAGATATTTCTAACTGTCTGACCCTAACAGTGCATCTGCATCACCAAATGATGCCAGTGCAATGCATCTGCACTTGAGTTTGCCCAGTTTGAGCAGCTCACTAAGAAGATCTACTGGCACATTGCCAGGCACACTTGACTCCCATGGGATTTAGTAAGATTTGTGGAAGATTAGCCATCAGTGCTGTGTCCCTGCCTCCATTTGCATAGTTGGATCTTCAAAGACTGCCTTCTTTGCAAGGGTGTCTCTGACAACCATTTAAGACTTAAAATTTTAGCTGGTACCCTTTCCTTCAACTCATCCTAAGCAAAGAAAGAGGGAGGAAAACAACTTCCTTCACCAACAGGCCCTAATCCTTTATTGAATTGTCTTGACAGACAAAGTCTCCCAACACAGCTGCTTTCTGGGCAACTGTTGCATGAGAAGAGACCTGTGCCAGGATGTTAGGACATAGTTCTGTTTGCAGTTTTAAAGTCCTGTAGTTAATGTACATAGAGATGCCATATCAAAGTCAATAAACAAGAAGTCTGCAGAGCAATGCACAGAGAGGACAGGAAATGCCTTAAGGTAACCTTGGCAACCTTAAGTTTCTCCATTTGTGCAGTGTTTAATGTTGTCATCAGACAGAAACTACTCTCCTCCAGCAGACTTCTCCACCAGATGTTTATAGCAGCACCAGCAACCATTAAGTGTAAAGTATCTAGGCAATCTGTGGTGGAAAGATAACAAAAGAAGTGGTAAAATGTACATGGAAATTTACTGATCTTTCACCTCTGACAGGAACCTCATAGTTCCTCTACATCCAGTTTTCACTTGTAAGACAGAGGAAAAACTGAGGGAAATGAGTGCAAAAAGCTCCATCTTGTGTAGAAATTATACTTCTAGGACGTGGCCATGAATTTATCCAATACCTGAATACATCTAAAACCAGATATGGTGCCAGAAGCCAAATCCTGACCACTACCAAGCCATATCTCTCAGTTTTCTACCCACCAAGTTGAACTTTCAAACAAGTGTTTGCTCATGTAACTGGGAAAAAAAAGTGTATTAACATTTTATTTTCAACACACAACTGATTTTTGTTTTCCCAAAACCAAATCAGATTTCTTTATGAAGTCTCTCCTGGGAGAAATCATTCCCTTGTACTCTTGACAAACCTGAAGGAAACAGAGGAAGAATAACTTACACTGATTACGTAATCACTGTTTGTAGCAAACATCATTGCTGGTATTATGATTTTGTAGAGAGACTGCAGCTGGAAATGCAGTGAGATTGTTCACCCTCACTGGACTAGCTACACTAGAATTTAGTGTTGAGGAGACTAGCACCTGGAGTTTAATATAAGCTGAAAGCATCAGTCCAGTTGAAAGCTATTCCATCCACTTAGTTAAAACAGTAAGTCAGAGGTTACACATCACCTGACACTGGAAATAAGATTTGCTTGTTTGCAGTGTTTGTTTTTAAGTTTACCAGTAGTACAGAGAGGACAAATGTGTCTCTCAACTTTTTGCCTCTACTTTTTCTCCTTTAAAATTATGATAATATGGGCTGCTGTGAGGTGCTCATAGATGGGAAGAGAGTGGAAAAAAGCATCTTGCCTTTTTCCCCGAACAGAGCCCAGGGTGGCTCTGGCACCATTCACTGGTGCTGTGTTTTCCCTGCCCCACAGTGTCAGGAGTGGGGTTGCAGAAAGCTAGCATGAGTTTAGGAAGGGCAGGTCCTGCCTGACCAACCTGATCTCCTTTTATGATCAGGTTACCTGCCTGGTGAGTGTGGGGCAGGCTGTGGATGTAGTTTACCTGGACTGAAGCAAAGCCTTTGACACTGCCTGCCACAGCAAGCTCCTGGCAAAACTGTCATCTCGTGGCTTGGACAGATTCAATCTGATATGGCTCAAAAACTGGCTGGAGGGCTGGGCCCAGAGAGTGGTAGTAAATGGTGTCACATCCAGTTGGCAGCTGGCACTAGTGGTGTCCTCCAAGGATCAGTGCTGGGCCCAGTCCTGTTCAGTGTTATTATTGATGATCTGGACGAGGGGATTGAGTCCAGCATCAGTAAGTTCACAGATGACACCAAGCTAGGAGCAGGTGTGGAGCTGTTGGAGGGTAGGAGAGCCCTGCAGAGGGACCTGGCCAGGTTGGATGGGTGGGCAGAGGCCAATGGGATGAGATTTAACAAGGCCAAGTGCAGGGTTCTGCACTTTGGCCACAACAACCCCAAGCAGCACTACAGGCTGGGGACAGAGTGGCTGAGAACAGCCAGGAAGAAAGGGACCTGGGGGTGCTGGTAGATGGTAGCTGAAGATGAGCCAGCAGTGTGCCCAGGTGGCCAAGAGGGCCAATAGCATCCTGGCCTGCATCAGAAACACTGTGGCCAGTAGGACAAGGGAGGTTATTCTGCCCTGTACTCAGCACTGGTCAGGTCACACCTTGAGTGCTGTGTCCAGTTCTGGGCTCCTCAATTCAAGAGAGATGTTGAGGTGCTGGAAGGTGTCCAGAGAAGGGCAACAAGGCTGGTGAGGGGCCTGGAACACAAACCCTGTGAGGAGAGGCTGAGGGAGCTGGGGGTGTGCAGCCTGGAGAAGAGGAGGCTCAGGGGAGACCTCATTGCTGTCTACAGCTACCTGAAGGGAGGCTGTAGCAAGGTTGGGGTTGGTCTCTTCTCCCAGGCAACCAGCAATAGAACAAGGGGACACAGTCTCAAGTTGTGCCAGGGGAGGTATAGGCTGGATGTTAGGAGGAAGTTGTTGCCAGAGAGAGTGATTGGCATTGGAATGGGCTGCCCAGGGAGGTGGTGGAGTCACCATCTCTGGAGGTGTTTAAGAGGAGGCTGGATGAGGCACTTAGTGCCATGGTCTGGTTGATTGGCTAGGGCTGGGTGCTAGGTTGGACTGGATGATCTTGGAGGTCTCTTCCAACGTGGTTGATTCTATGATTCTGTTACATTCTGAACTTCAATCCCCACAATACTTAGCTCCACTTTAATTTTGAAGCTGAAATGACAGTAGCATGATAAAAATAGCAGCAGCTTCAACTTAACCCATGTCAGGGCCTGACATTTAAAACAAACAACCAGCAAACAAATAGATTTTGCCTAAGCCACCTAAAAACTTAGCTACTGTACTTTCTGAGATCTGGTCAGGAAAATGCAGTGTTGGATCCAGCTGACTCAGTCCATGTCTAGAAGCAAAATGGGGTAGAGTGAGGCTGTGTTTCTTCTGTCCCTCCAGCTGTTCTCCCAGCCACCTGTAAGCAGTAGGGGATATTCTATGGCAACGTAAAAAACACAGGGTATTTGAAACAAAGATGGAATCCAGGTATGCTTTAATTAAAAAAAGGGAAAAAAGGAAAGGAAATTGAGATGGTTCACTCCAACAGTTCTACTGGAGTCAGTCGAAATGATGAAGACATGCCAAAAAGAAGCAGCACATCTGCTATGTGGGATAATAAAATCCAGATCCTGCTTTAAATTAGGGAATGCAAGTTTCTTGCTATTAATTATTTACTTATTCATGCCAGGAGGAAATTTAAATTTACTTCTGGGAGGTCAAAATTCACTTCATGTCCTTGCAATTAGGCTGAATTACTTGTAGTGCATGTTAGGAAAAAAACATTAGCAAGAGTAAGGTTTTGTGGTGAAAAATCTATGCTTGTATTACCTAACCAGCTTTTAGTCTTGTCTATGTGAAAATAGATCAACTCAAAGACAATAAGAAATTATATCATGATACTTAATAATACTGCCTACATTTTTTTCCAGGGCTGTAACTATTATCTGCTGAATAATATTCCCCAGATACCAAATGGTAAAATAGAACATGGGAAAGTGAATTAATTTCACCATCAGATTTACATCCCTATGCATAACCAGCATTTCTGTTTATGCATCCTTCTCATTTCCTGATGAGAATGAAGTAATCCTGCTATTCCCATTCAAGTATTTTGTTCTTTCTTTATTACACATTTCTTTCTTTATTTCACATTTCTTTCTTTATTTCCACATCTCATGTGGAAATAAAACTGTAGCAGTACTTTATTTTATGTATTGTAATAAACAGTTTTGATAGTGGAGGTTCCATAGCCACTGTTCCTCTTGTTCTTTGAGTCAGCAGTTCAACTCATCAACATTTTTCAGACTTAACTCTGGTGTTTGTTGATATTTTTTTAAATCTTCTATTTCTTAAAGGCTTCTCCAAAATTAAAGCTGAATGGTATTGTAAAACACTTACATTGGTTTACTACTAATGTAATGGAGTTCTTGCAAGAATAAGATGGTTTTCAGCGGGATGATATACAAACCAAGATGATATTCCTCAATAACAGAAGCTAAATATCACATCTCAGCAACTTACAGAACAGCTTTGATACCATTTTCTCCCTAAAATCAGGTGGGGTTTTAAATTAAGTGCAATTCAATAGATGGGAGACAGGGGCCAAAAGATCCAGTGCTCATGCCAGTTTTTAGACGCCCCACTGGAAGCAGCAGCACTTAAAACCCATCAAGGAGCCAGCATGGACACCTGTGTGAGCAACTCACCAAATAACCTGCATGCATTCACTGTGGGAATGCACTCTGAGCTGTGGGAAATGGTATAACCACAACCCTGGCCTAATTTACATGGACTCCTCAGCATCTAGCATCAGTTCACTTATCTCTACATCTCTATTCATATCCCTTTTAACTCAAACCCTTTTTTTAGTGCAAAACTCTTTTAATCAGAGAATCACAGCATTTCTTAGATTAGAAAAGACCTTCAGGCTCATGGAGTACAGTCATTAGTTTTGCACTGACAAGTCCTTGACTAAACCAAATCCCTCAGCACATTTGATCACTATGAATCTCTATGGTTGGAAAGGACCACCAGGATCCAACCTTCATCCCAGCATCCTTCATCACCAGACCATAGCCTCAAGCACCACATCCACTCTTTTTTAAAACAGCTCCAGGGATGGTGACTCCACCACCTCCCTGGGCAGCCTGTTCCAGTGCCTGACCACCTGCTCAGGAAAGAACTTCCTCCAACATCCAACCTAAACCTCCCCTGACGCAACTTCAGGCCATATCCTCTTGTCCTATCATTAGTAATTTGGGAGAAGAGACCAGCTCCAGCCTCACTACAACCTCCTTTTAGGTAGTTTTAGAGGGCAATAAGGACCCCTCTCAGCCTCCTCTCCTCCAGACTAAGCAACCCCAGCTCCCTCAGCCTCTCCTCATAGGCCATGTTTGCCAGACCTCTCCCCAGCCTTGTCACCCTTCTCTGCACTCACTCCAGCACCTCAATGTCTCTCCTCTACTGTGGTGACCAAAACTAGACACAGTACTCGAGGTGTGGTCTCATGAGTGCTGAGTACAGGGTCATGATCCTGCTCCTGCTGGTCACACCATTTCTGATCCAGGCCAGGATATTGTTGATCTTCTTGGCCACCTGGGCACACTGCTGGTTCATGTTCAGCCAGCTGGCTACCAACACCTCAGCTCCCACCACCCCAGGTTGTAGACCTTACAGCTGGGCTTGCCAAAAATATGTAGTGATTAAGATGGAAAAGATTCAAAAGGAGAAGCAGAAACCCTGCCCATTTCTACTCTGCCCAAGAATAGTCAGCATGAAGAGGATTACCTATTTCTGTATAAATGAAGACAGAAAAGGGCTTAACCCAAGTGGCCTAAGGGATCACCTGGGCAAAATAGCTATTCTGGATCTATTTCCTTCACTATCTTGATGCTTTTGGGATAGTTTTTAACATAGAAAATGGTGTGGCATTGATAAAAAACATTTCCACCCAGTTGTACCCCATGGCTATATGGAGTTGCACCAAAAGCTCATCTGGCTTCCAGTCCTCTGAATCTAGGCAAACACAAATTTAGCTTAAAATTGTTTCCTGCGCTGAGATTACCATAAATTGCTTCTATCCCTTTATAAATTTTCTTCTGCATCTGCAAAAGAAACTGCTCAGGGAAGTTTTAAGCTATGCATTTGATTTCATATTGGTTTGTTCTGCCCACCTCTGCATGATCATCAAGTACAGACATCCTCCAATACTTATTTATAGCATCAAGGGGTTGGAATTTAGTTTTGTTTTGTTTCTTTTTGAGTACAGGTGCCAGGATGCAGAAGATGCATCCTACAGAAGGTGCTAGATGACAGTGATTGGTCAACAACACAGTCTCTCTGCAGGTTTGGAAGACTTCTGTGTGGAAGAATGGGCAGGAAGTAATGTATTTGTGAACTGTAACAGCTCGGTAGGTTTCCTATTCAGCTGTTACCCAGGTGGACCTTGAAGGAATTTCCTTCAGAAGTGAAAGGAAAACATATGATAGTTTCTACGTGCACTGTTAAAGAACTTCAATATAAACACAGCATCCTGAACTATTTTTTTCAACTTAGATGATATTTAAAAGGGGAATACAAAGGAAGTACTTCAGATGAGATACGCAGGGTACAAAATAGGTGAGTCAAAGGAAAGGTTCCAGTCTTGTTTTGCACATTACATCTCTTGCTGGAAAAAAACAAGACTACTCATGTTCTTAACAGAACAGAAGCAAAAATCAACTTTGGGGCCTCATTTCCAGCCCTTTGTGCACATGTCAAGCATTGATGCTGCTTTTATTCAGGAAATGTGATAGACAGGACTTGCAATGATGATGCAAATCATGACTGAAGTGTACTGGCAAAAAGCTGGATGAGCTGAATGAAATACAGATAATGTCCATTGAGTCTGGATCTGCTCTGTAGTGTTAGTCACTTGCTCTGTGACTGCTGCAAGCCATTATCTCTTGCAACACTGGCTGGAGGCAAGAGGATGGTTAAGTCTAATTTTCTTATTCACTGACATTGGAACTTCATCGCTTCACAGGACTGTTGCAACAAGTCGCTAATAGCTTCTTTTAGATCATTAATTCTTCTAATGTTATCAACTTCCCAAATGTCAAGACACTCTCTCACATTTTTTTAAAGCAACTCAGAAGGGAATACTCTTTTTATGGTGCAAAACTGAGAGTTCAATGGTCTGTCTTCTACTTCATGTCATGGTGCCAAATTCATGTCTGACCTTGGCCTGGGATGTGTTGCCGTGAATCAGTTCTACTTAAAAGAAACCAAATCTTCCCTATAGCTCATAAGACCTGTCCATTCTATTGAGTTGTGATGAAAGATAAGTAAAAAGGAATCAGCAAGCTTTTAAACAGAAGAGTTCAGTTCCTAATGATGCTTTAGGAAAGATACATCAGCTTTGTAATTTTCCTTTTGCAGTAGACGTCACAACAACTAATGAGAGTTGTCCATTGCTATAATCCAGCTTTGTATTAGGTGATACAAGCTCTTCAACTAACATAGTAATCTGATCCTCAAAATCCAGGTTATGAGTTTATCTTTCAAGACTGCTGAGAGAGGTTATGTGGTATCCTTATCTAGAGACCTTCAAAAACAGCTTGAATGTGTTCCTTTTCTAATCCACTTTGCTTCCTTACCCCCTGGCCAAACCTCCATTCTTCCTTGGGACTGGGGTGAGGTTGAGAGGGGTAGGGGGAAGGTGAAGGGGTGGTTGGGAGCCCCTCCTGGGGACTCAGGTTTCTGGGAGGGGAGTTGTGTTTCTGTATTACCTTTTACCTTGTATATTTCTGTCTATAACTGTATATACTGTAAATATCTGCTTGTATATTGTGCTAGCTGTAAATATAAGCTTCATTCAATTTCCAGAGCCAGCTGAGTCTAGTCTGGGTGATTTCCAAAGTGTGTGGAGGGTGGGGAACACCCAAACCATCACAACTGCAGAAGGAAGATGGTACCAAAGTAAAACCACTTCTGCAATCAATCAAAAATATGCTAATGAAAAAAAATCTTATAAACTATCAAGGACTCTGGGTGCCTCCTTCTTGTCCAGCTATGTTACCAGGTCCCTTCTTGTAAAACACTTGTGCTATTTTTGATCTAGCAGTAAACCAGTCCATGGTTAAAAAAAAAACAAACCCAAAACAATCTATAAAGTTTTTTTGCCAGGCTTCTTCTTTTTTTTTTTTTTGACTGATTTCATGTCCTAGAAGTGTTTTACCAATAAAATACCTAAGCAGTATTGTTGTAAATGAGGGGATCGTAGCAGTGCTGGTTTAGATAAATTTGGGCTGCCCTGAAGTCACATCCTGTGGCTAATGTCATAGAATCATAGAATCAACCAGGTTGGAAGAGACCTCCAAGATCATCCAGTCCAACCTATCCCCCAGCCCTAGCCAGTCAACCAGACCATGGCACTAAGTGCCTCAGCCAGTCTTTGCTTGAACACCTCCAGGGATGGTGACTCCACCACCTCCCTGGGCAGCCCATTCCAATGGCAAATGTCTCGACCATAGACACAATATTTCAACCACATGCAATCTTAGCTGCCAATCTCCACTTGAGTTTATAGTTTAGTTCATTTTGCACCAATCTCTGATGGTATCAAAAGCTATACAAGTTTTTGTAAGGGTATAATGAATATGTTATATACATATTTGTTATTAAAGCACTTGAGTCTGAGTTCTTCTCAGACTTCACTCTGATGTCCAATGGCATGCTGTCATGCAATGAGAAACACAATACTGAGCACCACCCAAGTAAATGCAATTGTATTATGATCCCAAAGGGTTCTACTCAACAATGTTGTTAAACAAAGTATTTGACTTTTGTGGGAAATGTCACAGACTTCCACTGAAACTTTTCCTTCCTTAATACAGCAATCACAAGCTTATGAACTTTAAGTAATATAGCCCTGACGTTCCCACAATGAAAGTATTTGCCAGTCTGCTGTGAAAAAAGCTTAGTATGAAACAGATGGTTCATGGTATTGTTTTACATTAGATGTGTACCTATTGTTTCATAGCATAATGTTCAAAGAAGAAATACGTCTGATGGAGTCCACAATGACAGCATGGGGTTAGCAGCAAAGCCAGGACTAAAGTAAAGCAAGACCCTAAACATGTATTCTCTCTTTGGAGACATCCTTCATTGCAGATCACCATGAAGGCAGACAAAAAGGTAAGACAAGGCAATTGTCTTGTATGGCAATTTGTTAAGAACAGTAAAGAGAAATGTCTAACTGAAAAATATTATGAGCTCTAATGGGTGACAAAATAGCAGATGAAATGCAGGTAAATGTAGAGCAATCCTAAATGTAAGTCTCATTGGTGTAGGATGTGAACTCAGTATTTCCATCCTGTGACAAGGTCTAGGACCTATGCCTTCTGGAGAAGCTTAACTCAGTGTCCAGTGACAAATACAGACCAACCATATACTAGAAAATTCTAAGTAAAGAATGGAGAATAAGGCAGAAGATAGATTAGTGTATCAAATCTCATCTTTTTAATACTTCTGCTAAATGTACATTTTAAATACTTCCTATGTCTCTTATACCATCTCAAAATGTGAGCAGGCAAACTGGGAAAGGTGTAGATAAAGGAAAACACATGGAGCAGTTTCCATAAAGGAAGTTATTGAATGGGCTAGAATTCTTCAGGACCAAAAAAAAAGGTATTGAAACAATAATGTCAGTAGTAGATAGCATGTTCAAAACTAAAGACAGAGTCCTCACACAAGAAGAATTTAAGCTGTACCTGGCTTTGCTATTGACACTAGAACTGTGGATGGATTCAAGAAGTCCTTGATAAATTTATAGACAAAATGATTCTGTGATTCTATGATTTGGGTACTGTCTGATACTATAATGCAGCCCCAGAAATCCAGAGATACTAGCTTGAAAGTAAATACTCTAAAAAGCTTCTTTGTAATTAAAGTTCTGTAACTGTGAACTCTATTGTGCCTTCTGCCTTAGCAGAAAGGAGCTTTTCCAGTCCCCCTAAAGGGCAAGTGGCATATGGACCTCAAGATTCTCTTTCCAATTAATCTTTGTATATTTTTGCTGGCTTTCTTAACGGTTCTAAATTGCTTGCTTTCCCTGTGTGTAAATACCCAGGCATAAGTTAGAACCCTGTAAATGAGTTTTCTGATGACATGTAATATTAATAAACAAATTTCATAGCTGGTGAGAAGCCTGGAACACAGCCCTATGAAGAGAGGCTGAGGGAGCTGGGGTTGTTTAGCCTGGAGAAGAGGAGGCTCAGAGTTGACCTTATTGCTGCCTACAGCTACCTGAAGGGAGGTTGTAGCCAGGTGGGGTTGGTCTCTTCTGCCAGGCAACCAGCAATAGAACAAGGAGACACAGTCTCAAGCAGTGCCAGGGCAGGTCTAGGCTGGATGTTAGGAGGAAGTTGTTGGCAGAGAGAGTGATTGGCATTGGAATGGGCTGCCCAGGGAGGTGGTGGAGTCGCCATCCGTGGAAGTGCTTAAGAAAAGACTGGATGAAGCATTTAGTGCCATGGTCTAATTGATTGCTCACAGTCTCACTTATCCCCTTCTCCCTAGTCATTTCAGCAGAACAGATTTGAACCAAGCAGATTTCTGTGACTTCTCTCAATTGCTATAATTTTAATCTTCATTCCATTGTTTGCAGTCTAAGTCATAATCTGTCTGCATCGTACTCAATGGGCCTTTGGATTCTCAAGAGCTTTTGAAGGAGACTGGCTTGACTGTTATCTCCCAGTCATTTTGTCTTTTCCCACACAGATAACATACATTCACTACATTCATTCAGTTATTTCTTGGATTTTTACTAACTTGTTGAGTACAACTCTCAGGTGTGTAGTTTCCTTCATTCTCACTGGAACCTGTTTTAAATAGTGGCATAACAATTGTTATTGGTTGTGTATCAAAAATAGCTTTCAACTGGGAGGTTACACATTGCCATTGGCCGTTCAGCTATTTTATCCTTGACTCCTCTTAAAGCACTTGAGTGAACGCTATTCATGACCAGTTTAGCCACTTTAGCATCAAGAATGTCCTCCCTTTCCAAGGGATCCAATATGGAGTTACAATTTAGACCACAGTGAATGTTTATGGAAAGAATTTGTTTGGCCTCTCAGCAGTGGTCTTGCACCTTTGATGCCAGGAGTACTCTTTGACTCTATAGTCTCCCTGGTATGCTTCCTGCACTTGGTATGTCCAAAGGAATATTTAGTATCCATTTGATCCTTTATGCTCATCTTTCCTTGAGCTCTATTTTGACATGCACTATAGAATTTATACAATTAACCTGCCAGAGTTTACAATCCTTTGTCTTTTCCTTGTTTTGAGACATTCCAGTTTTTGAAAGATGCCTTGTTATTGTAGCAGCCAATTTATTGTCCCAATTAGGCATGCTTGCTTCCTTTTTACCCTTATCCAAGCCTTTCTTAACAGGTGGTACACACTGCTGCTGGGCTGCCACTGTGCTGTCCTCCAGTAGCCTCCTTGTAGCCTGTAAAGATTTATTTACTTCCTTTAGGTTCAATTCAACAAATTCCTAATTTTCACATCTCTTCCTTTTTTGAAGCTAACACTGGGAGAGTGACTGGGGGAGGGGGAGTAGGGTGGTGAGGCTGACCTTTTTACCTCTGTAAGGATGCTGAATTTGAATTTAGGACTTGTTTGCATTCTCATTAAAATAACACTGGCTGTGTCTAAGTAGGAATAGGGAAATATGTGCCAGGACTTACAGGGGTTTAAAAGAGTAATTTCTATTGGTGTCTCAAAGCTGCTTAAAAATTGGTAACATGATTGAGAACTACTTGAGGGGTTTTGTCTAATGAAAGTCAGAGGTAGTAAAAACTTGCTATAGGAATGAATTCAACAATGAATTATACTACCAACAATGGCAGCCTTCAAGATAAAGAGTAATTTATACAACTAAGCGCAGTAACCTTCTCCTATTTATTTAGTACTGCCATTTATAAACTATAATCAACAATCCCCTCTTTATTAACTTTAATATGTTACATATGCTATTTGGAGAATATCAGACATGGTTTTAATTAGTTAAAAGACAGGCACTAAAAATACACAGTAATCAGTGAGAAAGCTGAGACATTCTTTAGGTCATTTTTTAAGCTGATGCTTTACTAAAGCCCTACAAGCTCTCTAGATCTTCTGATATGCTTTCAGAACGTGGTAGTTTGAAAACATCAAATTAGTGCTTGTAAGAGGCATTTTACAAGATACATTTGGCTTTGATGAACAGCTTTCCTTTTCTAAACCTGAATCCTGTCAGGAAAACAAAGCAAGTCCTATTTATTTCACACATATAACTTCTCCTTGTGTTTCAATTCAGTAAAGAAATTGGTTACAAGTTTGGTTCAGATTTATATAGAATCACAGAATCAAACAGGTTGGAAGAGAATTCCAAGGTCATCCAGTCCAACCTAGCACCCAGCCCTAGCCAATCAACTAGACCATGGCACTAAGTGCCTCATCCAGGCTTTTCTTGAACACCTCCAGGGAAGAAACCATTAGTCCTCTAAAAACACTTGCCATGCCTCCAAAAGATTTTACTAACAATATTCAGTATATTGACAAAAATTTGAATGTCACTACAGGTGACATAGTTCAAGACTATGATGATTCATGTTACAGATGATCAGCTTAAAACAGTATAGGGAAACTATATTTCTGGCATGGTTGAGGCTTCACTGGCTTAATATTCTTCATATCCAATATTGTGCATGCTGTTTTCCAGACAATCCTAGCAGTGCCTATTGGCAAAGCTGGGATTTTAATATCATGGCACAGATCACTGTCATTTGGGCCAACAGTTATAATCACAACAGACTGCTCTTCTCTGTTCAGGCTTTTGCTGAGTTCCTGATTTTCTACTGCTTGCTTGCTTTTATCCTACTCCTGCAGAGCTTTTCTATCTGCCCACACCCACACCACTCCTTGTTCCTCTCTTCACTATTCTCCTTCCCCACTTTGATTCCTGTTGCCACCTCATCGTATCCTCTTTATTCATGTCTCCTACAAATTTCTTTCTTTCTATCAACAAAACTATGTCTTTGTCTCTGGTATTGGTCAGAGAAACAACTAAAATATTGAAGCTGATGCTACTGAACCTTTGCTTAGACAAATATCCGAAGAAAGCTCTGTCTCAATTGCATTTGGCAAATGCAGGCATGTGGTAAATGGGAGCTTATATAACACTCTAGCTACCGAGCTGTCTGTAACCCTTTGCCAGTGTCAGAAAAGCCTGTAATAAGGAAGGCCCTCTGCATTCAGCTTTGAATCAAATCATTAAACATTAAATCTAGGAGTTAACCTCTCCCCCCGCCACTGCCATGTCTGCAGCCCAGCTCTGCTTTTGCCTGGTGATGTCCATGCAATGCACCAGCTTCTGTGGAGAAAGTGGCAATTTTGGATCTTTTCAGAACATTTCAAAAAGCAAGGACAAACCATGGCATAACACAGGCATGCAGGCTCTTGCATATACTTCTCTTTTCACATCAAACCCCCTCCCAATCCAAAGTTAATAAATGGCACTTGGATACATGGGCAAGAAACTCCACAATTCGTGGTTATTGCTTTGAATTGAGTGCTGCATGACATGAATATTGCAGAGTCAGAATAATCATGGACACTCCACTCTGGGCTCTGTGAATAACCAGACTAATGCTGTCTTGGGAAAAAACACTTAGAGAACAAACTTGTGACCAATCACATTATCACCCCTTATTAATTTCTTTCACAACCTCTGGTAACCCAAACATTTCAAATTCTTTCCAAGTGACATCTGTATTCATGCATCTAACTTACATTAAAATCCACAGCAACAACACTACCCTTGTGTAAGCGAATTTCACAGTCAGCCCTGTTCTTGTACTCGCTGAAGCTCATTGCCCTTTGGAGCCCAGCTATCAGCTTTTTTCTATTGATCTGCTTTGCATGACCAAATACAAAGGACATCCCACAGCCACCTGTAAACCCTTCTAGTTTTCATCTGAAAACAGTTCCACTCATGCACTATTTCTCTGCTCTTCCCTCACCAGCTTCTACTATCTATCAAATGCCCTCTTTCTGTCATTTAGGAGTTGAGTTAAAATTGCAGGGCAAGCAACAAATTGATGGAAAAGTTTCCCCCCAAGTTACATGTATTGTCTGCACTCTACCAAGGCTGCTTAAAGCATCTTACACAGCATGGCAAGAAAAATGAACATCAGCATTTCAGCTCTACAGAATGAGTTCCCATTGTGCTGATTGACATGTGAATACATTTTCTGTCTGAGCTAATAAGGGTTTTTTTCTGCAGTTAAAATAGTTTTCACATTACACTGACCAACATGCTTAATATAAATGTTTTATTTGGGTCAGGATTTTAAACTGTCAGCTTTTCTTAGTTCAAACCTCTTCTTTGGAGTCTCTTAAATTAATATTTAAGTAAAGTGTTTTCACTTAATCTGAATATCAGCTGCAAACTAAAACAACTTGTCAGGAGTGAAAATGCAGGCTGTGAAAGCAAACCCATAAATTTCACCCATTTCTGCAAGAGCAAAATAACTACACTGAAGATCACTGGAACTGTTCCAAGAAAAGGGGACATTTATACTGGTTTAAAGTCAAATTTAACTTCAGAGATTGAAATTCCCTGGACAGACTTTGGATTTTGAAATCACTGTAGGTAAGAACATCAGAGCTAGAAAACCTCAGCAGGAGAAGTTTTTACAGGCTGGTCTGAGGTTCTGGGCAGCAAATCCAATTTAACATAATATTCAGTGCTTGAAGTATGATACAGCTCCATTCTCCAACTCTCATGGACATGCCTATATGCCTACATCTCAGCTCATACATCAGAGACTATAGGTCATTTGTCTTCCATGCAACAGTTTTCAGAAGCTGGCAAAGGTCATAAAAGTGATAAGGACAGGTGAACAAAGTAAGAAGGCAGATTCAGGACTCCCATTCTTAGCCAAGAGTGTGGCAAAATTATATATATATAAATAAAAGGAAACATGGAAGCAAAACTTACTACAACATAGTCAGTGTGACTTCCTAGATTGAGCAACATTTCTTCTTTCCAGTGGCAGGGCCATATACAATCTTAAGTCAAATTTCTAAACTGTAACTGGTTTTGCTATGAGTGCAAAGCTCTCCATGACAGATCTACAGCCTGACTCATTATATTCATATTTAGGTGGTGGAGTCACCATCCCTGGAGGTGTTCAGGAAAAGACTGGAAGGGGCACTTGGTGCCATGGTCTGGTTGACTGGCTAGGGTTGGGTGCTAGGTTGGACTGGATGATCTTGGAGGTCTCTTCCAACCTGGTTGATTCTATGATTCTGTGATTCCATTCAATGCCTAGGGACATATTTCTTCTTATTCAGGATGGTGATCTCTGTTTCAAGAATTTCTGAAGATGTTGCTAAAACCTTAATAATTGTATATATCTTTAGTTAAGACATCTATAAAATACTTGTGAAATCCAGAAGCTCTCACAAACCCCAACCTGGAACAGTTAACAAATAACATTAGGAGTGGGTGCTTAAGTAGATACCACTACTTTTAGGCTTGGTCACTGGAAGTTTTTTGGGGGGAAACAGTGTATTTTTCAAGTGCATTGAAAGGAGAAACCTAGCTTGTCTTCTGGCAGAAATCACAAGGCTGCTATGAGTCTCAAAAGGTCACCTAGAAGGCACACAAACTGTTCCTGGCCCATGCTTACCTAATCCAGTTGCAAAGACTTTCTGGTGATGAAGGCAACTTCTCCACTACTTCTGTGTGCTTGTCATGAGAATTTGTTTCCTAATATCAAACCTGTAATGATTACAGAGTAATGATTACTCTGTATAACCCACAAAAAAATTCTCCTTGGGAGATACAGTGGAAGAGCTCTTCAAGTGCTTGAACCAACTGCTGTCACTGCTCTCTTTGAGCTGTGTTAGCCTTTGAGAAGCCAGAGGCTCATTTTCATTAATGAAGTATAGACGTGCCTCTGCTCTTTGCCCCATGTTAGCTACCAGCCCTGTGCTAGTGACATAGAAATGTATGCTTTCTACATGACATGATATGCAATCCATATTGGGACAATGGTTCTAATTCTCTGCCAAATCTAGTACTGGCAAACTCTTAACAGATGGGAAGATCTGAAAAATAAGAGCTACCAGCAAACTTCTGTTAGGCTTTTTTTTTTTCCTACAAAAATTAGTAGATTTCACTTTTTGGATGTAGATTACTTGCAGAAATGTTGTCATTGAAACAAAGCAAACTGTATCTAGCAAAGCAGACCCACACACTGCTGAAATGGGGACAGCTTTGTATTCACAAAAGTGACCATCAGAAAGGGTGCAGGTCTCTTACTATTTAGTCTAACAACTGAAGGAAACAAAGGACCAAGATTTTTGCCTTTTTTTTTCTTAAGCAGCTCTTACACAGATTATGTTGGGAGTATTTTCTGAAAGACACTCTCACATCTTAGTTGAAATCAGGTCTAGTCAGGGAAGGAAGCTTTTGCTTCCTTTTGCTGCTGATTAAGAGTCTAGGGCTTAAAGGGCAATTTCAGACAAGGAAGGAGATCTTTATCTCTGCCCTTGGAACAGTTCCCACTGTTGTGCTCATTTCCCTCCCTCTTTTAATTACAATTTACAGCTGAAAAACATCTCAGAGAATGGTACCAGCATACCAGCTGTTCCACGAAGATTCTAGATTATTCAACATTGTTGTATTTTCAATACTTATAAACATTTCTAATAATACTACATGGTTTCAATCAGTAAATAGCACTTAAGAACTCCCACAGCTGTTTTCTGAGTAGCTAAAGTAGATCAGCTTGTAAGAATCAGCGCAGAAAATTCCTCCTTTAAAAAACACAGAGTGGGCTGAAGCCATCTGGTGAGTATTACAGGTCACCTTCTCCTCTCAGCAATATTCAGACAGGAGAATGTTTTACAATGCAAACCAGTAGGAGAGTTTAGGATCAACTCTCAGCATTCAGACATAAAACACAGAATCATAGAATTGGATGGAATGGACCTCTGGAGATCACAGGATCACAGTATCACCAAGGTTGGAAGAGACCTCATAGATCATCAAGTCCAACCCTTTACCACAGAGCTCAAGGCCAGACCATGGCACCAAGTGCCACGCCCAATGCTGCCTTGAACAGCTCCAGGGACGGCGACTTCACCACCTCCCCGGGCAGCCCATTCCAATGTCCAATGACTCTCTCAGTGAAGAACTTTCTCCTCACCTCAAGCCTAAATTTCCCCTGGCGCAGCCTGAGGCTGTGTCCTCTCGTTCTGGTGCTGGCCACCTGAGAGAAGAGAGCAACCTCCTCCTGGCCACAACCACCCCTCAGGTAGTTGCAGACAGCAATAAGGTCACCCCTGAGCCTCCTCTTCTCCAGGCTAAACAATCCCAGCTCCCTCAGCCTCTCCTCGTAGGGCTTGTGCTACACAGAAAGTGTCAATTAGAGATTGAAGAGACAACTTGACCTAGCATGATTTAGTTTGCATCAGGGTGGCATATACAACCTCTAGAACACTATTATTTTGTATGCTTAACCTTAATGGGAAACTCCAATAATGAGAAATAAATAAGAAGGAAAGACTCATGAGAAAGTCTTTAAGAGAGGAACTGTTTGTTAAGGCATACATCACAGTCCTTTTAAAATACAGATACTTTCCTGTTAAGCCAAAAAAAGTCTTAGTGTTGTGAGGTTAGTTTGTATGTTCTACTGTTATTTCCCATTACTGAGAGGCTCTTCTATACCATTCCTGAGCTGTCTAACCCCAAGACCTGACCCAAGAGTGTCAGAGAATAGTGAGAAGCAGCTGGGGTCCTCCTTGGTGCCCTTAAAGTTGGGTGCTGTCTCACAGAGTCTGATCACAGCAAGCTAGTATCAGGGTCCATTGGCAGCCTCAGGCACAGCAAGTGGTGAATCAGGGTCAGAGTTGATCCAGTGGGTCTAATCTGGAGAAAAAAGGGGTGAAGACAGAGACAGGGCTGGAGACTAAACTGCAGTATGCCTCTGAGGCCCATTTGTGAGGCAGGGTTGGAGACCAACCCTCCTCCAGCATAGATCAGACAAGGTCTGGGTGTCCCAGGCTGGGTGGTCCTGTGGTTCTGGGCCCCCTTGGGCAGGTGAGGGTGGCCACAGGGAAGACTGGGCAAGGACAGCCAGGAACTGGCAGTGCCCTTGAGGTCATGGCACTGAGCTGATTTTGCCTAAGGATATATTTTTTTAAGCCTGATGGTTTGAGACCCAGTAACCAAAGGATGAAATGCTTTGATTCTTTCATTCAAGGCTTTGAAACCCATTCACGTTTCTATACATGAATACATACTAGAAGCCTGGCTTTCTCAGTGTAACCTTAAAGCTGCATGTTCTAGGTTGTATCTGTCCATTTCCCACCATTTGCCACTGCAACTTTCATGCTGATTTAGGGGTGTTGGTTATTCCATGCCCAGCCCAATTATCAGAGAGAACTGAGGGGGAAAAAAGTGAAGCTAAAACTCACTTTTCTCATCGTTATGATTCTTAAGTCTGGGCTGAAAAACAGAATCTTTAGGCTGGAAGCTAAAACTCACTTTTCTCATCGTTATGATTCTTAAGTCTGGGCTGAAAAACAGAATCTTTAGGCTGCTCATTCCTCCTAGAACTTCACATCCAACACTTGAGCCATCCTGAACATGGGGACCAACACAGCATCTGACTGCCTTGGTGGTGTAGTTGTAAGAGCAGAATGTTTTGAAATTCTTTTCCTCAGCCTTCAGCTTCATGCAGGTGCTGTGCACAGCACTTGTGCGTAGCAGCACATCTCCCAGGGCTGCACAAAGGGAGGCCTTCCCTGAGGCTCAGTAAGGGATCATCCTGTTAAGCAGTAGCTACTTTGCTTTCCTACCTCTGAATCAAGTTGTTTGGCATTTTTTCCCATAATAATTACATCCTCAGAGCCCCTGGAAATCCCCAGCTCACGCATCTTCTCAGACTAAACAGTTATCTCCTCTCTTATCTCTATTACTGCATCTATTCCCAATGGCATTTCTCAGTCTTTATTGGGACAAACTGAGTCCCACCTACTTTGATGTCAACAAAGCCTGTTCACCTCCATTAAAGCCAGCCTTGTTCATCATAAAAGGCATGTTACATTCCTTTTGCTGAGGAAGAGAGATAAATGAGAACAAAGGAATTATTTGGGGGGGGTGGGGGGTGTCAAGGTAAGAATTGCTTGGAGAACATAGGCTCTCGGAGCTGTTTTGGCCCTCCTTTTGCCCTTGCATGCTCTGGAGCAGCACACAGACAACAGGAAAATCCAAGGGGGCTTCCCTGCAGCAGCCGAATTAGCAAGCAAAGAGTAGAGGATCTGTATTGACTTAAAAGCAGTAAACCACACTTTCAAAAAGAAAAGTGACCAATTCCTCAATCTCCCTTTCTTCATTTCTGTACATCCAAAATCTGATTTGTTATAGCCATAATGTCATGTAGAATCTTAACTCCTGGAAAAACAGAGCTACCTATAATGATGCTGTTATTTATTATGTGCTAAGTGATGTTGTACACCAGAGATTTGCTCTGCTTTATTACTTCATTTCATCCTCCAGGAAAATGCTTGTCTCCTCTCCATGTGGATAAGAATTGATGAGAACAGGTGTTCAGGATTCCATTTCACTCAGCTTCCATTACAGTAGTTACTAACTCATTTTGTGTGCATGCTGGTGCACTCAGACCAAAATCTAAGTAGACAGAAGCAGAGTAAAACAAAGTAAATCAGAACCATCTAGAATGGATTTTAGCACCTGTTCTGCTTTGCATGCTGACTGTTCAGGTACACTATCAAATTCACTGACAGTTTAATCACTTCCCTCAATACTGTAAAGAAATTCCTTAATTCTATTATGATGTAGCACTACAAACTAAAACAATCAAGCAAAGCCAACCAACCAAACAACCAAAAAAACCCAACAACCAAACCAACAAACCCCTAAAACCCCATAACAAAACAACCAAAACTAGATTAAATGCTCTCTGCTTACAAACCAGGGAAAACGAGGACATACCTTGTCACCCTGTGCCTCACAGGAGGAAGAGGAACCAGACATAGTTTCCAGAGGATCCTGCTAAGCACTGAGTCACCAGCATTCAGCCAGCCCTTAAGAAGGCAAGCCAGACCAGCTGGGTAGTTGGTCAGATTTGAATCTGAACATGCCCTACTGCACAAAGAGCAAAAATCAAACCCAGCAGCACTCAAACACCCAGTCGGCAAGATTACTTGCCTCTGGGCACCTCAGTAAAGCCCTGTGCTAAGCTCTCCCCTTAAGCATTTGAGTGACTCTCCTTCTTGCTGACATCTGTGTTGTACTCTGCTCTTCACTCATACTCAGCAATTCACCTCCTGCAGCTGCAGAAAATCACAGAATCATAGAAAAAGGCTTTTAAAATTGTCAGGTCCAACCATTATCTAACTCTACCAAGTCTGGTAGATTCAACCACCTGTCTGGGGAGCCTATTCCAGTGTTTAATAACCCTCTCAGTGAAGAAGTTTCTTCTACTAACTAATTTAAACCTCCCCTGGTACAACTAGAGGGCATTTCCTCTTGTCCTATCACTTGTTAGGGATAGGAGACCAACACCCACCTTATTACAACCTCCTTTCAGGTAGCTGTAGAGAGCAGTGAGACCTCCCCTCAAGCTAAATGAACCCAGTTCCCTCAGCTGCTCCTCATAAGATCTGTCCTTCAGACCCTCCACTGCCTTTGTTTTCCTTCTCTGGACCTGCTACAGGACTTTAATGTCTTTCTTTAGTGGGCACCCAAAGTTTAAGAGTGCATTCAAGGTGTGGCCTCACCAGTGGTGAGTACAAGGAGACAGACTTCATTACCTGGCCTTTGTGAATCTCATACAGCTGCCTTTGGCCCAGCCTTTCCAGATCCCTCTGTAGAGCCTTCCTATCCTCAAGCAGATCAAGGCTCCTGCTCAGTTTAGTGTCATCTGCAAATTTACTGAGGGTGACTCAGTTCCCACATCCAGTTCCTTGATAAAGATACTAAAGAGAACTGGTCCCACTACTGATCCCTGGGGAGCACCACTTGTGACTGGCTGCCAACTGCATTTATGCCCATTCCTTATCACTCTTTGGGCCCAGCCAGATTTTTACCCAGCACAGAGTACACCTCTGTAAGCCATAAGCACCCAGTTTTTCCAGGAGGATGCTGTGGGAGACAGCAACAAATACTTTACTGAAGTCCAGGCAAACCACATCCATAGTTTTTCCCTCATCCTTTAGGTGGGTCACCTTATTGTAGAAGGAGATGAGCTTTGTCAAGCAGGACCTGTCCTTCATGAACCCATGCTGGCTGGGCCTGAACATACTGTCTAATGGCACTCAAGATTATCTGCTCCATGACTTCCCTCGGTAAGGAGGTCAGACTGATGGGTGTGTAATTCCTCAGATCCTCCCTCTGGCCCTTATTATAGATAAGCATCACATTTCCAGTCTCCAGATAACTGGGACCTCCCTGCTTAGCCAGGACTGCTGACAGATAATGGAAAGTGGTTTGGTGAGCACTTCCCCAGCTCTTTCAGTATGCCATCTATCCCCATAGACTTGTGCATGTCTTAGTGCTACAGCAGGTTGCTAAACGTCTCCCCTTGGATTATGAAAGCTTCATTCTACTCCCCACCCCTGTCTTTCATCTCAGTGGGCTGAGAACCTAAAATGGTCCTACAACTAAAGACTGATGCAAAGTAGATACTAAGTACCTCAAGCTCTTCCCCAGTGTTGGTCCCTGTGTTTCTCTCTGCATCCAGTATAGGATAGATTCTGCTTAGTCCTCCTCTTGCTGCAAGTGTATTTGTAAATGCATTTCTTCTTGTCTTCTGAAGCCAAACCAATTTCTAGTTGGGCTTTGACCCTTAATAATTGTCTTCCTGCATAACCTCACAACATCCCTGTAGTCTTCTTGAGCCCTTCTCCTATTTTTTTTCCCCATGCTGGTGCTACTTCTGACCTCTGGAATTTAGGAGTGGAAGAAGAGAATCCTCTGTGAAGGTACCATATGAGCGGTGACAGAACTGTCAGTGCTCAGTTATGACAATCATTGACTCTCTCTTATGCATCTGTAAACTGATGTAGACTCACCCTGCAGGTTGAATCCCTGCCAGGACACAGCAAGCAGGTTATTTGTGCTGTGTTTCAAATGTGAATAGCAGTGCACCAAATTTTGAAACATTTCAAGCATTTCTGTAAATCTGACCCACCCAGTGCAAACCACCTGCAGCTGCCCCAGGTACCCCTTTCCCTGTGCTACCTGGGCACTTAGAGAGTGCTTATTTCCTGTAAAAGGTACCAGTGTGCTTTCAGTGACAGGCATGACATGAAACTCTTACTCCTTAAGCAATAAATACACTTAACAGTAGTCAATATGATGGAATTTCAATTAGTTTCTAGTAATTACAGTATCACAGTATCACAGTATCACCAAGGTTGGAAGAGACCTCACAGATCATCAAGTCCAACCCTTTACCACAGAGCTCAAGGCCAGACCATGGCACCAAGTGCCACGTCCAGTCCTGCCTTGAACAGCTCCAGGGACGGCGACTCCACCACCTCCCCGGGCAGCCCATTCCAGTGTCCAATGACTCTCTCAGGGAAGAACTTTCTCCTCACCTCCAGCCTAAATCTCCCCTGGCACAGCCTGAGGCTGTGTCCTCTTGTTCTGGTGCTGGCCACCTGAGAGAAGAGAGCAACCTCCTCCTGGCCACAACCTCCCCTCAGGTAGTTGTAGACAGCAATAAGGTCACCCCTGAGCCTCCTCTTCTCCAGGCTAAACAATCTTCATGCTCTGAATTACCAACCTTAAATAATGCAAAGTGAATACTAATTATATTTGCTAATTATTTACTGTCTGCAACTACTTGAAGGGAGGCTGTAGCCAGGTTGGGTTGGTCTCTCCTCCCAGACAGCCAGCAACAGAACAAGAGGACACAGTCTCAAGTTGTGCCAGGGGAGGTCCAGGATGGATGTTAGGAGGAAGTTGTTGGCAGAGAGAGTGATTGGCATTGGACTGGGCTGCCCAGGGAGGTGGTGGAGTCACCGTCCCTGGAGGTATTCAAGAAAAGCCTGCATGAGGCACTTAGTGCCATAGTCTAGTTGATTGGCTAGGGCTGGGTGCAAGATTGGACTGGATGATCTTGGAGGTCTCTTCCAACCTGGTTGAACTGAGTCTAGGAGACAAAAGCTGGATGTGAACCCGTGACAAGGCAGCAGAGAGAGGAGAGTAGTGCAGCAGGGCTCAAGGGGAGGAAGGCTGGCTGTCTCAGGGCATTGGGCCTCTTACCAGTGGCCTTTTTTTCAGTGATTACAAACCTACAGAGCAGACAGGTGGGTCTGGGCTCCCTTCCAGAGTCCTCTGAAAGAAAAAAATCATTAGATGTTCAGGTCTTCAATAGTAGATGGCTGTGGGATGCAGAGAAGGGTGCAGGCTGGTTGCAGTTAGCACATTTGGTGCTGACTTCTCCTGCCAAGTTTCTTTGAAGCCACCATACCATGGGAACCACCTGTGTGTAGTCTTTGATTCTGCAACACACAAAGCACTCTTTATTTGTGTGGAGAAGGAAAATGAGCTCATATAATCCAATGACTGAAAATAGTCCAATGCCCGCAGCAGCTTCCATCTCACCCATTTGCTCCTCTGCATGTTGGATAGGGACTGCAGGAGTCAGGCTTCTCAGTGAGACACTTCACAGCAGCTGTAAAATGTGCAGAACTTCAATATGAAGTCAGAGGGAATGAGCACTGGGCCTTGACTGAGGGACAGGAGAAATATGAGAGGTCATCTCCAAATTCACGTGGTGCTCAGATGCTTCTATTTACCCCAGCTCATACATTCAGAGCTAAAAGTACCAGATTATACTAAGGTTGGGTTCTGAACTCCCAACACCTGCAAGGTTTGCAGCTACACACACTCAGTTTTAATTTGAATTCCTCTCTGTTTTATGTAATTTCCTGCAACATGCTGAGGAGGCAATATTATTTTAGCTGTTCTTTTCAGCCTATCAGGAATGTTCTGTAAAATATAGTGACCTACATTAAGATTGAGTTTTGGCCAACCAGCTCAAAGGATTTCTCACCAATATGCTGAAGAATGAATTCTACCATTCACACATAAGGGCAGAGCTAAAATCTCATCTGTATATTGTAGAGTTTCCCAGATGTAACTTCAGAATCACAGAATTAACCAGGTGGGAAAAGACCTTTGAGATCATTAAGTCAAACCTATTACCCAACACCATCTAATCAACTAAACCATGGCACCAAGGGCCACATTCAGTCTCTTTTTAAACACTTCCAGGGACAGTGATTCCACCACCTCCCCTGGCAGCCCATTCCAATGCCAATCCATGTAAATGGTCCAGTGAAGGGCTATGAGGATGATGAGGGGACTGGAGGGCATGGCTGATGAGGAGAGGCTGAGGGACCTGGGGCTGCTGAGTCTGGAGAAGAGAAGACTGAGAGGGGATTTGATAAATGTTTGTAAGTATCTGAAGGCTGCCAGGAGCAGGGTGACAGGCTCTGCTCACTGCTCCCTGGGATAGGACAAGGAGCAATGGGTGTAAATTGCAGCAAAAGAGGTTCCACCTCAACACAAGGGGGAGCTTCTTTACTGTAAGGGTCACAGAGCACTGGAACAGGCTCACCAGAGAGGCTGTGGAGTCTCCTTCTCTGGAGCCTTTCAAGGCCTGTCTGAATGTGTTCCTCTGTGATCTGTGTTAGATAGGATTGTCCTGATCTGGCAGGGGGGTTGGACTCAATGATCTCCTTGGGTCCCTTCCAACCCCTAACATCCTGTGATCCTGTGAAATGCAGACATGCTCACCAAAACTGGGATAAATACAGGAGACAGTGTTGTCAGAAGAACAGACAAAGGTAACACAAACACAGTAATTGCTAAAAATAAATTATGGTAGTATTGTCACTTTCAAGTAAGGGAGACAAATCTCTACAGAGTGGTAAAAATTACTTTGGTATTATAATCACATTTAATAGCAAAGAATTGGGTCAAAATAGTAGCTATTGTTTCAGGTTTTTTCTGTCAAGAAATCCAGCTGTGATCTACAAATATTAATGCAGCAACCTTCACAGTACCTGAGAGACACAGGAGTACCATTATAGAGTGTGATGGTTTGGGTGTCACCTGCCCCCCACACTTTGGAAAATCACCCTGGAGGTGCTCAAGAGAAGACTGGATGAGGCACTCAGTGCCATGGTCTGGTTGGCTGGTTAGGGCTGGGTGCTAGGTTGGACTGGATGATCTTGGAGGTCTCTTCCAACCTGGTTGATTCTATGATTCTATGATCTAAAGCTCTTCAGGTCATAATTTCAATTAATGGAGTTAAACAGAGAACAAATTTCTGGTCTTCAGCTGATGTTAGCTTCAATGTTGTCTATTAGATATCAGCAACCTATGATCCACTCTAGTGCTAGAACTGCAGTGAGTTAGCTACAACTGAGTTGAACTTGCACCTGCTTGAAACCTTGCTAAGCTCTACTGGTGCCACAGAGAGCTGCAGTTTGTAACCTTAGGGGTGTGTGGTGGTGCAGTTGTGCCAGATGGTGGCTATGTATAGCATGGAGAAAGCTGACATGGCATATGGCTTGAGCCATTAAAACCCTAAATATGCTTCACTTTAAAATAAACATCTGACACAAATATCATCTAAATGGAGAGTCTTATACAAACACAGTATCAAGTGATAGTCTAATCCTGTGACTATTCTCAATTACTGAAAATTTTGGGTACATCCTTGTCTGGGATGCTGTACTGGAAAATCTAGGATTCCTTTTGTAACCCCTGAGACTAGATAGCTCCGAGGAAAGGAGCTTTAAAATAGCAAGTCTAAAAACACCTAAAGCATACTATTCCAAGCTGCCTCTACTCGAGCCTAAAAAAGTAGTGATGACCTAGCTTGTGGCTTGGCATAGCTTTACAGAACATGCCAGACAATCATGGAAACTCTGCCAACACTAATATCACATTTCTAGGAACTGTCCAAGCAATAATAGTCCAAGTTATTGTATGGGATGAACAAAAGTTTACCTAATAAGTATGATTTTTGTGAATGCAGCAGTGAATTAAAAATAGGCTATTAGAGCTATGCTGAATTGTAAGACCTTCACGACCCTCTATTGATCTGAAGTTGATGGGATCTCCCCAGAGCAAGATAAAATAGATGTGACTTGGTAGAGAGGAAACAAGTCTCATTAATGTGCTCAAAACTTTCACTGCAGGCTAAATGGGTGCAAGAATTTCTGGTTCCTTCAGCCAGGCTATCCTAGATGTCATCCTGAAGTGCCTAAAATGTCTTTGTTAAAAGAGAGCTACTGGTATGCCCTATATGAGGACTGTAGTGTATGCTTTTTCTCAACTGAACTCAAATATCAGGCATGCTGAAAGGCTTCAGTTTAATTGCTTTCCAATTTTAAGCTGTTTATTGCTTATTGTTAGTGTCTTGGTGTGGCATATTCTGCTTCAGAGGCTTAGTCATTGCACTCTGTGATAAGTCGACTAAAGGTTTAAGATTGTCCCTTAACAGTGAGACAGAAATGGAGAAGTGCCTTTGTGTGCATGAATGCAAAGCAAAATGTTGTGCTACTAAATTGGGGAATTAAAAGTTTAACACAGCTTATTAAAAAAAGGTGCCCAGATGCAAATGCCATTCAGAAGTAGAGATTTAAGTTCATGTTTGTTCTGAAATACAAAGTCAGAGTTCAGGACTTTGTTTCTGTGGCTTCTGAATTCTCTTGTACAAACAGATATTCAAGGTGCACAAGGCAATGGAATATTCTGATGAAAATGCAAGCTTTGAGGAAGTGAACTTCTCCCTAAAGACTCTTTCTTTGCAGCAATTTAGTGCAATGTGCAGATATTTTGCTATAAATCTGAGAAAATGAATTTTGCTTTTTTTGTTTGAAGCTTATATCTTCCTGACAGTGCTTGTGGCATTTCTAACCTATTTAAAATAGTAATTATCTGAAGTAATGTTGACCTTCTGCCCTAGTTCAGCATCATGCCAATTGGTATAAATCCAAAGAAAGCATGACAAAGCCAGGGTCAGGAACAACATCAGAAAATGATCAGTATGAATCCTGATGCCGAACAAGCTATATGCAATTACTCTTAATGAGTTTTATTTGTGAGTGACAAAGACAGTGATTAAGTTCTATAGGCCTCAATTCACTAAACAGACCAATTCATTCCCTCATTATGAGATGTGGCTTTCAGCAATGCATGTAGGTGTCACTTTCTGAGTCAAAATTCCATTCTCAGAACTATTTGAACAAGCCAGGCAACAGGGCACTGCAAAGTAATGTAATCTTACCTGATAGAGTTCTGTTCTCTCAGTTGTAGTGTCTTGTTGCTTAGCACACATTCTGATATTGAGGAAGACCCATAGGAAAGGGTAGAATCATTTGAGTAAGCCTCTTTTAGTACTGGCAAATGCAAAAATCAAGCATATTTTTCACTCCCTGGGGCATTCAGGGTTTTTCCCCCCGACTTTTCTTGCTTTATGATGTAAACAGACTTCTGTTTAAATGTGAGATAACTCAAAAAAAGAACTAAGAGGAAAGAAATCATTAAGCCAGCTACAGAGATTTTATTATCACAGTAACTGTTCTGTGATGTTCCTGGGTTAAGAAAAAAGTAAGATTAACATCACTTATATACTCGATAATGTTTTGGATTGCATGACAGTAGTAAAACCTACTACAAACTGTAGATGGTTTTGTGCTATGTGTATTGCACCCAAAGTTTTGTTACTTGTGTTTGCAAATATGCCCCTTACTAAAGGAACTTGGGTAAAATTGGTGCCATGGTCTAGTTGACTGCATAGGGCTGGGGGATAGGTTGGACTGGATGATCTTGGAGGTCTCTTCCAACCTGGGTGATTCTATGAAAATTGATTTTGAAGATGATTCTATGAAATTATTAATCTGACACTATTCTTAAGTACTTAAGTGGTTACTCTTCCATTAGCCATCTAAATCCTTACCTAGTCTCCAGTTTTGTACTTGTGTTATTGACAAAGATCTTGTCCTGCAACCTTGAGATCACAGCTTTTCCATCTTCCATCACTGTTTCCAGCCACAGACCCACATTAGCTGCCAATATAAGTTGTCTGATACCACATTCACCCGCTCATCCAGCAACTTTGGTTTCCTTTTGCTCTCTCACAACCCTTCATTATTACAATCTTTCATTATCCATTCCACTCCATATGCCTGGAACTAATCTTCTTTTCAACCATATCCATGGCTTTTCTAATAAAAGATGATCTATTATCATGACTGAAATATGACTCAAACCTACCGGTCTTGATTCCAGTACTGCACATTAAGTCTGATTCAGTGCCAGCTGGCACTGGATGGGAAAACCCAATTACTTCACTGAGCTTCTGAATGAGTCTGGAAAACTGTGATTTGCTCACATATTAAACCTCCTTCTATTTAAGTGAGGTAACAATGGCCCTCATTTTGTATGACACTCGGTGTTTTATGCCCTAGAAATCTCAAATTATTTTTCAGACTAATTTGTCTACTGCTGACTCCAAAAGGGGAAAAAAAAAAGATTTGTATTACTGAGCTTGAATCTGCTTGGAGTCAAAGCAGGCTGTCAGCCTCTGATGTTGGAAGGAAGATGTCTGAGAAGAAAAAAAGATCAGTTCTCTTTATAAAAAAACAACAACAAAACAACCAAACCAAACAGCACTTCTTTCTCCACATTCCAAGTAGCTAGATCCTGTTCTTACACTTCAGAAACTGACAGAGCTTGGCAATGGATTATGAAATAATTTTCTTTAATGCTCACATAGAAGAAGAAGAACATTCCAAATTGTGAGAGCATGACAGGGACTAAAAGAAAGGGTGAGCAGGTAGGTGAGGAACAGATGCCACCCTGCAGACAGTGTGCTCTTGTGGGCTCTGCTCTGGCTCCTGACACACTGGTCTCAGTACTGGTGCCCTCAGACTTGCAGTAGAGTTGGGATGATGGATTGTGTTTACTTCTGAATGAAACACAGGATCCTAGGATAATTCAGGCTGGGGGAACCTCAGGAGGTTCATATTCTGAGCTCCTCTTGCAAGTGGGATCAACTATGAGATTAGATTAAGTTGTACTAAGCTTTATCCAGTCTGGTCTTGAAACTCTCTAAGCATGGAGAGAGATTGTACAAGCATTGGAACAGATTGCCCAGAGAGTCTGTACAATCTCTCTCTATCCTTTGACTGTCCTTAGAGTGGAAAAAAGAGAAGTATTTTTTTCCTTATTCCAAATCCCTTTTCCAGCATCACAGACTACACTGCCTCAGTTTAGCCAGAAGGATGCTGTGGGAGACAGTGTCAAATGCTTTACTGAAATCAAGATAAACCACAACCACAGCTCTACCATCACCTATCCATCTAGTTCTATCCACATAAAAGGCTGTCAGCTTGGTGAAACATGACTTCCCTTTGGTAAAACCATGTTCATTGCTTCTAGTGACCCTCTTGTCCTTGCTATGCCTAAGGACAGCACTGAGGATAAGCTGCTCCATCACCTTTCTGGGGATGGAGGTGGTGAGACTGACCAGTCCATCCATAATTATCTTTCCAAAGACCATCCGGGCATGATCAATTAACCTTTTAGGTTGATGTTTGGGGGTTTTTAGCTTGGGTTTTTTTTGAGGATGTGTATGACTTGCCTTTTTCAGTCATTAAGCACCTCCTCCAGACCTCTCTCTGGCTGCAGTTCCAGATAGGCTTCAAGAAGATGGCCTTGGTCAGTCGTGTTCTTGCTCTCCTTTCCGTCAGACACCTTGTCTGGATGAATAAAGTTCACCTGGAACAGAAAACAATGCATTCCTTTGAGTTTCCCTTTCCATCTAACAGAGAGGAAACTGCAAATCTGCTGCTGTCAGCACAGGCAGCACAGATGGAATGATGCCCTTTACCTGTGTGTCCCCATACACTTACAGGTCGAATTTCATAGCCCTGCTGTAGAACCCAGGAAAAGTAAGGGATAAGAGGCTGGGTTGAGGAGATGTTACTTTATACCAGGTAGCAAAACTTCCCCTTCTAAACCTCCTCATTGAGCTGAAAAGACACAATAAACCTTCTTCAGTGACCTCTGTACAAAAAAAAAAAAGGCTCTGAATTGCCCTTCTGTTTATTTCATAGAATCACAGGATCAACCAGGTTGGAAGAGACCTCCAAGATCATCCAGTCCAACCTAGCACCCAGCCCTAGCCAGTCAACCAGACCATGGCACTAAGTGCCTCAGCCAGGCTTTTCTTCAACACCTTCAGGGACAGTGACTCCACCACCTCCCTGGGCAGCCCATTCCAGTGCCAATCTCTCTCTCTGGCAAGAACTTCCTCCTAACACCCAGCCTGGACCTCCCCTGGCACAACTTGAGGCTGTGTCCCCTTGTTCTATTGCTGGTTGCCTGGGAGAAGAGACCAACCCCACCTGGCTACAACGTCCCTTCAGGTAGTTGTAGACAGCAATGAGGTCTGCCCCTTTGTGTCTATACATAAAAAAAGTGCTGAGGAATTGTTTGCATTAGCAGAAAGGATGAATTTCCCAAAGGCTCCTGTGGAAATGGCAAGACTCTCCTTTTGTTTAATGGGAAAATCTACCCTGGCCAAACACAAAACTGAGTGCATCACATTTAGCAGAGCTACTGTCACAGGCTGCCTGCCAGTACAGATTAGGAAAATGCTCAAGTTCAGCTTTCCAAGCTGTCCTTCAAATTCATACAGACAGCTGCCAAGAAGTTTTTTTTTAGCCTGCAACTAAGTGAGACAGAGGGAGAAAGCAACTGGTTCTAGTTATCAGTCATAACTGGCACCTCACCAGGTATGCCCTGCTAGGCATGGAGAGAATGGTCATCTCAGAAACAGGGTGCAGCAGCTTTCATGGAGACACATTAGTGCTTGCTTTGCTGTCACTATGACATGTACCTCTGTTCATGGCATCTTCTTTCTCCACAGAGGGAATCCAGAATATTTGTGAAGCAATATGCTTCAGCCTGCTCTGAAACATTCACAGTCAAGGCAGCTTTTCCTCCTCCTTATGTCTCCTCCAAAATCAACCTGGTATTTTGTAGGGTAAGCTTCTCCTCAGAGTAGCATACACCATGCCACCACTGCATGGACAACCACTGACCTGACCCATACCACACAAGACCCAGAAGTCTCTTTTCTCATCAAAACTTGGTACATACAGATAGGTAGATGATACCATTTGCTCTAGGTCATAGAATCATAGAATCATAGAATCAACCAGGTTGGAAGAGAGCTCCAAGATCATCCAGTCCAACCTATCCCCCAGCCCTAGCCAGTCAACTAGACCATGGCACCAAGTGAAACTTATCATACAAACTTTCTGCATCTGCCTGCTAAATCAACTTCTACAAAAGATTTCATTTTCCTCTTCCCCTGAGAGATTGGTTAAAGCTCAAACAAAACACTGTTTGTCATCTTAATGTTTGTGGGCTGCTTCCCCTTGCAACTTTGAAAACTCACTCCCATGCTACCTATACAAATACTTGGTGGTCGTTCATCTGGAACTGGAATAGGGAAGCAGTTGGAGCTGTGAGGCTCTTTGTGTTGTAGTTAGAATTGCACAGTTAGAAATCCAGCTGTTCTCTTGACTCCTTATCCCTTTTCCCGGTGCTCATAATTCAGATTCCTTTTGGCTTCAATTTTCCACACTTCCTCAGCCCAACAGTGATTATGTTAGACATCTGAGTAAAATCTGTTGCACAATTTTTGAATGACTGAAGTGTGAAAAATCATGGTCATACACTCTGATCAAGTATAAATAAGCAGTGTGCCCAGGTGGCCAAGAGAGCCAATGGCATCCTGGCCTGCATCAGGAACAGTGTGGCCAGTAGGACAAGGGAGGTTATTCTGCCCCTGTACTCAGCATTGCTCAGGCCACACCTTGAGTACTGTGTCCAGTTCTGGGCTACTCAATTCAAGAGAGATGTTGAGGTGCTGGAGCATGTCCAGAGAAGGGCAACAAAGCTGGTGAGAGGCCTGGAACACAAACCCTATGAGGAGAGGCTGAGGGAGCTGGGGGTGTGCAGCCTGGAGAAGAGGAGGCTCAGGGGGGACTTCATTGCTGTCTACAACTACCTGAAGGGACATTGTAGCCAGATGAGGGGTGGCCTCTTCTCCCAGGCAACCAGCAACAGGACAAGGGGACACAGTCTCAAGTTGTGCCAGGGGAGGTCTGGGCTGGACGTAAGGAGGAAGTTGTTGGCAGAGAGAGTGATTGGCATTGGAATGGGCTGCCCAGGGAGGTGGTGGAGTCCTACTGTAATTCCTTAGTCTAAAACTGAACAAGCTAATACCTGCTCACAACTGCAGTATTTTCTTGAGAAAATAAATCCACTTTCTATTTGATGAGCACTCCACATGCACAGTTGCATTGTTTTGGTCACAGAGGCATGCAAATACACATTTCTCATGCATCACAAGTGAAACTTCATTCTATCCTAAATCAGAAAGAGAAAACACCAAAAAGAAGCCAGACTCCATTGTTAGAGTACCAGAATTTAGCAGAAGGCAAATGTTCTAATTTATCTTTTCATATGTTGAAGACAACTAAAAAGCAGCTCCACTGAAGGTCTGCTACTTTTCTCAGCACTGGCCTTGTGAAGGGTTTGAAGTCATTATGTCTATCTCCCTGCAAAGAGCATGGCTTACTACTTCTCTGGCCCTTTTGGATTAAGATTTCATGAATGCCAAGCTTCTTAGGGATTGTTTTTTTCCACTGGAAGGAATTCAGGGCTCTAAAGTTTCACCACTCTTCTCTGAATAGATCATATGGAACCCACAATAACTTGGTCAATTTTCATTTTCATCTTTATATGTATACATAAAGTCATAATGTCTAAAGTAAAATTTACTACTTGCTATGAAGGACAGTCCTTGAACATGCTTTATCTACAAAAACCCAGTGCCATTTTTCCAAGCACAAATACTTCCAAAGAAGCATAGCATTTCCCCAGAACTTCCAGTGACTCAACAGATCCACAGCTTTGGCTGATGTAAACTAGCATAGCAGTAATAAATGAGGCTATGCCACCCACATCAGCTGCAGATGTCTCTCATTGCACAACACTGGTAAATTTGGTGAAGACATACCTCATTTATGATCTTACTAATGGATCATATGTCTACTACTGATCATAGAATCACAGAATCAACCAGGTTGGAAGAGACCTCCAAGATCAGCCAGTCCAACCTAGCACCCAGCCCTAGCCACTCAACCAGACCATGGCACTAAGTGCCTCATCCAGGCTTTGCTTGAACACCTCCAGGGATGGTGCCTCCACCACCTCCCTGGGCAGCCCATTCCAATGCCAATCACTCTCTCTGCCAACAACTTCCTCCTAACATCCAGCCTAGACCTCTCCCAGCACAACTTGAGACTGTGTCCCCTTGTTCTGTTGCTGGTTGCCTGGGAGAAGAGACCAACCCCCACCTGGCTACAACCTCCCTTCAGGTAATGAGGTCAGCCCTGAGCCTCCTCTTCTGCAGGCTGCACACCCCCAGCTCCCTCAGCCTCTCCTCATAGGATTTGTGTTCCAGGCCCCTCACCAGATTCATTGCCCTCCTCTGGACACATTCCAGCACCTCAACATCTCTCTTGAATTGAGGGGCCCAGAACTGGACACAGCACTCAAGGTGTGGCCTGAGCAGTGCTGAGTACAGGGGCAGAATAACCTCCCTTGTCCTACTGGCCACACTGTTCCTGATGCAGTCCAGGATGCCATTGGCTCTCTTGGCCACCTGGGCACACTGCTGGCTCATCTTCAGCCTACTATCTATTAGTACCCCCAGGTCCCTTTCTTCCTGGCTGCTCTCAGCCACTCTGTCCCAGCTTTTGTTACTCTTCCTTTGAGAGTTTACTTGAAAGCTGTAGTGTCTGTGGGCCATAAACAGAAGACCGAAAGACTAAAGCTGCTTTGTAGATGATTATAAGACAGAGCAAAACACTTCTCAAGAAATGTGTATTAAAATCATGAGGGTTTTCAATCTGGAAACACTGCCATGCTGTGGACCAAGTAGCTTTCCAGAAATGAAACAGTAAGTTGCAAAATAGGCCAGTCCTTAAGTATTTTGGAATGACAGCAGGCCAAGATTTTTGTGGCTGAAGCATAACCTTTGAAACTGTTATTTCACAAACAAGTGGCAAGCTCTATCCCTCTTCACACAAACACAAGGTTTGATTGCATCTGTAAAAACTGCCCCCTCAGCACTTCCTTTGGCTGATGTGCAATGCTGACTATTCATGGAGTGAGACATGGAAAGGCATCTCTTTTTTGGTTTGGCCCTTATAAACGTTTGAAGCTTTGGGGGCCAACAGCTGCTTATCTTGCAAAAAGAATTTCCTGCTAGTACCCTTCCAGTGTATTTGTTCACCAGAAGCACAACAAATGTCAATGAAAATAACAGACTGTGTTCCAGTCTTTGAAGACAATTGAGAAATCTCAGAGTTTTTCACTTCCTGGATAGACTCAGACTTCAGGGATGAATGAATCAATCACAGCTCTGCTCAACTCTCATCTAGTTCTGATGACTGTTGGTTGCTGTGCTAGCTTGAGCCTAGCTAGAATGCTTTGGTGTGAGAGGAACTAGATTATAGGCTGTGAAAAGGAAACAGTGGTGATGTCTGCTTCACTCATAGGCTTGCTGAGATGTATAAGTACAAGAACATAAATATAGATAACAGGGTCGCTCTCTGAGTCTCTCTCTGGCTTTGGGCTGAACTTCCCTCTCTAACCTAACCTGCTCTCTGTGTGACTAATCCATCTGCTTCCTAAGCCCCCTGGCCCACCCTCCAAACTACCTTGAGTGTAAGGCAAAGTCTTGGGTAAGTAAAGGTGGAAGGGTGAAAGCCCCTCCTGGGGACTCAGGTTTCTGAGAGGGCTGTTGTGTTCCTGTATTACTTTTAAACTTGTCTATTTCTGTCTATATTGTAAATCTCTGCTTGTCTATTGTGCTAAGCTGTAAATAATAAGCTTCATTCAACCTCCAGAGCTGCTGAGTCTAGTCTGGGTGACTCCCAAATTGGGGGGTGGGGGGGGGGGAACACCCAAACCATCACAGCTGGACCGAAATGACAAAGGCATTGTGGGAAGCCCATGGTTTTGGATATACAATGCACTTCCTATAGCTGTGATAGCAATCATTTTAGGAAAGATTGAAGGCTTCTAATTGTAAAATCCATGGCTCTTTTCTTGCTACAATAGAATTCTCAGTAAATCTATTGTTCTGGCTTCATTCAGGTTAGCTAATAAGCAGTGATTTTGGCTGACAAAATGAGACATTTTCCCATCTTTCTACCCTGTGGAAAGCTGTACTGCCTTTAGAGTTATCTTGCTCAGCTAATTTCAGTTATAGTCACAGTCGAGGCTCTGTGGATGAACCCATTCAGGGCATCAAACTGTGTCCAGAGGAGGGTGACCATTGAAAAAAGGCTTTGAAGGCAAGATTTATGAGGAGCAGCTGAGGTCACTCGGTTTGTTTCACTTGGAGAAAAGGAGGTTAGGGACTGACTTCATCACAGTCTCCACCATTCTCAAAGAGGACAGCAGAAGGGGAAGTGCTGATCACAAATTCAAGAGAGGCCCATAAGCCACATACAGTCAGACTTACAGTTTATTACAGGGAATACAACTGCATTTTCCCTTGATACTCACTGAACCATATATTAAATCACTTCCTTTATAAGGATGATCTTGGAGGTCTCTTCCAACCTGGTTGATTCTATGATTCTGTAGCCAGATGGGGTTGGTCTCTTCTCCCAGGCAACCAGCAACAGAACAAGAGGACACAGTCTCAAGTTGTGCCAGGGGAGGTCTAGGCTGGATGTTAGGAGGAAGTTCTTCACAGAGAGAGTGATTGCACACTGGAATCAGCTGCCCAAGGAGGTGGTGGAGTTGCCATCCCTGGAGGCATTCAAGAAGACTGGATGAGGCACTTAGTGCCTTGGTCTAGTTGACTGGATAGGGCTGGGTGCTAGGTTGGACTGGATGATCTTGGAGGTCTCTTCCAACCTGGTTGATTCTATGTTCTATGATCTTTTTAATCAAGAATGTAACAAAATCCACATTAGAACTAATGTGAAGGTGGCTCTGAATTCCCACTCCCTAGCCCCACAGTCCAAACCTAGTGTGTTTCCCATGTGAAGGGGAACAGTCAGTCCTTTCTAAGGATGCTTTCCCATTACTGAGTGCACAGTCTTGGGTTAGGAAGAGTTGATTCATTGTGTTCACTAGCATTTCAAAAGTAGTTAGCTTGGCTGGGGCTCTATAAAAGATTGCTCTATGCATATAGGAACTGCTGAATACAATAGGGAATAGCATATATTTACATTTTAATGCGGCCCTGGACAGGCTGATGTAGTTGGAAATGTCTCTGCTCAGTGCAGGGAGGTTGGACAAAATGACCCTTGAGGTCTATAAATCCCTGTTGAAGAGACACTGAAGCCCATGGTCAGGCATGAGCAAAGGCTGTTTAGGAAGGACCATCATGGAAGCAAAGGAGGGAGGCTTGTGGCGAGATTGACCAGTCAGTACTGCTGTATGAAGCTGGAGGACATGCTCATTAAGCACATCTCTGGGTCAAGAACTGATATGAGGTACAGTGAGAATGAGTTTGTAAGAACTACCTGACAAGAAGAGGACATAGCAGAGGAGGCTCACTGAAACGATTAGTAAAGGTCACCTGCTTTTATGCTCTCAACCTCATGTGGTTTTCAACCCTCTAGACACTGACAACCCATCGTTATGTGAGCATTCCAGGAAAACCCTGGATTGTGTTGGTGATAATTTCTTAACACAGAAATGTCTCACTTGTAACTAATGCTTCACCAGACCCACTGCTCACAAACTGTGAAGAGCCAGTGGAAAAAGAAGTCATGGTTGGCAGCCTGGGTTGCAGTAACTCCAGGATGATCAACTTGAAAGAAGGCTGAGAAGGAAAGCAGCAGCGTTATGACTCTGGATTGCAGACTCTGGTTTGTTTTCAGGGAATTGCTAGGCAGAGCGCCCTGGGAAGCAGCCATGAAAGGGAAAGGTGCCCAGGAAAGCTGGCAGAAAGGAAATGTATTGAGAGCTCAGGGACAAACCATCCTGTTGTACAGGAAGACTGGGAAATCTGGCAGAAAAGCTGCTTGGCTTAGCCAGGAGCTTCTCAATGAACTAAGATACACATAAAAGGAGTGTGTGAGAAGGAAACAAAGAGAGTGCAGGAAAGAAGAGTTTAACAATATTGCTTGGCAGTGCTTAAGGACAAAGGCTGTAAGGACAAAATCGAGATGGTGACAACAGAAGACAATGGGTGTGTAGCTAAAACTGGCCATGGACACAAAGGGCAATAAAATATGTCAAAAGCATGTTAGCTGTAAAAGGAAGTTCAGATAAAAGGTAAGTTGGTGAATGAATGAGCAGAGTGATAACAAACACAGAAACAACTGAAGTACTGGAGTCTTCTTTTGCTTCTGTCTTCATAGGCAAAGCCTGTTTCCAGAGCTCTGTATCTGGCAGGTACACCATGCTGACAAACACAAAAGGCAAGGGCTGAGGCTTGCTAGGAGCTGATAAAAATTAGCTTGACACCATGCAGATATTAACTGGCACCTGAGCGCCCCAAAGCCCTCACCATGCCTTTTGATTGTTTGGAGCAGGTAGCTCCCTCAGCACTCTCGGGTGGATTCCATCCGGCTCCACAGACTTGCGAGTGTCTGGGTGGCACAGCAGGATGCTAACTGCTTCCTCTTAGATTATTGGGGGTTTATTGTGCTGTCCATCCCTGTCCCCCAGTTCAAGGGGTTGAATACCTTGAGGAGAGCTAGTTTGACTACTCCAGACTGAGCTGGGGTTCTGCCTTTCTAATTTTGTCTCCTGCATGATCTGATAGCCCCTCCAACATCTTTCTTCTGTTTCTGCAAGGAGGAAATATTTGCTGTAGGTGTAGTTCTGGCATCAGTGTATCCTCCCTGATGCACAGTTTTGGTTATGCTGGCTACATTGGCAGCAGGAGGCACCTGAGCAAACTGCACTGTCATTAGACATGGATACAACAGAGGTGAACTGCGCCCATGAATTCCAGTCTTGCTGCCTCTTAGGCACTATTATTACCACTATGGGGGCATAAGTCATGATTATGCTTTTTACAGTCCTTATACTGTACAAGAGCCTAGCCAGCATCATAACCTTACTAATTTGACTTGGCTAAGACCTACAATTCACGGGTGTGTATGAGGAGGAAGAGTTTCCACCTTGCCACAAAGACTTAACAGGACAGACTGAGCAGATGAAATCCCATGAAAGACTGAAAAGCAAGGTGGGTGTGGTGATTCTGGGTTTTGATTGTCATGAATATATTTACATTATGAATTCCCCTAGGTCCCTTACATTCCCTTTGCGTTGGTGGAAGATGGTATAAACTCTGATCACATCCATGTTGAGTACTACAGCCTCTAGCAGGAAGACAAAGTGCTGTTTTGTAAAGGAAGGAAGGGGGAGAAGGTAGACAGGAGGAGTACAAAGAATTGTAAACAGTTCATCATTTGGCCAACTGGCAACTGTTTTGTATTATGCCATTGCCCAGTTCACTTCCTCACTACAAAGAAATAGCTGCTTGAAAGCCCTTGCACTAAGGTGGTGGCTACCATACTTGGAACAAAAACTATTTCATTATTTGGCTTGCAATATTTGCTTATTAACAGCTCAGCCTCAGGCTTATAGAGCTTGTGGAATTCAGGATATGTTTACTAAAAGCTGTGACTTAACCTCCAGGTGTGGTATTAGCCTAGTTCTCTTGGGTGATCATAGAATCACAGAATCAACCAGGTTGGAAGAGACCTCCAAGATCATCCAGTCCAACCTAGCACCCAGCCCTATGCAATCAACCAGACCATGGCACTAAGTGCCTCATCCAGGCTTTGCTTCAACACCTCCAGGGATGGTGCCTCCACCACCTCCCTGGGCAGCCCATTCCAATGCCAATCACTCTCTCTGTGAAGAACTTCTTCCTAACATCCAGCCTATACCTACCCTGGCACAACTTGAGACTGTGTCCCCTTGTTCTATTGCTGGTTGCCTGGGAGAAGAGGCCACCCCCCACCTGGCTACAATGCCCCTTCAGGTAGTTGTAGACAGTAATAAGATCACTCCTGAGCCTCCTCTTCTCCAGGCTAAACAGGCCCAGCTCCCTCAACCTCTCCTCATAGGATTTGTGTTCCAGGCCCCTCACCAGCTTTGTTGCCCTTCTCTGGACACCTTCCAGCACCTCAACATCTCTCTTGAATTGAGGGGCCCAGAACTGGACACAGTACTCAAGATGTGGTCTGACCAGTGTTGAGTACAGGGGCAGAATAACCTCCCTTGTCCTGCTGGCCACACTGTTCCTGATGCAGGCCAGGATGTGATGAATTAAGACACACAAACTACCTTGAGACTGCAGAGCAGATGGGGTCAATAGAAGATGGCACAGATGGCATGAACTTCACTGGTCAGAACTGAAATCACGTGTCCTTTCATAGAAGTTCTATCATACAAAACAATGAAGAAGTCTAGGCTGTAAGGTCACACTGTGGCTGGCTGGACACAGTTCTTCTGGAAGGTGCTAGACACTTGGACTACCTTGGAAATTAGGTGCCTTCCCCTCTGTGATTGCAAAGCTGCTGTTAGCTGCCTGTAGAAGGCCTCATTAACTTCCTGATCCTGATCAGGTGGCCTGTAATAGACACAACTGTATCACCCATGCTAGCCTGTCCCTTAATTTGCACCCACAAGCTCTCAACTCGCTCCTTAGCCACCTCTGGACAGAACTCAAGGCATTCGAGTTGCTCCCTCATGTAAGGAGTGACTGCACCACCTCGCCTTGCTGACCTGTCTTTCCTGAAAAGGACATAGCCATCCCTGACCACGCTCCAGCCATGGGAGCTGTCCCACCATGTCTCTGTGACTGCCACCAGGTCACGACCCCTCGACCACGCGTGCATTTCTAACTCCTCCTGTTTATTCCCCATGCTGCGTGCATTATCCATATCCTACCACAGGTCAAGACTCTCCATACATTACTTCATTTTCATTATCCAATAAAGGCAAATTGTATGGCCTGGCTACAGATCCTCTGTCACTCAGCTAAACAGCTGGTAGTGCATATTACAAGGCTTATTTAAAGCTCAAGTACTTTCACCCACCCACCCTAACAGCTAAACTTGGCATGTAAGAGCATGAACATAAAAAAACCAAAGCAGTGTAGCATTTCAAAGAGGTATTCAGGAAGCAGACACGGTGTCTTGCTCCAGCATGGAGAGCTCTGTTACTGGATGCATGGTACGTGCTTTAAGAATGCACCTATCTCTGGTATGGAAAGGGCAGATCATCTAGGTGTGGCTGTACAACTTACCACGTAGCTGCTCACTCTTGCATTTGCTAGGCTGAAGCACTGGGTCTTTTCCATCATTGCCTACTGCTAAGATTTCCATTTCAGAGAAATCTTCACAAATGAATCTTGATTAGAAACAAAGGAAGGATTGTTGTTTTTTTTTCATACATGGAGGCAACCTCAACAGTTTGTAATATTGACATGTCTGGTGGTGAGCTGAGGAATAACAGTTTTCAGGCATGAGTATTACCTGGTTCTCATTTTCTGGGAAAGCCACTTCCATCTCTATGTTTACAATTCAGCTTTATCCACTTTGGATGTAGTTACTCAATTTGACTCTCTGCAAGTCATTTGCAGCTTGTGCTTGGTACAAACAGTGCCTCACACAGCCTCAAGCTACGCCAGGAGAAATTCAGGTGTTTATTGGCCGTGGTGGTGTTAGGTTGGTGGTTGAACCTGATGATCTTAGAGGTCTTTTTCAGCTGAAGGAATTCTGTGATTCTGTGAAAATCGACTCTAAGTACATTTTAGATATTCATATAAAGCTCACTGGAAAGTTATAATAATCTTATGAAACGTTAAAATTTGCACTGCGTGGTAAAAGAAAAGAAAAGGGGAAAAAGGCATTAAGAAAATGTTTAGGGGATGATTGCACTCGGGGAAACCTCTGCATATGGTGAACCGCATTTATTTCCTTCGCCCAGATACAGGCTTTAGGCTTTGCCGATAAACTGAGCCAAAGGCGCCCTCTTGTGGGATAACGTGGGAAAGACAGCAGCAGATACAGCCCAAGCGGGCAGGTTTAGAAAGCCCTGAGCTGTTCTGACTCCGGGTTTGCTTTTGGTTTTTTTGTGATGGTAAATGCGAGGAAGGGGGCATCTCTCTGATAATTCTGTGCTAAGTAAGAGACTGAGCTGGAGGGCAGAAGGGCTCTGCAGCGGGACCTTGACCGCCTGGACAGATGGGCAGAGGCCAATGGGATGGGGTTCAATAGCTCAAAGTGCAGGGTGCTGCACTTTGGTCACAACAACCCCATGCAGAGATACAGGCTGGGGTCGGAGTGGCTGGAGAGCAGCCAGACAGAGAGGGATCTGGGGGTACTGATTGATACCCGCCTGAACATGAGCCAGCAGTGTGCCCAGGTGGCCAAGAGAGCCAGTGGCATCCTGGCCTGCATCAGGAATGGTGTGGTCAGCAGGAGCAGGGAGGTCATTCTGCCCCTGTACTCTGCACTGGTCAGACCACACCTCGAGTACTGCGTTCAGTTCTGGGCCCCCCAGTTTAGGAAGGACATTGAGATGCTTGAGCGTGTCCAGAGAAGGGCGACGAGGCTGGTGAGAGGCCTCGAGCACAAGCCCTACGAGGAGAGGCTTAGGGAGCTGGGGTTGTTTAGCCTGGAGAAGAGGAGGCTCAGGGGTGACCTTATTGCTGTCTACAACTACCTGAAGGGTGGTTGTGGCCAGGAGGAGGTTGCTCTCTTCTCTCAGGTGGCCAGCTCCAGAACAAGAGGACACAGCCTCAGGCTGCGCCAGGGGAAATTTCGGCTCGAGGTGAGGAGAAAGTTCTTCACTGAGAGAGTCATTGGACACTGGAATGGGCTGCCCGGGGAGGTGGTGGAGTCGTCGTCCCTGGGGCAGTTCAAGGCAAGGTTGGATGTGGCACTTGGTGCCATGGTCTAGCCTTGGGCACTGTGGTAAAGGGTTGGACTTGATGATCTGTGGGGTCTCTTCCAACCTTGGTGATACTGTGATACTGTGATACTGTGATACTGTGATACTGGTTTCAGTCCCAACATAATCAGAGCAAAGAGATGATTTATTAATCACAGAATCTTAGGGGTTCAAAGGAACCTCCAGAGATGGAGTCCAACTCCCCTGCCAAAGCAGAATCACCTAGGATAAGATGCACTGGAGACTCCGCAACCTTCGCCAGAGGAGCCTCCACAATTTTCCTGGACAGCCTGTTCCAGTGCTCCATCACCATAAAGAAGTGTCTCCTTGTGCTGAGGTGGAACCTCCTGTGTTCTAGCTTGTGCCCACTGCTTCCTGTCCTATCATTGGGTACCACCAAAAAGGCGCTGACACTGTCATCTTGACACTCACCCCTCAGATATTTATAGACATTGATAAAATCCCTTCTCAGATCAAGACTAAACAGCTCCAGTTCTCTGTCTTTCTTCATTGGAGAGATGTTCAAGTCTCTTAATCACCCTCATAGCTCTCTGTTGGACTCTCTCCAGCAGACCCTTGTCTGGGGATCCTAAAACTGGACATGGTATTTCAGGTGTGGTCTTAACTAGGGCAGAGTAGAGAGGTAGGAGAACCTCCCTAGACCTGCTGATCACTTTTCTTAATGCATTTCAGAATACCACTGGCCCTGTCGGCCACATGGGCACTTTGCTGTCCACTAGAAGAACTCCAAGGTCTTTCTCCCCTGCACTGCTTTCCAGCAGGATGACCTCTCATCTGCCTGGTGGCTAGTGTTATTCCTCCCCAGATGCAGGACTCTGCACTTGTCCTTACTCAACTTTGTGAAGTTCACCTTTGCCTAGCTCTCCAGTCTGTCCAAATCTTGTTTGGGGGGGGGGGGGCAATCCCAGCCTTCCAGTATGTCAGCCATGCCCCTCAGCTTCATATCATCAGAGAACTTCCTGAGGGTACATTCAGTTGATCAAAACTGGATCCAGTACTGATCCCTGGGAAACACCACTAGCCACAGGCTTCCAGCTGGACTCCTCACTGCTGATCACAACTTTCTGAACTCTGTTGTTGAACCATTTACCAATCTACCTCATGGTCTAATCATCTAACTCATTCTCCTTTAGTTTACCTACAAGGATGTTATGGGAGATGCTATCAAAAGCCATGCTGAAGTCAAGGTAGACAATATCCACTGCTCTCTCTTCATCTAGCAGAACAATCTGAATACAAATTTTAAAGGGAAACAAAACAAAACAACCACCCCCCAAAAACAAAAGAGAAAGGAAAAAAAAAAAAAAGAAAAAGGAAAGGAAAAGGAAAAGGGAAAAAGAAAAGAAGTATTAAGAGTGTTTAGGACTGAATTTGCTCCCTAATGAGTTAAGATGGAAACATGACAGCAGGTGAGACCTAGAAGACAGACATAACTAAAAAAACTTGAGCCTGAAAGGTTGAAGCTGGAGAGAAAGGCTTTGAGATGGAGTCAATGGCAAGAGTTGACAAGAGGAGCCAAGAACAGGGCAATAGCTTCAGTGTTTGTCACAGCAGAGTAAGTGTGCATTGCAGGAAAAAGCAGCAAGCTGTTACATTACACATAAGGGCCTAGACATACCTCTGTCCAGAACTGTTTGCAGAGGTCTCTACTCAGTGTTCTTTTCTTCTTCCAGATGTCAACTTTTTCTTTCAGTTCCTTCCACATATGAGGAAAAGGTGAGGATACTTTACATACCCTTAGTTGTAGCAAAAATGTTCAAAGGCTGCTTAGAATCCCCATTTGTATCAATATTCTATGATTACCAAATAAGAGATCCAGATACTTATGATAGGTTGATGCAGCAAAGAAACTAAAGGGGACATCTGATGACCTCTGGATTTGGGGCATTGTTTGGAGAGACATAATTCCATAATTCAGCATGTAGAAATATTTATAAGAATGGTAAGCCACAATTATCTCAGGCCTCTAGATGGTGGAAACAGCAAAAGGATTAAACCCTCTCTCAAACTGGTAGCACCAACGACTGTCTCCATGTCACTTGTGGTTGTACAGGCTTTCCCAAGCAAAGGACTCGGAACACAGGGAATTTATTTCCTATGTAACTTGTCTTTCCCTTATCGAGTCAGATAATACTTGACCCCACACAGGTGAACAGTGACTGCCTAAGCCCACCTTCAAACACAGGCTTAAATACTGACCTTTTCCCTCAGTTGTATTTCACACTGGTTCCGTACTGGTTAGCCATTCTATAGAACAATCTTGACAGTCTACATGTCATGGCATCACAGGAACTGTGAGCCCTGCCCAGCCTAACTTGGGACTCATTCTGAGCCCTACCCATGGTCCAGGACCCCACTTCAGCCCAGCCCAGCCCCTCAGTCCCTCACTGAGCTGTTCTGTGGATGTGCTGCTGTGCTTCAGCCTTACCTTCTGGCTAGATTTGGGACTCATCTTGCCAGTTGCTTCTCCACTGCTCTACCTCACAAACTGGAGTGGTTCACATAAAATTGAGGCGGCAGACGCTGGCGTTACTGCTCCCTCCACCGGGAACACGCATGGGTAGACCCCGGCTCTCCAGACTGCACCGAGGACTGCAGCGGCCCCAGCGGGCTCCGGCGACCCCTTCCCGCGGTGGTAGCGCGGGGGATGCGCCGCGCCTGGGCCGCGCAGCGAGCAGCTCTCTCCCCCAAGAGCTGGGCGTGGCAGGGCGCTTCCTCCCCTCCCCCCCTTTTCCATGTTTCCCTCGATTACCCAGCGTAACGGGAACTGCTGCGCGCCTCACCTGTGCGCTGCAGCCGCAGCGGGGTGCTAGCGACCACCCGCCCTCCCCAGCTGCGGCACGCCACAGCCAGCCCCTCGCCGCTCCTCGGGAGGAGTGGGATGCTGCGTTTGGGCAGGTGTGGCGTGGCGAACCGCTGCGCCCCGTAGCTGCAGAGCGAGGGTTAAACCACCGCGGGGAAAAAACAAATAGAAAAAAAGAAAAGGAAGAGGCAAGCGAAGGGTAGAGCACGCACGTTTGCGGGAGAACACGGGGAGCTGTCTCCGCGGCCGCCGGGGAACCCGCCGTGCTCCTGCCTCCCTCCACCTCTGGGGCTTCTGTGCCGAGGGGGGGGGGGGGGGCCCGCCGGGGTTCAATCCACGCTGCCCACCCGCTCCTAAACGCCGCGTCCACCGCGGTATGCTCGGTGCCGCCATAGGCTGCAAGGTGCGGTGCGTGAAACACGTAACCCTCAAACATTTTATTGTCCGATAGTTTTCCTACATGGGAATGGATGGGAAGTGGGACTCGTCGTGCCACACGTGGCACCGCTCACCACGTCCCAGTAGCAAAATCTCGCCGCCGCACCTGCCTCCTCCACATGCCCTACGCCCTTTTCGCTCCGTTTATATTGACAATGCAAACCAGAGTTGCCCCTAGTCAGGGGCCAGCTACACGCCTCTCACTCGGATCTTGTACCCACGTGAACTGGGAAATAGCCTTCATTGTTTCTGCTGAAAGATGGTGCTCGTGGCTTCGAAGCGGTGGGGTAGCCAGACCACTCCTCTCCGCGCCTCCGAATTGGAGCATCCCCGAGGAGATACCGCCACCGCGGTTCGCTCCCAGCGAGTCCGTTTTACCGTCCTTCCCCGGCAGCTGGGGCGACGGTGGAGTGGTCACTCTCCCAAGAGGCAGCGCCTGGTCCTGCCCGGCAGCCATTCGAGGTGCAGAGGGCGCCCCAGCCCCGCATCTCAACCGCTGTCGGGATACGGTAGCGCCGAACGAGCGCCAAGCAGGGCGCGCCAGGCTCCATGGTAGAAGGGCTCTACCTGGCAGCAGGTGTTTAAAAATAGGGAGGTGGGAGGGTGCGAGCAGTGCCCTTAGCTGTGGCGGGATGTGCTGAGGCGGACCCAGGGACGCTTTTAAGCGGGTTGGGGAGAAGTGGAGGGATACCAGACCTGAAGCCACAGCGACGTTCAGCCGCAGGAGCGACGGGGAGAGATCCGTTCTCCTGAAAATCGGGTTGCTTTCCTCTATTGTTTTTTGCCTTTTGTGCTTAACGGGCAGACCCTCTCCTTAAGCGTGCCGAAAGCACCAATGCCAGTGATTATTCCGTCTCTTCCGCCTGTGCCGCCCCTCTCCGGCGGGGAGGCAGGTCCCCGCGCTCCCCAGCCGGGCTGCACATATGGGCTGGCGGCCTGGAAGCTTCCCCGCACCGCCGGGGCCAGACCCGCCGCCACCCCACGAGGCACCGCCGCGTCGCGGGTGCGGAGAGTGGAGGAGCGCCCAGCACCTCGATGTGTGTCCCTGCTCCGCGTCCGCTCTCTTTGGGGCAGGGAGCCTGGCTTCTGCCTTCCCGCTCTCCCGTTCCGTCCTCGCCAGGGTCCTCCGGTCCTCCCTGAGATTTTTTTTCATGGGGCTGGGGAGATAAAGCTCCAAGGGACGTTCGCAGACCTCCGAGCGAGTCGAGCTGCTGCCTGCAAGGGTCCTATTTAAACCTCGGGTCCGTGCGCCCCCTAAGCGTGAGCGCCGCGCGGCGCATCTCCCGCCTGGAAAATAAATAAATAAGTGCGTGTGGCTTTTGAACTGCCCACAGACTGTCACAGAGAGGGGGGAGGGAGGGAAAGAGGGAGGGGGAGAGAGTGAGAAATGCAGAGGCAGCAGCCGCGGTAGCGGCGGCATTGCTCCAGCAGGCACTAGTCACTCCAGTCCCGGCGAGCGAGCAGGGGAGAGCCACAGCAGAGGAAGCCGAGCGGACTCCGGTCTACCTGGGACTCTCTTTGTGACACTCCAGCACACAAACACACAGGGGCAGAGAGAAGAAGCAGAAAAAGGTAAGGAGCGGTGTATCTCACTGATGCCATTTACACAGCAGACCCCTACAGCTGTGCATTTTTCTTTTATTTCCCCCCCGCCGCGGTGTCTCGGATGCGGAGAAAGATGTGCGTCTGAATGGGAAGGAGTGGGGAGAGCGGAGCCGGAGCCACCCGCGCGGGCACATTTTAGCAGCGTCGCTTTGAGGAGCTGGATTCCTCGAGAGGGGAGACCGCCTAACGCGGAGTCGAGGCACAAAGCGGACCGAGGCTGTGCTCTAAAATGTAAACGCCCGGAAAGGCTTTCTTGGGGGAGGGTAGCGATGGGTGTGGTGGGAGTAATAGTGGTTTATGGCCAATTTCTTTTCGGTTCCTTTAGCCTGTTTTCAACAGGAGGCTGCTAATGAAAAAAAAAAACACCAACCCCAAATCCCGACAAACCAAACAATAAAACCAAGCAAAACCCCAACCAACTGAACAACAAAAATCCCCGGAGCTCTCCGCGCAGCGCAGCGCTCGGAGAAGGAAACAGCACGCTAGAAGATGGCAGGGAGGGGGGGAAGCACTGGTGCAGGGAGGCGCCGGGCGGGGGTTCGGCGGCGCGGGCGCTGCGCTGCGGGAGGTAGCGGGCGGGGCCGGCGGGAGGAGCGCAGCCTGCGGGAGGAGCGCAGCCTGCGGGGGCGGCCGGGAGCGGGGCGGCGCGTGTCCGCTGTGGCGGGCAGCGACGCCGTTGCTCGCGGTGGGGTGGGAGGGGAGCTGCACTGCCCGCGTGGCCTTCCTTATCGCTGCTTGTGGCGGGGCGTTGCGGGAATGGTCGTGGAGGCTGCCTCGCTAGTCTGACAGCCACCCGTGAGGAACGGGCGGGGACTGCTACTGCTTCCCATCGTGCTGCTTCGCTCGCAGCAGCCTGCTCGCCGATGCGCCTTTTAAATGGATGTTTATGGAATGCCGCACCCCTTCTTCCTAAATTCTTTTTTCTCCCCGACCCCGTTTTCCGTTTTTACCCACCAAAGCAAGCCACACCTCGCCATAACCTTCTCCCTACCCGTCTCTCCCCGCGCACACGCGTGTTTCTCAAAGGCGGTTCCTAAAAGGAACTGACTCAGCTGGTCGCGGCTGCTCACGGAGAGGGGGAGAAAGGACGCACATGAGACCCACACATCCACCCTCTCGCCACGGCGGATGCGCGCCCAGCGCCAACGCTGGTCCAAAGCGGGTGCGCGGAACACGGCAGAAGCTCTCCTGCCCCTGTCCGCGCCTTTGTCTGTCTCCGGCGCATGCGCGGAGGTGGGGCTGGGGCCCGCGGCGGAACAAAGGCGCTGCGGTGGGACCACCGCGCCGCACCCCCTCCCCGTTTCCAGCCACGGTGAAGTAAATTCGTGCATCTTGGCGGCAGGCTGACATCATTCATTCCCTGCACTGTGCCTGGCTTAGATTTCGCATCTGGTACTCTGTGCGACGCAGGAGCTCACCCGCGCCTCGTCCCCGCCCGTGCATCCCCTCACCTCGCCGAGATAAAATGTGGCACTTGGGGGGGGAAAAAGAAGGCGGTGCTATCTCACCCCATCCTCGGCCTGCAGGGGAAGACGAGTAGCTGCAGGGTGTCCCTGGAGCTCCCCCGCCCCAGGCTCCAGCGACTCCCGCAAAACAGGCGGGGCAGAAAAGGGGGATCAAGCCGGGGGGGGGGGGGTCCTACCGCAATGGGAATGTGGCAGGTCCGTTCGTTTGCCTTTCGATCAGAGAGGGGGAAGCGGGGAAAGTGGACGTGCCCACGGAGGGGGCAGCCGCGGGGGCTCCGTCCGAAGGGGGAACAGCGGTGCCCTGTGTGCTCGGGCGGTCCCGGAAGGATCCATCTGCTGCGGAGGAGAAGTAGTCTTTCAAGAGAAAAATTGCCTTGTGTGTGCGTTAGTGCGACATTTTGAAACCTCTTTTGTTCCAATTGTTGCATCTCGGTGCTGGCATCGGTGCTCCTTCCTTCTCCGCCCCTTTTCTTTCCCAGCAGATGCTCATGTCCGAAATTAAGGTAGACCTTTCTTTGCAGGGTGAATGTGCATGAGCCGGTTCGAAGTGCATTGTTTTGTAAGCTAATGGTTGTTAGTTTATGAACAAAGGCAACTGGTGCATTCGTCAAGCTGGAGTTGAAGATTACAAAAGAGTATTGCAGATGGACTCCTAAGGAGTCGACACAATGGGGTTTGCGGATTCCCCTCCAGGGCGATAAACAGTCACTGGAAAACGCACACCCTGTGCCCCCTCACACGGCCATTGCTTGGCATTTAAAGCTTTATCAATTCAGGCCCCTTCTGAAGAATAATTGCCTTTAAACCCCTAAAATCTGACTGACCTCTGCTTGCCTCGTGCTTGCCAGGCACCACCTAGACCAGTAGCCCGGCTTCAGACACTGAGCTTTGGTTTGCACTGTAGCTGTTCTCCGTTCAGCAGGGGAGCGGGGGCGAGCCGGGGGTGGGAGTTCCGTACCAGAGGAGGATGCGGCATTTGCTGCTACTGTTGTTACTGCTGTCTCCAGAGGAGATACCTTGACCCGCACGATTCTTTTGTTTCTGAGAACTGTGTGCAGCCTCTCCAAGCTTTATGGGGCAGGAGGAAATACATAAAGACAACAGTTCTTGCACTTGCTGCCCCTACTCATTGTCACACAGATCTTCATGTGAAGCTGAAGCTTTGCTTTGTGATCTCTGTACCTACCTTCTGGACTGTATGCAGTAAGCGCTTTTCTTTTTGTCTGTCCGTTTTGTTTTCAGTGGAGAGTCCCAGCTCTGGTCTGTGGATGCAATAAACCTGAAGCGCTGGGAAACTCATGGTGGCTCTTTACTATTCTTGTATGCTCCATGTGTGAAATAGCTGTGTAATTCAAGGGAATTGTAGTGCCAAAAAAAGAATGTAGCTGTTAAGGAAACAATCATGAAGCATTTTTTTTTTCTGTTGATAAGAATCTCAGAGCATATCATATCCAGTTAAAATAAAATCAACATTAAAAGGTAAAACTGATAACGTTACTGGTCCAGTTGCTGCATGAGGTAAGAATCAGTTGCCCTTTCTTTTTTTTTCTCTCCATGATTTTTTGTATTTGAAATGTAACACCCACTGAAGCAAATGGCTGATAAAAGACTAATTGATTTCAGAGAGTGGCATACTTTTGGTGCACATCCTTTGCGTAAGATTATCACAGTATCACAGTATCATCAGGGTTGGAAGAGACCTCACAGATCATCAAGTCCAGCCCTTTACCACAGAGCTCAAGGCTAGACCATGGCACCAAGTGCCACGTCCAATCCTGCCTTGAACAGCTCCAGGGACGGCGACTCCACCACCTCCCCGGGCAGCCCATTCCAGTGTCCAATGACTCTCTCAGTGAAGAACTTTCTCCTCACCTCCAGCCTAAATTTCCCCTGGCACAGCCTGAGGCTGTGTCCTCTCATTCTTGTGCTGGCCACCTGAGAGAAGAGAGCAACTATCTCCTGGCCACAACCACCCTTCAGGTAGTTGCAGACAGCAATAAGGTCTGCCCTGAGCCTCCTCTTCTCCAGGCTAACCAATCCCAGCTCCCTCAGCCTCTCCTCGTAGGGCTGTGCTCGAGGCCTCTCCCCAGCCTTGTTGCCCTTCTCTGGACACGCTCAAGCATCTCAATGTCCCTCCTAAACTGGGGGGCCCAGAACTGAACACAGTACTCAAGTGTGCATACACCATCATTTCAGAACCATCAGTAGAGATGCCTCTATTCCTTAAGTATTTTTGTGTTTTGACCTTTCAACATCAAGTCTCTGGAATAAATCGTGTTTTCAAAGTGATGCTTCATGTCTTGCTTGTGCTGTGTTCCACTGGTGGCTTTGCCCAATGCAGTGAACCATGCAGTCCTTCAGCAGAGCCTCCTGTCTACAGGACAGTTTCCCTCTGAACAATGCTAAATTCTTCCCTTGTGTGGGCATTTGCCCATGCTCCACAGTGGGACATGCTGAGAGACAGAAACTGGTTGCAGGGTAGAAAAAGGCCTTCCTAGGAAATCTTGGGAGTCTTCAGTGCTGCTGCATTTCAGGCATTCAGCTACCATTGAGCTACTAAGTATTTATTTAGGAACATGCCATTGAAAGCTGGTTTTGCACTGATTCTGTAAACAAGAATTTCAGACTTTACATTTTTTTCCCCTGCATCTGCAGAAAGGGAGCAACTGCATTTGTACCTACATGTTTGTGTGCTGATCCCAGGTCTTGGTCATAGGATGGCTTGAGTTGGAAGGGACTTAGAGATAATACAGTTCCAACCTGCTGTTATGGGCAAGGATTCCTGCCACTAAATAAGGTTGCTCCAAGCCTTATCCGACTTGATCTTAAACACTTCTAGGGGTGAAGAGCCCACAGCTTCTCTGGGCAACCTGTTCCAGTGTCTCATCACCCTTATAGTAAAGAGCTTACTCATGTTGAATCTAGATCTATTCTGCTGTAGTTTAAAATAATTGCCCCTTGTCTTATCACCACATGCTCTTATAAAAAGTCCCTCTCCAGCTTTCCTGTAGGCCTTCTTCAGGTACTGGAAGGCTGCTGTAAGGGCTCTCAAAGCCTTCTCTTCTCCAGCCTGGACAGACCCAGCTCCCTCAGCCTGCCCTGGTAAGAAATTTGCTCCAGCCCTCTGATAATCTTTGTGGCCCTCCTCTGGTCAATCCAACAGATCCAGGACTGCATGTGTAAATGTGGTGTTTATTGGGTGCTCTGTAAATTCAGTAATTTCAACTAAGAAAACCAGATGCTATTCAAATACAATGAAGAGTTCTTAACCAGTATTCAAGGCTCTACCTTCTTTCCTGCAAGGGTAGTCAAGACAGGCCATTTTGAAGTACTGTACAGATGCAGTGATAGAGCTTCACAACTAAAGAAAATCCTTGAGCAGGCTTAGTTTACTTCTTTGTCAACCAGGAACGACAAGAATGAGGTAACAACTATAGAAATTGAAGAAATTCCTGAAAGCATTAAAGACTTGAAAATAGAAACCATATGCAACATAATAGAGGTTTCATGCATTGGCAGGAAATGCTTTCAAGATGTCAAAAAAGAATGCAGGGAATAGAAGGCTAAGGCACCTCATGCAGAATGGGAAGGACTTCAAGGTCAGCTCTACAGCATCTTGTCTCTTTCATCTGTTTCTCTTAAAAGCACAATACCAGCTAAGCTGCTGACTTCAGGATGGAGAAATACAGGTAGTTTAAAAATGTAGCTATTGATTATTTGAGATGAAAATTTGTAAGTTTAAAATAGGAACTGATTGGTAGCAACATGATTCCTCAAACTGCACATCAGATTCCTGACTTGCCAGAATCTAAAAATAAAATCCTTTGTCTTTCTTCAGCACACCAGCAAATGTAAAGAGATACTGATTTGTAACACATGTGGAATGGTCCAGCTTTGCCTGGGAGCAAGATGTGTTAGTAATTCCCTCTTAACTGTGGTTAATGGAATTTAACTCTGAGGAAGCAGTTTTATTAATAAAACCCTTCTGTCTTAAGACATAAATCAGAGGCTGATCTCTTTTGATGTCTTTGGTATTGTGCTCTGCAAAATGGAAATCAAGTGGCCCGTGTAGTTGATCTCATGTGGGGTATAGGCTGTTAAGTACTTCAGCAGTGCTGTAGTGTTGGGAAAGCCACATGCTTTTTAGTCATATGTTGCATAGTTTAGATTTTAGTTTGATAAAGTAGTGCCACATATGATTAGGATGTGCTGATCCAGGGATTTAAAAAAAAAAAAGAAGAATTTCCTTGTAGGAATTTCAGTCTCTTTTCAAAAGATTTGATTTTATGTACACTGCTCTAGAGCAGTCTACGTCATTCGGAGCAGCAGGCATTTTGTGCTCAAACAGTAGGACTGATGGTAGGAGCTTCATTCAGATTGGAGATTTGCTGTCCTTATGAAGGGTACAAAGCTGAACTTGTAATAAGATTGGTCCTTAACTAACCTACGTTTTGCTGCTTATAAAGGTATGTTGATGGGTGTTAGGTGATGGTGTCATGATGGTGGTTGTAGTACTGATGCATCATAAAGAGGATACGAGTGCGATGTTGAAGCATAACATTTTATTCCAGGCACAAGCCTAGTAGCTATAATGGCAAAGCTTCCCATAGGATCCATTTTCATGGCAGAAATCTGTGCCGTTATGGAATCATAGAATCAACCAGGTTGGAAGAGACCTCCAAGATCATCCAGTCCAACCTAGCACCCAACCCTATCCAGTCATCTGGACTGTGGCACTAAATGCCTCATCCAGGCTTTCCTTGAACACCTCCAGGGATGGTGACTCCACCACCTCCCTGGGCAGCCCAATCCAATGCCAATCACTCTCTCTGCCAACAACTTCCTCCTAACATCCAGCCTATAGCTCCCCTGGCACAACTTGAGACTGTGTCCTCTTGTTCTGTTGCTGGTTGCCTGGCAGAAGAGACCAAGGCCACCTGGCTCCAACCTCCCTTTCAGGTAGTTGTAGACAGCAATGAGGTCCCCTCTGAGCCTCCTCTTCTCCAGGCTGCACACCCCCAGCTCCCTCAGCCTCTCCTCATAGGGTTTGTGTTCCAGGCCTTTCACCAGCTTTGTGAGTTTATATGGCAGATTGAAGTACCTTCTGTACAGGTACTAAAATCAGGGAGTTTCTGGTCATCTCCTATTTCAGTAGTACTTAAATAGGAGATGGGATATGAGCATAACCCTGCTGAAGCACAAAGCCTGGTTTTGGCACGTGAATATTTTTTCTGCCATTATTGTTTTCCTTATGTTATTGGTTAGTGAAGGAGGGACTCATATTCAAAATTAAAGTTTTAAGATGAAGTAGAAGATGATCCTATATCAGAAAGCTGTAGGTGTGCATCTGCTAGACAAATTTAAGGTGATTGCTGAGCTACGGAGAAGAAATGTTGCAAAGTTAGACAAAACAAAGAATGGATCAACAATAATATGACTGATACACATCTCTCTCATCTCATTGCCTTAGAAAAGCACACAAAACAAGTGCAAGCCAGGATGTAGAAGCCAGTGAAAACCCAGTTGGAAGCACAGAATCAACATAGGAGAGTAAGATTATGAGAAACCCTTTGGGACATCTGTGTGTCCAAGAGACTGGAGTCTGAGAATTGCTGTCTCAGCTTCCTGTAGTCATCCTTCCTCAAAACAGTGAAGCTTCTCACTCAGAGAGAAAGAAAAACAAAACCAGAATAGAAGTAGTATAAAACTAGGAGCCTAGAAAAGGATAGCATTAAACTTGTTGCCAGATGCAGTGCTCTGATGATTTTGACATTCTGCATTCGTGCACAGTTTGCTGTTGCTTACATTCTGACCAGCATGGCCAACTGCATGATTGACTTCTTCTACTAGTTGTGTTGAGCTGGTGGGAGGATGCAAAATCAGTCATCTCTGAGTTAGTGAAAAGAGCTTTTCTGGGTTTCTTTCCATCACTACAAAAGCTGAGGCAGATGAGGAAGGTGTGCTAGCTGCTGTAACTATCAGGTTTCTAAGCTAGAAGGGCTTGGAGAAGGACTTATTTGCCTTCAGCAGCCTGGTGTGCAAAGTGTGCACCAGTGAGTGTACAGTCTGTTCTGAGAATAGCTGCTCACATTGAAGAGCAGGTGAAAGCTGCCTGTTGGCTCTTGCTTTCCTTGTCAGATCTATAGCCCTTGTGAAGCAAGGGAGACAGTTTGCTCTCCAGAGTGTGAAAATGAAAATCTGAACAAAGGTTTCAGGCTTTTAAATGCTCTTCTACAACAGAGCATACTGTTGCTTTGTGATTCTGTTTCACTAGGAGTGCATGAGGCCTCTGTAGCATACCTGAGAGCCTGAGATAGCTCCACAGCTTGTAATTTGAGTGCCCAAATTAGCAGACTAAAGCAAATGTGGTAATGTAGAAACTCTTTATAATAGAATAGAACCAACCAGGTTGGAAGAGACCTCCAAGATCAGCCAGACCTATCCAGTCAACCAGACCATGGCACTAAGTGCCTCATCCAGGCTTTTCTTGAACACCTCCAGGGATGGTGACTCCACCACCTCCCTGGGCAGCCCATTCCAATGCCAATCACTCTCTCTGCCAACAACTTCCTCCTGACATCCAGCCTATACTTCCCTTGGCTGAACTTGAGACTGTGTCCCCTTGTTCTATTGCTGGTTGCCTGGCAAAAGAGACCAACCCCACCTGGCTACAGCCTCCCTTCAGGTAGTTGTAGACAGCAATGAGGTCTGCCCTGAGCCTCCTCTTCTCCAGGCTAAACACCCCCAGCTCCCTCAGCCTCTCCTCATAGGATTTGTGCTCCAGGCCCCCCACCAGCTTTGTTGCCATTCTCTGGACACCTTCCAGCACCTCAACATCTCTCTTGAATTGAGGGGCCCAGAACTGGACACAGCACTCAAGGTGTGGCCTGAGCAGTGCTGAGTACAGGGGCAGAATAACCTCCCTTGTCTACTGGCCACACTGCTCCTGATGCAGGCCAGGATGCCATTGGCTCTCTTGGCCACCTGGGCACACTGCTGGCTCATCTTCAGCTTACTATGTACCAGTACCCCCAGGTCCCTTTCCTCCTGGCTGCTTTCCAGCCACTCTGTCCCCAGCCTGTAGTGCTGTATTGGCAGTCCATTCCAGCACAACTCTTGTAGTGGCTTTCAGTGTTCAGGCAGTTTTCTGTCACCAAAGGATCAAAGTATATGTATTGCTGATCACCTACCAGTGTTTTTGTAAACGTGTCTTGAAACAGTGCTGTCACCAAGGCACTATGGAGAAAAGCAGACATGTCCCTCAGCAAGTGGCAAATGTAATGGATCCTCCTTACTTGAAGCAGGATCAATATTATGTCTTTAAACCCTTGGTGTCTTTGTCCTAACTTGGAGTTAATACATGGAAGATGGTGCTGAGGGAAACAAACTGCCTTTGAACACTTTCCCACAGCTATTAACTCTGTAAGGTAAGAGACTGAACATCCTAGTTAGAATCATAGCATCAGTCAGGGTTGGAAGGAACCACAGGGATCATCTAGTTCCAACCCCTCTGCCATAGGCAGGGACACTCTACCCTAGATCAGGCTGCCCAGAGCCCCATCCAGCCTGGCCTTAAACACCTCCAGCCATGGGGCCTCAACCACCTCCCTGGGCAACCCATTCCAGGTTCTCACCACTCTCATGCTCAACAACTTCCTCCTCACTTCCAGTCTGAACCTACCCACCTCCAGCTTTGCTCCATTCTCTCTAGTTCTGTCACTCCCTGATATCCTGAAAAGTCCCTCCCCAGCTTTTTTGCAGGCTCCCTTCAGATACTGAAAGGCCACAATAAGGTCACCTCAGAGCTCATGTTTTAATTCTAAGCAGAACTGGCACTTGACTAAATGAAAAGCAACCAAACCCAAACCTGTTCATGATAGCTTGTGCTGTCAGTCTTGGTTTCAGGAAGAAACTAATCTGATTCCTATCAGACATCAAACAAATTGCTGCAGAGTCATAATTAAACTATATTTCTGAGTTGCAAAACCTTCCAAAACACACTTAGGGGACTCAGTTGCAAAACATTCCAAACCACACTTTTTGGGGGAAACATTTGCTATTGTAATAGACAAAGCTTGTCTGTCGTGCTGTGGCTTTTCTGGACCTTGTATTGCATAAATGGCCCTAGCTGTCACAGTCATACTGGCCTGAGTTGCTTTCATAGGGAAACCTTTCTTTGGATCCTCTTCTGATTGCTGGAAATTGTCATCATGTCCAAGCAGAGCACAATATCTATAAATGATCAGAGGCAACAACATGATTGCTGTGCAAATTCCTTACGAATGCTGTCAAGATGAAGACTGTTCAGGCCAAATGACTTCATGGTGGCAAATGTATATGCCTTTTTTCTGAAGCACAAGTTTGTGGGCATGGATAGAGTGAGGACACAAATAAGCCTTGACCACTGTGGAGGGTCATCAAAGTAGGGACAGAGAGCTGAAGTGTATTGATTTAGGTAATCTGTACATTGGGCTCCCAAAGAAGAGAAAAAAACCTCAAATTATTTTCATTAGGATTACAGCTGGTCATCTCAGCTCCTTAAAGAGAAAATGTACAGTGATAAAGAGGATAAGAGAAAATGTGCAGTGATAAAGAGAATTGCAAATAATAGGTAAAAGGTTGATGTGCAGCCTGATACTTGCCTGTGAGCTGTTGGAAGCTTCAAATGCTAATACTGTTTTCAAGCATGTGCTGTATTTTTGTGTTTCAGTGAATTTCCACAGTCCTCTCTGGCCCTGAACTTCCTTTCCAACACCTTTGTGGTCTTACTGTGGGTCTTCTATATTCTCCTTGTAGCCTTTTTCCAGTTTTGTTCTTGAGCTGCAGGTTGCTGGTTTGAATCTTTGACCTTTCACACTGTGCTGTGTCCAGAAACCTCTCCTCTGAGCAGCCTCAGGGACTTCTCCAGGAAGGGACCTTCTCTGGCTGCTCAGTCTCCTCAAAAGAAACAAAAAGAGGGTACTGTTCACAGAAGCCTTCTTTGCTGTCTTGCAAACACAAATGGTTTTGGGGGGAACGCATCAATGGGGCATACACAGGCTGAAGTGCCAGTCACTGGCTGCTGTGCTAACAGTGTTCATTGACACTGGAAGGGAAAACAGATAGCCAACCTAATTGTTACAAATGCCCTGTTTTATCTTAATTAATCTAGCCATATGATCCTGGATCCCTGATCTAATTATCTAGGGAGATAGTTAAATATAACTTCATGTATCTAGGCACGTTTAGCTATTCGTGGTTGAATCTGCTCACAGTTCCTAAGAGACTGTGTTCAAAGTTGTGGAGTCTCAGCCAGGAACACCTCCTCCATCTGAAATAAAAAATACAGAGTTTATCTTATTTAATGCTTTTTACTATTAGCAATACACCTCATGAATTAAAACCATGGTAAAGCCCTTCATGGAAACAGGGAATCATAGAATCATAGAATCAACCAGGTTGGAAGATACCTCCAAGCTCATCCAGTCCAACCTAGCACCCAGCCCTAGCCAGTCAACCAGACCATGGCACTAAGTGCCTCAGCCAGGCTTTTCTTCAACACCTCCAGGGATGGAGACTCCACCACCTCCCTGGGCAGCCCATTCCAATGCCAATCACTCTCTCTGCCAACAACTTCCTCCTAACATCCAGCCTAGACCTGCCCTGGCACAACTTGAGACTGTGTCCCCTTGTTCTGTTGCTGGTTGTCTGGTAGAAGAGACCAACCCCACCTGGCTACAGCCTCCCTTCAGGTAGTTGTAGACAGCAATGAGGTCTGCCCTGAGGCCTCCTCTTCTGCAGGCTGCACACCCCCAGCTCCCTCAGCCTCTCCTCATAGGGTTTGTGTTCCAGGCCCCTCACCAGCTTTGTCGCCCTTCTCTGGACACCTTCCAGCACCTCAACATCTCTCTTGAATTGAGGAGCCAGAACTGGACACAGGCAGTCAAGGTGTGGCCTGAGCAGTGCTGAGCACAGGGGCAGAATAACCTCCCTTGTCCTACTGGCCACACTGTTCCTGATGCAGGCCAGGATGCCATTGGCTCTCTTGGCCACCTGGGCACACTGCTGGCTCATCTTCAGCTACTATCTATCAGTACCCCCAGGTCCCTCTCCTCTTGGCTGCTTTCCAGCCTCTTTCTCTCAAGAAATGGGATTTCAAGTGTGCAAGTAGATAAGCATAACTTTAGGTTGTATGTAGGAGATAGTTGGCCTTTGCTGTGTAGCAGATAGAAGATGGTCAGTAACCTGAGTTGAAATAATTTGAAATGAATAAATCACAGTAAAAGTCCTCAGCCCATGAAGGCATTTGTAGTAAAGACTCTACGTGGTAGCCATAAAGAATATAGGATCAAAATTACCATAAAGAAATTGTTGTTAACGTGAAAGGTACAAGAAGAGTATGAGATCCACTTCCTAGTTGTGCTAAGTGTTTGCTACAAAAATAGAGTAAATTGCTTTTTATCTGTCCTAAAATGGAGATCTTTGCTTTCATGATCTAGTTGGCTGGCTAGGGCTGGGGATAGGTTGGACTGGATGATCTTGGAGGTCTCTTCCAACCTGGTTGATTCTGTGATTCTATGTACTGTGCACTGAACATTCTTCATATGCCACGTAAAAGCAGAATGCTGTTCAGTGTAAGCAGTAAGAGTGATCAAACAAGACCTATGAAAGGGAAGAATGAACCCTAATTTTGTGCAGCTTAAAGAAGAGCATAGTTATTTTAAGAGACAACAACAGTAATCAGGGAGAGAGGACTTAAATGTAACTTATTCTGTCTTGGGGCAAGTAGAGGGAATATCTAGACTTCACTTAATGTCCCTTCCAGCCCTGATCCCAGATTTGTGGGATCAGATACATGGGTGGGCTTTGGTATGAACTGCTTCTTGGGTGTATAGAAAGTAGTTTGGTTCAAACAAAATCATTCCCAAGCATGCTAATTTCATAGCAGTATGCCTGAGCTCTGTTTGGAGATCAGAAGATAAACCCTCTGCTAATATGCTTTTATGGATGTGCTTGTCATGTGCAATCTCTTGCTGATACTCATACTGTGCTGCATCATGCCAGCTTTGAAATGAAAGTGCTGGCTGGAGCAAAGTGTTATGGGGCTTGAAGTTCAGATTGTAACTGTTCTGGTTGCTGCTTTGGGTTTTCCAAGCTTGGGGAGTTGGGCTTTTCCACTGGGTGGGCTGTGGCCTGGGAGGTGGGGTAGGTTGCTGCCTGATGCTGCTGCTTCTGCGTCTTGCTGCACTTCTTCTACAAAAAGGCTAAGGTCACAGTATCACAGTATCATCAGGGTTGGAAGAGACCTCACAGATCATCAAGTCCAGCCCTTTACCACAGAGCTCAAGGCTAGACCATGGCACCAAGTGCCACGTCCAGTCCTGCCTTGAACAGCTCCAGGGATGGCGACTCCACCACCTCCCCGGGCAGCCCATTCCAGTGTCCAAAAATGTCATTGTGCATTTTATGATCTCATTTTTCTTAGTAAAGCTCTTTATCCTAACCTAGGTGTGGTGGGTTTGGGTTTCTTTGTTTTGTTTTGGGTGTGTATTACTTTCCCTCACTTCTGTCTTGGGGGAGAGCAGGCTATGTTAACCCACTACAATGATCTATCCTGGAAAGAAATATATGGAGAAAGCTTTTATAGAGCTGGCAAGAAGAGATTCAATTTATTGGTGCTAAAGAGCAGAGCTTGTTAAAAGGAGTCTTCTCATAGGGCTTTTGACAGAATTCCTGACCCATGCTTTAGCTTTATAGCCATGCTTCAAATTGGGACTGCTGTAGCAGAAGGAGACTAAAGCTTGCAAAAAGGATTGAGGCTTCTCAGTTCTTAAAGACAGGGCTATGTAGCCATGAGGCTAGGTATGAAAATTCTACTCTCTAAGCCCAGAATGAAGTTCTGTGCCTGCATCTGAGGACAGCTGTTCAGCAGTGATTGGTATGACAATAGGATGTCTTCTGTTACTTAGTCTATAGGCTGCAGAGGTATTTTTTAAGTGGTTCTACAGATGACTTGAGAATCTAACTGTGAAACAAAGGCTGTACACTATGTTTTCAACACATGGTTGCATAAACTTTATGGCATAATAATAATAGTTTTGAAGGTTGAGCCTGATATAAATTAGGCTCATTTCTAAAGAAATCCTTGCTGAGTATTCATAAAGAGTTTTGAATAGATTTCATGTTTAGCTGGATGAATATCCTTGGGCAGTCTGTCTTTTGTGTGCAGGTGGACAGCTGCTGTTGAAGTTCCTGGTACAGGAACCTGGTTGAGGTGCTGGAAGGTGTCCAGAGAAGGGCAACGAAGCTGGTGAGGGGCCTGGAACACAAACCCTATGAGGAGAGGCTGAGGGAGCTGGGGGTGTGCAGCCTGGAGAAGAGGAGGCTCAGGGGGGACCTCATTGCTGTCTACAGCTACCTGAAGGGAGGCTGTAGCCAGGTGGGGTTGGTCTCTTCTACCAGACAACCAGCAATAGAACAAGGGGACACAGTCTCAAATAGTGCCAGGGGAGGTCTAGGCTGGATGCAAGGAGGAAGTTCTTGACAGAGAGAGTGATTGGCATTGGAATGGGCTGCCCAGGGAGGTGGTGGAGGCACTGTCCCTTGAGGTGTTCAAGCAAAGCCTGAATGGGGCACTTAGTGCCATGATCTAGTTGATTGGCTAGGGCTGGGTGCTAGGTTGGCCTGGATGTTCTTGGAGATCTCTTCCAACCTGGTTGTTTCTATGATTCTATGATTCTCTGCTCAGTGAGGTGCTGGAACACTCCAGTTTCTCACTAAAGCAGGTCTGATTGGAAATCCAGTTGTTAAAAAGACTCTAGTGTCTATAAAAGACTGTTGCCTCTGAGAGTAAGAAAGGTGTAAGGGTCAGAATGACTCATTGAGAAGCACTTCTGGAGAGGAGGAGGAGGAAGCTATTCATTTTGAACAGAATTTGAGTGTTAATAGTACCTAATCACTGCAGGAATCTAATCTGAATATTAACAGCCCCCTGTGTTCTTTTGCAAGGACAAACATTTCTTTCTGCATCTCCACAAAGCAAGCTTCTAATGTGGGTCAAATGTTTATTCTGTTTATTAAAAAGCTGCTAAAGACAACTAGATTCTTAATTTGAGTGGCAGAGGCTTCTCAGTGCCCCTTGAAGGCATGCCAGCAGGCTCTGCCAACACACGCCTCAGTAAACAACAAATGAATCACTGAGGTGCTCTAACAAGGGCTGATGTGTCCACCCAATTAGAGGGATACAGAGAGTGCTCCCTTGAAATTCTAGGGTCATTTGGATTGCTCTGCTGTTTCCACAATCCAGCGCTGAAGCATTGCTTCAGGGGTGTTGTTGGCCTCAACAACTGGCTTGTGTGTGTTGTCCTAGCTAACAAGAACACATTTTCTCAACAAATATCTCCCCTGTGAAGTACTCTAACAGTGAAATAAAAAACCAACTCCAAATACCAAAATCAAACCAGTCACTGGTGTGTTTAAGCCAAGATCTCCTCCAACCTTAGCACTGCAACAAGTGTGATTGATAAGACTCTTTAAAGACCTGTTTTCAGGGGCTTACGTTTGGTCAGTTCTACACAGGTTTAGCTTTCTCATGCCTAAAATGTGTGCAGTTTTGGGAGGTGAGAAGGCATAATGCATTTGTGTGGTGAGAATACAGCTGGTCAGATCACAGAATCGTAGGATCATAGAATCAACCAGGTTGGAAGAGACCTCCAAGATCGTCCAGTCCAACCTAGCACCCAGCCCTAGCCAGTCAACCAGACCATGGCACCAAGTGCCTCAGCCAGGCTTTGCTTGAACACCTCCAGGGATGGAGCAATGCATGGAAAATCTATTAAGTGTTTTGAGTTTGTTTCCTCTTTCTCCTGGAACCATGTTTCTGGTTTTTATTTTAACAGTACACTTAACTTACATAGTTTCAGAATGCATTTCCTCATGGCATCTTAAAAGAAAATTAAAAAGTAGACCTTTTTTTTTCCCCACTATACAGAATATTTCCATTCCCAGACAAACAGTCCAATTGTTTGCACAGAAAAACACATGAAGCAGCCAAAAAAAGGACATCATGCAGATAAACAATAAAGCAAAGATCAGAGTTATGTTTTGGTTTTCAACCGACTGCTGCCTCAATGATCATAGAGCACTTCAAGACTATTTAAGTCTTGAAGGTCAAAGGACTATTTAAGGATTCCCTCTGACAAAATGTGGTGGCTCTTTGAAATTCCCTGACCATGCTTCCAGGAAAACTGTATCATGTTATTATGTCTTAAGATAGGAGGATACTGGCACCTGAAATTCACTTTCCTAGACCACAAATGAAACCTTGGCCTTTTCACCAAGTTGCCTGGGCCAAGCAATAAACCATTGCAAACCATCTGCTTAGGATACTTTAGAGCTTGCTGGTTTAAAGGATGCTTTAACTCCCCACTTATTGTTGCTTCTTTTTATCTTTTCAATGTGACTTAGGTCTTAGTAGAGCATTGTAACTGCAGGATGACACAGTGTGTAAAAGCCCTTAAAACAAAGGGCCAGTGGTGCTCTGAAACACGTTGTTATTGCATAAACAGATTTTTCTCTGTTCTGTAGGTTTTATAAACATTGAAAGTGTAATATTGCAGTTTGTGCTGAACAGAATAGAATAGAATCAACCAGGGTGGAAGACACCCCCAAGATCATCCAGTCCAACCTGTTATCCAGCCCTGTCCAATCAGCTACATCATGGCACTGGCTGCCTCAGACAGTGGTTTTTTTAACATCTCCAGGGATGGTGACTCCACCACCTCCCTGGGCAGCCCATTCCAATGCCAATCACTCTCTCTGCCAACAACATCCAGCCTAGATCTCCTCCGGCACAACTTGAGGCTGTGTCCCCTTGTTCTCTTGCTGGGTGCCTGGCAGAAGAGACCAACTCCCACCTGGCTACAACCTCCTTTCAAGTAGTTAGACAGCAATGAGCTCTGCCCTGAGCCTCCTCTTCTGCAGGCTGCACACCCCCAGCTCCCTCAGCCTCTCCTCCTAGGGTTTGTGTTCCAGGCCCCCCACCAGCTTTGTTGCCCTTCTCTGGACACCTTCCAGTATCTCAACATCTCTCTTGAATTGAGGAGCCCAGAACTGGACACAGGACTCCAGCTGAGTAGCTGAGGAAACAAGCTTTGACATCTACCATTGGTGGAGAAAGCTGGGCTTCTCAGGGTTCCTCATTAGCCACTGAAGATGATTAGCTGACCATACTTGGACATGGTTATCATAACTCAAAAGTGACAGAAATTAACACAATTTAGGAATTTCTTTGGAGTAAAGATCAGAAGTGTGAGTTAGAAACAGGTTCTGTAGGGTACTGCCTTTCTCATCCAGCTAGAATCCTAATATACTGTGAGTTGAGTGAAGCCATCTGTGACACTTCAAGAAGTCATATGTATTGAAGACTGATATAAGCCAAATTTACTGCATCCTGGCATTTCAAACTCAGGTCTGTGCTATCTTTTAAGGGAAGGAACCTTACTAGCTTGTCTTTTGCCAATTCTTGTTTTTTGTCTTGCCCAACAAGACTTTATTTTATTAACAGATTGGCCGTGTTGGAAATGATTTGATCTCTTATTTCCAGTGTTTTGTCATCAAGTCACTGACCCACTGTGGAAATTCAGTAGCAGGCAGCTGTGACACAGAGTGTGTCTGCTTTATGTCACTGGCCTCCATGTCCACAAACTTCAAAGCTGCTGCCTGGCCATGGTTCTGCTTGCCAAACCTGTTGTCCTGCCAAGTCCTTGAGGAAATAAAGGAATTCACATCTAGTGGTGGGTTTGTTGTTGTTGTTGTTGTTGTTGTTTTCAGTTGAGGCTTTTCTCTTTTTTTTTGGTGAGACTTTCTCATTAGAGTGGAAAAAAAAAGAAGCAGCACAAGGAAAATGTTCTGGAATGACTTCAGAAAACATACCACAACAGCAGTGAGAGAGACATCTGTACTTAAAATTACCTTAATAGAGTTAAATACTAGAGTGAGTGGAAAAACAAATGAACCCTGTGATTGTGTTTAATCCATTGCTGTCTGCCAGTATGTGTGGGGTTTTTTGCACTACTGGGAGCTGTTTCACCTTTGCTCCTTTTGGGCAACTGCTTCAGTGCTGGACCAATGTAATGGACAATTCTTTCTTAGCTCTTGGAAAGGAAAAAACACAAATGGAGAAGGCTTGGTAGAGAGAAATTTTATTACAGTTAAATGCACAACTCCTTGATCTTAGCTTATGTTCAGTGCCAGACCTAATCTAGCTGCCTCCAAGCTCTCCTGAGTCTTGACTCAACCTTTGTCAGCCCTTAGGGAGGCAGCATGCAGGCACAGGCACTTAGTCTTACTAGGGAGGTTAGAACAAAGGCCAGAATCTCTGTAAATCAAACATTGCCTTTCTGCCTTCAACAATCTCCTTCCCCTTTTGTCTCCCTCCCCCTGAGCCCCTCCACCCCCAAACTGTAAACCAAAACAAGGTAGCAAGGATAGTTTCTAGTGAGGGTCTCTCAGCCCAGCACTTAATCTCTTCTAATCCCCAAGAGGGCTGTTTCCTCCTGTTTGGTACTTCTGTGGGAGTATCTGAGGATGCTACCACTGTGGTTTGGCATGATTGTCCTGTCCCTTACCACAGCAATGGTATCTTTCAGAGATGCTGAATTCATGTGCAGAGGCATGGACACTTCTGCTGTTGGGAATTCCTCTTGTGCTATTTCCTCAAACGTCTTCCAAATCCTTCATGGGTTTGGATCTCAGGATTTTTTTTGAAGTCAGTTCCCATCACAGTTCTGTTTCTTGTTTTCCCATGTGATGTGAGGTACTTCCAGGCCCCTGCCTGAGCTTTACACACATAGCTCTTATACTTTGTCCCTTCTCCCTGGGTGCTCTCCTGCCTGGGCGCAGCTTAGGTGTGAGTCTGCCTGGTGCTGCCAAGGCTGGCAGCAGTATACATCCAATGGCCACAGCAAAGCTTGCTGAAACCTTGTGCTGGGGTACACAATAGTTTGTTCTGGCTGACCTTTCAAAACAGAGCTTCACCGAGAGAGTGATTGGCATTGGAATGGGCTGCCCAGGGAGCTGGTGGAGTCACTATCCCTGGAGGTATTTAAGCCAAGCCTGGCTGGGGCACTTAGTGCCATGGTGTAGCTGACTGGCTAGGGCTGGGTGCTAGGTTGGACTGGATGAGCTTGGAGGTCTCTTCCAACCTGGCTGATTCTATAATTCTGTGTTCTATGACTATCTGCCCACAGTCTGCCAGCAGGAAATTTTTCTTCTATGTACTCACAGCATCTCCCAAATCTCCTTACTTTGAGTTTACTTTGAATTCTCATTTCCCTCTCCTAAATTTTAGTGCATCAGGTTTTTCATTCAGAGCTACAGGGATGAATGGAGCCCAGCAGGCAAGGAGCTCCTTTTGTTCGTTGCCCATTAGCCACTTCTTCAGTTGCACCGACTTGAAATTCTCTCATGGGTTAAGAAATTCTCTGGGGTAGTTCATCACTAGCACAGTTGAGTGCTTTGCAAATGACTACCTCAAAGCAGAAGCCTCACTCTGATGGAGAAAATAATTAATTTTAGCTGGCACATGCTTTCATTTAAATATTTAGACAATTTCCTCTTTGCTCGGTAGGCTGAAAGCGGTGAATAATGGAGCTATGTGGAATGGAAAGAAATTACATAACAAAGCTTCACAGGCCTGTGGGAAGACCTGAATTTGCTCAGTCTTGCTCTGCTGCATGAGGCTGCAAGGTTTTTGCCTTGCAAAAAGAGATGAAAAGGTGGAAAGTGTATCAGACCCATCATCTCTTGGGAGCTTCTTGATCTGCTATGAACTTTTCCAGCAGCCATTTCTTAGGACATTTTTCACTACCAAATGAACAGTTTTTGCTTTTGCAGTTTGCTTTTTTAGGATCTATTCTCAGAAATTAATTACTTTGCCCATATCAAGAACTCCTCTAACTTTTTTCTTTCTCATTCCTGGATCACTTCACTGCTGCTATGGCCAGTGTTGAGTAAATAATGAGTTTTCCTGCAGTCACCTCAGAGCACACACTTAGAAATGGCTTCTGTTTGCATCCATTTGACTTTCTGTTGTGTGTCAGTGTACACAAACAAAAGATTTGTTATTTAATGGAGCTGTCAGAATAAAGTTCTTCTTCATCGTGGTGGTGTGACTGATACTAGGTATTGCTCACATCACTGTAATTGCTCACATCACTGTGTGACTGATACTAGGTATTGCTCACATCACTGTAATTATTAGGGGGTTTTTAGTTATTATACTGGTCAGGCCACACCTTGAGTGCTGTGTCCAGTTCTGGGCCCCTCAATTCAAGAGAGATGTTGAGGTGCTGGAAGGTGTCCAGAGAAGGGCAACAAGGCTGGTGAGGGGCCTGGAGCACAAACCCTATGAGGAGAGGCTGAGGGAGCTAGGGGTGTGCAGCCTGGAGAAGAGGAGGCTCAGGACAGACCTCATTGCTGTCTACAACTACCTGAAGGGAGGTTGTGGCCAGGTGGGGTTGGATCTCTTCTCCCAGGCAACCAGCAACAGAACAAGGGGACACAGTCTCAAGTTGTGCTGGGGGAAGTCTAGGCTGGATGTTAGGAGGAAGTTGTTGGCAGAGAGAGTGATTGGCATTGGAATGGGCTGCCCAGGGAGGTGGTGGAGTCACCATCCCTGGAGGTGTTGAAGCAAAGCCTGGATGAGGCACTTGGTGCCATGGTCTGGTTGACTGGATAGGGCTGGGTGCTAGGTTGGACTGGATGAGCTTGGAGGTCTCTTCCAACCTGGCTGATTCTATGATTCTAAGACACAATAAAGTTAAGTGACTTAAAACTGCAAACTTATTTTGCCTCACAGCTACTGAGATCAGTGTCTCTGCTGTTTTTACTTCCCACCAATATAAGCTTAATTCTTTTGACACAGTGATCAGAAAGATGACAGTTGCTTGATTGAAAAGCTCTGGAGATATTGATGAAGTAATGCTGTAGCACTGGTGTCCTTGCATGTAAAACTCTTTCTTTCTTCTAGAGCAGGTGAACTAGAATAAATTGTCTCATGTTTTCCAATAAAAATCATGGAATCATAGAATCAACCAGGGTTGATCAATCACAGTGCTGTGGTTTACTGCAGTTCCAACGCTCAGACCTCACGTCCAAGGCTTGATTATACAAGCTTCTAGGGGCTCATTCCCCCTATTTTTCAGCCAGTTCCCAACAGGCCTGTACTTCTGATAGGCTTACAGGGCAGAAATGGGCTGTCCCCATGCACAGAGGCAGACCTGACCAACTACCCACCTTAATCCCCCTTTGCGCAGCCAGCCACAACACTGCTTGTTCCCAAGGCTGACCAGCCTGCCCTCCTCGCACAGCTCAGCTACAGGTAGCAGCCTCTCCAGTAGCCTGCCAAGGCCACTTTTCTACAGCTGTGTCTGCTTAGCAGAATGACCTAAGTCTGTGCAGTTAGCCCTGCTCAAACCCCGGCACTGTTAGTGCTCTGTTCTCCTTGTTTAGGCTTGTCCCAGACATGTTTCACACTGGCCTGGTGTGTAGGTGGAATCTCCTATGTCGAAAGATAAGATTTTGGTGATCTCCTATTCTTCCTACTTTTGGCCTCAGAACTGTTACTTGTGGGGTGAAGGCAGACATTTCTGGGCAGCTTTTAGGAAGCCTTTCCTGGTTCTGATTGGGATTTGGGATAGGTTGGACTGGCTGATCTTCGAGGTCTCTTCCAACCTGGTTGATTCTGTGACATTTCAGTGGTGCCTGTGCATCTGCTTGTGTTAAGAGTTCATTTGGAGCAGCCTATCTCCTTTGCTGACGTTAAAGGACTCAGAGCCTACAATCATTCCAAGTTTCTAGCTGTTAAGGACTCTAGCAGTGCAACCTGATAGCTAGCCTTGGATGTTTAAATGGGTTCTGTTGTGGTGCTTCAAAGGTATTATGGCACCAAGGTTAATGATGGCTGGGTGACCTACTAGACTCTAATTCAGAGCTAATAGATTTTAGGATGAAGAAGAGATTGCTCATCATTTTCTTTAAAACACTTCATAATTGTCATGAAATAGCAACTTGTTTGGGATTTAAATTATAAAAGGCCACATTGAAACAAATGTTAAGTTCTTTACTGTGTATTTTTCTCTCACTACATTGAACAAACCCTATTAACTCTGCTTTTCTTTCACTTTCCATCTACCTTGTGTCTATATTTAGCTCTGTATTTGAAAACCTGTGAGCTTACAGTAGTTTCACTCCCTGTGCAATTTCTGTTGCCCCAGGCTGGGGTATGGAATGTGTGCTTGCTCTGCAGACATTAACCAAATAGCTCTGCAAGCCTTAAGTAATTTTGACCTGACAGAAAGATGGGGTCTGGGAAAACAGCTCTGTTCTGTATTGACTTGAGCCTTCCTTCTGACTACACACACCAAAATTAGCAGTCAGTGTAGACACTGGGTAGCCATGCCACACATGGATGTATGAGCTTGCATAAACATCTTGTTAATAAAAGTTTAAATATTTACACTGACATTCTGCTGCCTTCTGGACTTCTGTGAGATGATTTCTGAGCAATGAGGGTGGTTTTTTTGAATTGGGAATATTCTGTGGCTGACTTTTTACCCGACAACTGCTTCAGTGCTTTTTAAATCAAGGGTTACAGAATAACTTGTGCTATTATCAGGGCTTAAGTGTTGATTTCACCCTTTCGTGGTCCTGGTGAAGACTGAGCATTTGAGTAATATTATGTAGCTTGGGGAAAAAAAAGCAGTTTTATATCTGTGATGGTTTGGGTGTTACCTGCCCCCTCCACACTTAGGAAAATCACCCAGACTAGACTCAGCAGCTCTGGAAATCAAATGAAGCTTTCTATTTACAGTTTAGCACAGTATACAAGCTGATAGTTACAATATATACAGTTATATACAGAGATATACAAGGTAAAAGGTAATACAGAAACACAACAGCCCTCCCAGAAACCTGAGTCCCCAGGAGGGGCTCCCAACCACCCTTCCACCTTCCTCCCACTCCTCTACCTTACCCCAGATCTTGCCTTATGTTTAAGATAGTTTAGAGGGTCAGCTAAGGGGCTTAGGAAGCAGGTAGATTAGTCACACAGGTGGCAGGTTAGGTTAGAGAGAGAAGTTCAGCCCAAAGCCCAGACAGTGACTGTTATCTATGTTTGTGTTCTTGTTCTTATACATCTCAGCAAGCCTGTGAGTGAAGTAGGCATCACCAGTGTTTTCCTTTTCACAGCCTATAAACTAATTCTTCTCACCCAAACATTCTAGCTAGGCTCAAACTAGCACACTGTCATACACTGAAGCAAAATTAAGAGTGCTGACTTTTACTGGAACGTTTGGATTCTGCAATGAGAGGCCTTATTTCTGTGTAGGAAAGGCTTGTGCTAACTGTTCCTCTTAAGGACCCAGTATAAATGTCCCTAAGTGAGACTCCTGTTTTTTATTGTGAGACTTGAACTGGGGCACTAAATTGGAAATCATCACAGCAGTTTAAACTTTAAGCTTTTTTCTATTTAGCTGGAAATACATACAAGAAAACACACCCTTGGCATTCTAGATGTATCCTATTGGCAATCATATGGCAAACAATGTGTTTAAAGTTAAAAGACCATGCTTTAAACAATACTTTCTGTGCTTGAGGTAATGTTTCTCTTTCATAGAATCATAAAATCAGCGAGGTTGGAAGAGACCTCCAAGGTCATCCAGTCCAACCTAGCACCCAGCCCTAGCCAGTCAACCAGACCATGGCACTAAGTGCCTCATCCAGGCTTTTCATGAACACCTCCAGGGATGGTGACTCCACCACCTCCCTGGGCAGCCCATTCCAATGCCAATCACTCTCTCTGCCAACAACTTCCTCCTAACATCCATCCTGGACCTCCCCTGGCACAACTTGAGACTGTGTCCCCTTGTTCTGTTGCTGGTTGCCTGGGAGAAGAGCCCAACCCCACCTGGCTACAACCAGAATACTTAAGTGGAAGGAAATAGTTGCCATGAAACTGAAGATTTGCTGAGTAGAAGCATTTGTTCCTAACAGTAGTGGGGTGGAAATGGTGGGTGAAGAGGCGATGATTCAAGAGCTGAGTGCATCTGATGGAGGGACTGGGTGCTGCACTTGAGTGTGGTGGGACTTGGAGGAGCTGCAGACTGCCAGATGTCACTCACTGAACAATGGAGTGACAGATCTCTTTTTCAGGAAAACAACAATGGCCCCCAGCCAGTGGGGGGGTCAGTGAAGCAAATTGTAGCTCTAGTTTCCTGCAGGAGTCTTTTGATACTTTTAGCAGAATTTTAATTAATTCCAGGAATGAGCTAATCTGAATTTTTTACTCTTTTTGAAGTCTGGGGGGGGGGGGAGGTAAAAGGTTAAGTAATGACTTAGGAATTTTACAGTTAATATGGATGTTGGCTCTCTGTTGCTGTTGCTACATCATTCATCTCAACATACAGTAGCTATGGGAACAGAGCTGCTGAACCTTGCAGGAGGAATGCAAACATTTCAATGTTGGTTTGCCATTTGTCAGAGTAATTTTCTCAGAGGTCTTAATACTGTTTCCACTGTGGTCTTGGCTCGTTCGAGCCTAAAACTCTAACCATGGCATCTCCCTCTAAGAGAACCAGTCTCAAGGCAAACAGCTCTCTTTTCTCTGTGTTCTCCTCACAGGTCTTTCTGTAAAATCCTGCTTTGTTGGCAAAGTTGTCTGAGGGTTTCTTCCTCCTTGGCTGAGCAAGAACACTGAGTAAAATGCAGCTGTAGACAACAGAGGAAGGCAAACAGGCATGGAGTAACCTCTCTAGCTAGCTTCACTGCTTAGGACACACCTGCATCTGTGCACCTTCATCACAGAATCCTTGATTTCTGGGAATGTGGTGGTGGGGAGCAATTTAAAAAGGCCTGATTGAATAGTTTACTAAAGGGTAACAATAAACTTACTGTATCTCAGAAAACGTAGCAATCAGCTGCAAAGAATAAGGGGCATTTAGCAGCTGATCCAAGAAGCAGCCTTGTAAACAAGAGGTACTCATGCTCAGGAGAATCTCTATATGAATATGTATACATATATAGTTACATGTAAACAGATTGAAATGTGATTTAAATACAGGTACAAATGAAAATGGTGACTTAGTGCTTCTACAAAGCATCCTGACATAATGCAACAAAGTTCCTGTCCTTTCCTGACTGAAGATCTGACAAAATTATGTGTATGTGTAATAGGCTACACTCCCTGTGCACTATGAAACGTTGGTTGCCTTGGGGAGGAAGAGAAGTACCACAAACACTGCTCTTTTGGAAAGCTGCAAGGAAAGAGATGGCAGCTGAAGTAAGATACTTATGTTTGCAGGATCAGAGGATGTTAGGGGTTGAAAGGGACCCAAGGAGATCATCGAGTCCAACCCTCTGCCAGAGCAGGACAATATTATCTAACACAGATCACAGAGGAACACATCCATCCTTCCTTTCATCTCCTTCCTTTTTGTTTCCATCTTACCATAGAATCAACCAGGTTGGAAGAGACCTCCAAGATCATTCAGTCCAACCTAGCACCCAGCCCTATTCAGTCAACTAGACCAAGTGCCTCATCCAGGCTTTGCTTGAACACCCCCAGGGATGGTGACTCCACCACCTCCCTGGCAGCCCATTCCAGTGCCAATCACTCTCTGTGAAGAGCTTCCTCCTAACCTATACTTCCCCCAGCACAACTTGAGACTGTGTCCCCTTGTATATCTTGCTCCTTAGAGTACCACCTCCCCTTTTCCACCATACCTACCCCTTTCCCACCCCCATGCAGCATTTCTCCCCTTTCCCCCAAACTCACAGCACCTGGGTGCTGTTGAGTCTCCTCCCACCCCAGGTGTGACCACTTTGCCCTCCCTGCCCACTCCCCTTTATAATTGGCCCCAGGAAAGGCAGAAGCCCTAAGCTTGCCCATCTGGGCAGAGGGATCCTCCTCCCATCATCACTGGTGAGTCCCTGTGGTGTGCACTGGGTGAATGGTGGTGGAGATCTAAAGGCCGGGGGGCCTGGTGGCCCCCCGGTTGTTAGGGAACATAAAAACTTGCTGCTCACTCTAATATCACTCACAGGTGCTGGTTGGGCCTCCTTATTTAGTCTGAGCTTCTCTATGTTTAGCTGCTTCTTACAGCTTGCTAAACAGAAACAAGCTCAGCCTAAGTAATGTTGATGAAGTTAATGTGCATGGCATGAGCTCTGTGGTAAAGGGTTGGACTTGATGATCTGTGAGGTCTCTTCCAATCCTGATAATACTGTGATACTGTGACTCTGTCAGAACTTGGCTTAATACCTTGTAGGCAATTTGCCATAGGGAACTGGTATATGCAAGACAAAGGCAGCCACAGTGTCCTAGCTTCTAACAGCAGAATCCAGTTGAGTTTGTATCACAAGAGCTTGATCCAGGCTTATGTTTCTGGCTTCGTATCAAACTAGTAACATCCTACTTCCTAGGAGATGAACTAAAATAAGTCACCCATGAAGCTGGATTCTGCTTCTTGCTTCTATCTGTTAGGCTGCAAGTAAGATTTCTTATGAAAATCACCATGGAGACATGATCCTTATAGTCCTGGGACTCTTTTTTTCTGAGTGTCTGCTTAGCTGCATAAAGTTAACTAAAGCTATGCCTAAGAGAAACGAGCTGCTGCTCCTTCCTCAAAACCTCAAATCAAAGTTGCTCACTTTTGAGTCATTCAACTGTTTCTACCACGGCAAAATGTGAAAGTGCTTCATACACAGCCCAGTGGGATCTGGTGCTGTGTTCCTGTAGCAGAGAAAGTATCACAGTACCACCAAGGTTGGAAGAGACCTCATAGATCATCAAGTCCAACCTGTTACACAGAGCTCAAGGCTAGACCATGGCACCAAGTGCCACGTCCAATCCTGCCTTGAACAGCTCCAGGGACGGCGACTCCACCACTGCTTTGGCATCTTTGGGAAGATTGGAGCAGCAGTTCAGAAGCAATTGCCTTGACACAGAGCTCTTTCACAGAGGCCTGTGCATGCTTTAGCAAAATAATTAAGACTTTATTCAACAACCAGTATGATCACTATGGACCAGTTGGTTATTACTGATGAACTGGTGTGATGGTTTGGGTGTTCCCTGCCCCCTCCCCCCCCCCCCCCCCTTTAGAAATCACCCAGACTAGACTCAGCCAGCTCTGGAAATTGAATGAAGTTTATGTTTACAGCTGGCACAATATACAAGCAAACATTTACAGTATATACATTTATAGACAGAAATACACAAGGTAAAAGGTAACACAGAAACCTGAGTCCCCAGGAGGGGCTCCCAACCACCCCTTCTCCTTCCCCCTACCCCTCTCAACCTTACCCCAGTCCCAAGGAGGAATGGAGGTTCAGCCAGGGAGTTAGGAAGCAAAGTGGATCAGCCAAAGAAACAGAGGGTGAGGTTAGAGAGTAAGAGGCAGCTCAGAGCTTGCCAGCAGCAGAAAAGAAGACTCCCTTATCTATGTTTTGCTTTTATTCTTATATCTCCTAGCAAGCCTATGAGGAAAGTAGACATCATTCTGTTTTCCTTTCACAGCCTGTAATCTAGTTCTTCTCACCAAAACATTCTAGCTAGTTTCAAACGAGCACAACTGGCAAAATCAATAGCATGATTTGCATCACTGTGTTCCTTCTGTGATGATATGGCTGTGTAGTCTCTGATTTTCTATCTGTTGCTTATAGGCAAGAATTCAAGGCTCTTCAGCTTGGTGATGTAACGTACGCTGGACATCTCAGTCTCTGTTGGGAGCACATCCTGGACTGTCCACAGCTGGCTGTTGGACAGGCACTGATTGGAAAGGCAAGGATTGAGGATCCTGCTTTAAGTAACTCGAGCAGTGTTTTGTATATCACCATGCTGCTGCTGTTACCTTCTACTGATAAGGGCTCTCAGCAAAAAGGAGCACAAACAACTTATGCTCTGTGTGTCCTTTCTGGGTTCCTCCTTAGCACAGCAGATGTGGTGTCATTATCTGCTTCTCACTGAAAGAGGCTGCATTCAAATTGGCTTCTGTTACTGTTTAATGTACTGCTGCAAATGTTGCATAGATCTGTAAGTCAAGACATTTGTTCTTCATTTTTACCAGTGCCCTTTCCCTGAACCCACTTAATGAGACAGTTATAAGATGTTTGTATGTTATCCATCTGTACTGGGTGCATGATTCTTGAGCTCTGACTCTTACTACGCTCTCATCTTCAAGAGTCTTGTACCAATAGATAGGGCAGCTCTATTCCCATTGTGTTTCACACAATGCTGCCTACAAGAAGGCTGGGGAGGGACTATTTAATAATGTAAATACATAATATGTATTGTAATGTAAATAATATATAAATACATAGTGACAGGATAAGGGGTAATGGGTTTAAACTGGAAGAGGGAAGGTTTAGACTAGATGTTAGGAAAGAATTCTTTATGGTGAAGGTGGTGAGACACTGGCACAGGTTGCTCAGGGATGCACTCTCCCTGCAGGTGTTCAAGGTCAGGTTGGAAGAGGCCTTGAGTGATCTGTTCTAGTGGGATGTGTCCCTGCCTATGGCAGGGGGTTTTGAACTGGGTGATCGTTGAGGTCCCTTCCAACCTAAACCATTCTCTGATCCTATGAATGTTGTAAGTAGTGTAATAGAAAAGTGGTGGAGGCTGGGAGAGTTTTGTCATTTCTTTGCTGCTTAAGTCTTTGACATCTGAGCTTCATTAAAACTCATGGGGCACTGTAACAGAAGGGGGAGAGTGATTTAGTGTAAGGTAGTGTACGATGCAAAATGTGACATACATCAGAAAGCACTGGTGGAGAACAGAAGACTCTGCAATCTATTATTGCTCTTTGCTATGGGATATGTGCTCAGAAGTCAGTTCCAACATACACAGGCAGTTTTTGTAGTTACAGCAATGGAAACAGTTGTAAAAGCAGTTACAGAGACATTGGTCGCTGCCTTGAATTTCATGTGACTGTTAAAATAAAGATTCTGTTGCTGAATAATTGCATTATTTTCTGTCTGCTGTACATTCAACTCAATGAGAGATTTTTTTTTTTCAACTTGCTTAACACATTTTATGCCCTTTTTGCAAAATCACAGAATTAACCAGGTTGGAAAAGACCTCTAGGATCACTGAGTCCAACCTATCACCTAACCCTTCTAATTAACTAAACCATAGAATCAACCAGGTTGGAAGTGATCTCCAAGATCATCCAGTCCAACCTATCCCCCAGCCCCATCCAGTCAACCAGACCATGGCACTAAGTGCCTCATCCAGTCTCTTTTTAAACACCTCCAGGGACAGTGACTCCACCACCTCCCTGGGCAGCCCATTCCAATGCCAGTCACTCTTTCTGTGAAGCGTTTCTTGCTGATGTCCAGCCTAAACCTGCCCTGGTGCAGTTTGAGACTGTGTCCTCTTGTTCTGCCACTGGTTGTCTGGCAGAAGAGACAAACCCCCACCTGGCTACAACCTCCCTTCAGGTAGTTGTAGACAGCAATAAGGTCTCCCCTGAGCATCCTCTTCTCCAGCATGAACAACCCCAGCTCCCTCAGCTGCTCCTCATAGGGCTTGTGCTCCAGCCCCCTCACCAGCCTTGTTGCCCTTCTCTTGCCCTCTGCTGAATGTTTGGCAAATGTAGATTGCTGAGGTTCTTAGGTCAGTTTTGCATCTCAACCCAACTACACTGAATAGCCATTTGCCAAGAATGAGTTAAGTACACAGATCTTTTTTTCCTGTACACTTTGCTATTAGATTTCATTTACCATGTTGCTGAGCCTGCTCTCGTGCATTTGACTGTGCCACTACCTCAGTGACACACCAGGCACTTTGGGCAAACCAGGCTTGCATCCAGACAGATGCTGAGCTCCATTGCTGGGGTTGAAACTGCTGGTCTGAGAGAGCCTTCGTTATTTGATTTGGTGTTTTGCTAATGCTGTACCTTTCCTATCTGGTAGAGGACAGCATCTTTGTTTTGTGTACAACAGCTAGTGTAATAGGACATTATCTGACTTAGAGCTGTGGGTGAGGTGTGCTTCTTGTTTGCAAGGATCCCATGGAAGATGCAGTAAAGCTGGTCTTACAGCAGCCTATTTCTTTGCTTGTTTGCTGTCAGACCATGCTTAGTATGGACAATGGCAGTGAGGAACTTCATGTTGTGAACCGCAGCAATTCTTCACACTTCAGTAGCTCATGTTTGGGCTAGGGATCTAGGTTTAAATCTGTGTTTTAACTTCTCACAGTAACTTCAGCTCTCAGATTCTACACACAGGCTTTTCTTGGTGACTGAGCTATTTAACAGGTGGGAGGTTAAATGGGATGCAAGCAGCTCTGCAGCGCATTCCCACTTGCTGTGCATAACCATCGATCCAAAACGAGCACAGACTGACAGCCTCAATGAAGTCCCTGCATCTGAATAGAGACTTCTTCCTATGCCTTTCAATACCAAATCAGAAGGGGAAGCAGCACTCTTCTCAGATCTTATTGCCTCTATACAGACTTCAGATTTTGTATCCTGCTAACCTTGATTTTAGTCATGGTCTGACGTCTCTCTTTCGAACACAAGAATGTGTGCATGCAGTTGTTCTCCTGTTCCAATCTTCTCCAGTCTTGTTACTGACAGAACCATCCACTGCTTATGTCACATGAGAGAAGACAGACTTTGTGTTTTCTTAGAAATTAGTCCAAAGTAGCATTACAGAGTGCTAATGTAAAGTCAGGCTTTTAATTACATCTTACTGTAGTCAAATCTTAATTGTTTCATGTTCTTGCAGCTGTCATACAATCAGCCAGATTGGAAGAAACCTCCAAGATCATCTACTCCAACCTATCCCCCAGCCCTAGCCAGTCAACCAGACCATGGCACTAAGTGCCTCATTCAGGCTTCTCTTGAACACCCCCAGGGATGGTGCCTCCACCACCTCCCTGGGCAGCCCATTCCAATGCCAATCACTCTCTCTGCCAACAACTTCCTCCTGACACCCAGCCTAGACTTCCCCCAGCACAACTTGAGACTGTGTCCCCCTGTTCTATTGCTGGTTACCTGGGAGAAGAGACCAACCCCACCTGGCTACAACCTCCCTTCAGGTAGCTGTAGACAGCAATGAGGTCACCTCTGAGCCTCCTTTCAATAAGATTTTCCTTCCATGTGATTAATCACATGCACTGCATCTTCCTAACCCTGGTGGTGCTCCCTGCTCCACAGCACCAGGCTGAGGTGCTAAACAAGGGGAGGCTGCAAATATCTGCAGTGTACAGTGGGGAAATGATATTCTTTACATTTGCAAGGTACCATATGCTTTCAGTAAGCTTTTAAATGCCATTAACATAGTCTAGGGAGGCTGATGCTCAGTTGAGAAGGAAGTTACTCACCCTTGATCTGTGTAGGCAGGTGTAATACTTCTTTTCTCTGGCTATTAGCTTGCAGATACTGATATCCCTTCAGGTTTACCATTGATGTGAATGTTTTCCAGCTGCTGCTTGCTAGTATGAATGTTTGTCAGGAATAGTGTGGCCAGCAGGACAAGGGAGGTTATTCTGCCCCTGTACTCAGCACTGGTCAGGTCACACCTTGAGTGCTGTGTCCGGTTCTAGGCTCCTCAATTCAAGAGAGATGTTGAGGTGCTGGAAGGACAGAGAAGGGCAACAAAGCTGGTGAGGGGCCTGGAACACAAACCCTATGAGGAGAGGCTGAGGGAGCTGGGGCTGTGCAATCTGGAGAAGAGGAGGCTCAGGGCAGACCTCATTGCTGTCTACAGCTACCTGAAGGGAGGCTATAGACAGGTGGAGGTTGGTCTCTTCTGCCAGGCAACCAACAATAGAGTAAGGGGACACTGAAGTTGTGCTGGGGGAGGTCTAGGCTGGATGTTAGGAGAAAGTTCTTCACAGAGAGAGTGATTGGCATTGGAATGGGCTGCCCAGGGAGGTGGTGGAGTCACCATCCCTGGAGGTGTTCAAGAAAGGACTGGCCGAGGCATTTAGTGCCATGGTCTGGTTGCCTGGCTAGGGCTGGGTGCTAGGTTGGGCTGGATGATCTTGGAGGTCTCTTCCAACCTGGTCGATTGTATTTCTAGTAGCTGAGGATCATATTTAAGTAGCTGTAGCTGTTGTGCGTTTGGGAGGTGTATGAAACACTTAATTTTTGAAGAAGAGCTTTGAATGTGAGGTTCAGCAAAGGCATCTACTTTCAGGGCCTCTGGATCAGTATTTTTGATCCAGCTTCTAACTTCATTCACAGGGCTAGCAAACAGTGCTGGAGTCCAGCAGGACATTGTTTCGTAGTTCTTCAAGTGAAACTGCAAAACTATTCTTTGTGATCACAGCATTTTGTTAAGACTAAGTTCTTTGTACTGTTACTTGCATTTATCATTTAGAGAAAGATCATAAGGGGGAAATCTCAGAAGGACTTAACTGAATGTTGGAAATAAAGTTGGGAACCTAAACCAAAGTGTATCCTGAAGGTACTCCTGTTATCTTCAACAATACTGACATTGCACATGGATTCTTATCTGAATTACTTGGTATAGTAGATAATATCTCTGTATTTGTCTGAACAAGTTCTTAAACTGCTTCGATTTTAATCCAGCCTGAGAGCAAACAGTGACTTGCCAGTTGCTGAAAATAAGGATGACACAGGAAAAAAAGATGGTAACAAATATCCAGGCAAAACAGTTGAAGTGGCCCAACAGACAGCCAATGTAAAATTCTCATGTTGTCATTTGTGGGTTAGTTCTGTGCTATAAATAACATCAATAAAATCAAGTGATTGTTAGAGTGCTCCAGCTGGAAAACCACTTAGAGCAGCAGAAATATCTGTTAAGTGCAAATGAGTGAAGGAATTTGTGGCAAAACACTCCAGAAGCTTAGTAGATGGAGAGCTAAGAGCATAGATCATCTTGCAGTGACACATTCTAGGTAGCTTGTAGTGTCATAGAATCAGTCAGGGTTGGAAGAGATCACAAGGGTCACCTAGTTCCAACCCCCTGCCATGGGAAGGGACACCCTACCCTAGAGCAGGCTGGCCACAGCCTCGTCCAGCCTGGTCTTAAACACCTCCAGGGATGGGTCCTCAACCACTTCCCTGGACAACCCATTCCAGGCTCTCACCACCCTCATGCTGAACAGCTTCCTCCTCACGTCCAGCCTGACCCTCCCCATCTCCAGCTTCACTCCATTTTCCCTAGTCCTGTCACTCCCTGATAGCCTAACTATAAGTCCCTTCCCAGTTTTGTTTTTGGTTTGTTTTTTTTGTAGGCCCCCTTTAGATACTAGAATGGAGGTCACCTTGCAGCCTTCTGCAGACTGAACAGCCCCAACTCTTTCAGTCTGTCCTCAAAGCAGAGCTGCTCCAGCCCTCTGCTCATCCTCATGGCCCTTCTCTGCACGTGCTCCAGCACATCCACATCCCTCTTGTAATAGGGGCTCCTACAGTACTCCAGCTGGGGTCTCACCCAGAGATTGTTACTGACTTTCATTCTTTAAAGTTAATTTAAGCTTTTTTTTAGGACAATTTTGACTTCTCCATATAGGTTTGAAATGGAAGAATTGCTGGGAGTGCCTCCTTTCTCTACCTGTAGAGATTTTGAGAGACTCCCATCTCTGCAGTCTTAATATACCAGCTACCAGAGACTCAGTTCTCTTCTGTCCACAATCTTTTTTTCCCCTGTGGGCTTGTATAGTCCTTTATCAGGCTTATTTCAAGTGTTGCTGGATGCCTTGACTCCTGAATATGTAATGTTAACTCGTCAGAGCATACTAAGGAAAAAGACTCACACAAATTTTAAAGATAGTTAAAGAACTCTTGCATTTCTCTGAGCACTGAGCTCACAAGCAGTGACTGAAATAAATTTGCATTCATTCTTAGAATGGGTGTTTCAGATAGCTTTCTGTCCTTGTAAGCAGGCAGTGTTCCCACTTTGCAGCATTTCAATGAATGATATTATAAGAAACCATGAGGCAAAAAATGGCTTTGGGATTTAAGACTCTTTTAGGACTTTTCTTGCTGAAATGTGGACACAAATGGAAATCTTAGATTATCTTTGTAATTCATACTAGGGCTGATGCTTAAAGAACTTGTAAATACTCTGAGGTTATAAAGAAATTATGAGATCACAGATCACAGGATGTTAGGGGTTGGAAGGGACCCAGGGAGATCATCGAGTCCAACCCCCTGCCAGAGCAGGACAATCCTATCTAACACAGATCACAGAGGAACACATCCAGACAGGCCTGGAAAGGCTCCAGAGAAGGAGGCTCCACAACCTCCCTGGGGAGCCTGTTCCAGTGCTCTGTGACCCTTACAGTAAAGAAGTTCCCCCTTGTGTTGAGGTGGAACCTCTTGTGCTGCAATTTACACTCATTGCTCCTTGTCCTATCCCAGGCAGCAGTGAGCAGAGCCTGTCCCCCTGCTCCTGGCAGCCTTCAGATACTTACAAACATTTATCGAATCCCCTCTCAGTCTTCTCTTCTCCAGACTAAAAACTCCCAGGTCCCTCAGCATCTCCTCATCAGCCATGCCCTCCAGTCCCCTCATCATCCTCGTAGCCCTCTGCTGGGCCCTCTCCAGCAGATCCCTGTGCCTCTTCCAACTGGGGAGCCCAAAACTGAACACAGCATTCAAGATGAGGTCTCAGCAGGGCAGAGTAGAGGGGGAGCAGAACCTCCCTTGATCTGCTGGACACACAACCTAGCACCCAGCCCTAGCCAGTCAACCAGACCATGGCACTAAGTGCCTCATCCAGTCTTTGCTTGAACACCTCCAGGGATGGTGACTCCACCACCTCCCTGGGCAGCCCATTCCAATGCCAATCACTCTCCCTGGGAAGAACTTCCTCCTGTCTCCTGAAGTGAACCAAAACTGAAGGGAATGTCTGTATTTGGAACTGTGAATCGAAATGCCTGTATACAGATGTCCTCAGCCCGGAGGCATAAATGCAGAGGAGCTTTCAGCAGTATGTGAAAATGCTCAGTGGTACTTTGTGTTGATGTCTGTCTGCCTGTGGTTAGAATAAATAATTTTCCAAATAGCCATGGGCTGAAAGCTCTTTAAGCTGAAGGAGTGACTCTGAAAGATCTCTATTAATAGCTTTCTCTACAGCATGTGGGCCTTGGATAGCAAGGGCTCTTCAGTTGTGTGGTCTGAGCTAACCAAAACTGTACATTGGCATGCATACACCCTTGATGGAGGAGTAGTCTGCATTAAGTGTAATATAATCTAAAGCAACTGCTAAACTACCTGAACTGCAGAAATTGAATTGTGGCCATAAATAGGTATTAACTACAATTCATTGACACAAATTAATATATTTATACAATTAATATATTTATTAAATGTTTCTATAAATATATGAATGGCAAGAGAAGGGCCAAGGACAACCTCCAGTCCTTATTAAAGAGGTGAATATAGTGACAAAGGATGAGGAAAAGGCAGAGGTGCTTGACACCTTATTTGCCTCAATCTTCAGTAGTGGAACAGGTTGTCTCCAGGACAGCTGGACTCCTGGAGTGGCAGATGGAGTCAGGACCCAGTACAGTCCCCCTGTAATCCATGAGGAAGAAGTAAGGGACCTGCTGAGACATTTGGATCCTCACAAGTCCATGGCACCAGGTGGGATCCATCCTAGGGTGCTGAGAGAGCTGGCAGCTGAGCTGGCCAAGCCACTCTCCATCATTTATCAACAGTCCTGGCTCACTGGAGAGGTTCCTGAAGACTGGAAGCTGGCCAATGTGATACCTATCCACAAGAAGGGTTGAAAGGAGGAGCATCAGCCTCCTTAGACTGTGTTAATGGCATTTAAAAGGTTGCTGAAAGCATATGATACCTTGCAAATGTAAAGAATATCATTTCCATTTCCCCACTGTACACTGCAGATATTTGCAGCCTCCCTTTGTTTAGCACCTCAGCCTGGTGCTGTGGAGCAGGGAGCACCACCAGGGTTAGGAAGATTCAGTGCATGTGATTAATCACACAGAAGGAGAACCTCAATGAAAGGAGGCTCAGAGGTGACCTCATTGCTGTCTACAGCTACCTGAAGGGAGGCTGTAGCCAGATGGGGTTGGTCTCTTCTCCCAGGCAACCAGCAACAGAACAAGGGGACACAGTCTCAAGCTGTGCTGGGGGAGGTCTAGGCTGGATGTTAGGAGGAAGTTCTTCACAGAGAGAGTGATTGGCATTGGAATGGGCTGCCCAGGGAGGTGGTGGAGTCACCATCCCTGGAGGTGTTCAATCAAAGCCTGGATGAGGCACTTAGTGCCGTGGTCTAGTTGACTGGCTAGGGCTGGGTGCTAGGTTGGACTGGATGATCTTGGAGGTCTCTTCCAACCTGGCTGATTCTCTGATTCTACAATTCTATGATTCTAATTTTGAGCCAGTGCTCAGGTGAGGAGGTGGGAAAGGATTAGATGCAGCTTGGCAGCTATCCCTACAAAGTTATTTTTCTTTTGCTTTTATTAAGTGAGGTTTAAATTGACAGCTCTAAGATGGACAGGTTTCATACTAATACTTAAATAGAAAAGGAAACCAAGGTATTTTGTTGGAATGAGATAGGCACATGATCAGCTTTCCTGACTTACCACTTTCATTCCTGCTGCATTGTTTGCTCTTTTGCTTTGCATAGCTGCTAGCATGGAGTGGTTCTGGATGAATATTTATTAAATTTGATTTCTGCCTCACATGGTTTCAACATAAATCTCAGTGTGATCCACGAATTGCACTAGCTGCTCACTTTACATCTTGCCAAATGGACTTGTTAGCCTCTAGCCTTATGTAACTTCCCCTCTAGCCTAGCTGATCATCCATCCCAATATAACTCAAACCAGAAGTAGTAAAAGAAAAGAGATAGTACAGTCACTGAAGATGTCAGAAAGAATCTCAGGCAATCAGGATCTGGAAGTCTGGAATTCAAGGTGACATATCTAACATCTTAACACATAGAATCATAGAATCAACCAGGTTGAAAGAGACCTCCAAGATCATCCAGTCATAAAATCATCATCATAGAATCAACCAGGTTGGAAGAGACCTCCAAGATCATCCAGTCCAACCTAGCACCCAGCCCTATCCAGGCAACCAGACCATGGCACTAAGTGCCTCAGCCAGTCTTCTCTTGAACACCTCCAGGGATGGTGCCTCCATCACCTCCCTGGGCAGCCCATTCCAATGCCAATCACTCTCTCTGCCAACAACTTCCTCCTCACATCCAGCCTGTACATGGTACAGTTTATTGCCTGTCATAGCTCTTTAGCATTATTAGAAACACTTCCCATTTCCAAGTGGGTTTCTCAAAGCAAACCATGCAAGGCAGTGTTGTGCTGGGACACAAGATAAAACCACAGGAGATTATTTTGTTCTACAGCTCATTCTGTCAGCTTGCAACACTTGAAACTGTAAAGCAGACTCTCTTCTCAGCCATGCAGGACATGCCCTGGCTATGTGTTAGCTTATTACCAGAATGTGGCACTGAAGAAGCATAATTGCCTGATGACATTAGTCATTGATGCATACCTGTTCTTCTGGGCCAAGAAATAGAGCTGTCATTTATCAGTTTTTGGAGAATATTGCCAGTCTGAGTAAAGATTGCCTAAGAAATCTTGCTGTTTTGTACAGTCATTAGAGGAGTGTGAGTGAGTAGTGATGAAACAGGTGGACAGAGACACAAATAGGAGGAAGTTCTTCCCAGAGAGAGTGATTGGCATTGGAATGGGCTGCCCAGGGAGGTGGTGGAGTCACTGTCCCTGGAGGTGTTCAAGAAAAGCCTGGATGGGGCACTTAGTGCCATGGTCTAGTTGACTGGATAGGGCAGGGGGATAGGTTGGACTGGATGATGTTGGAGGTCTTTTCCAACCTGGTTGATTCTATGATTCTGTGACACTGACATTTATGTTACTTGCTAGCATCTGGCAGTTAGATTTTTGGAGTGGCTCTTTTGCTGGCACTCAGAACAGTTAAGTGGTCTGCAAGCTAGAAGTGTGGTATTGAGATCCATGATAGAAATACTGATGGTGGGGGAAAAAATGGAAGCAAAAGGTGAATTAGAAGGAAATAGTCTCATTACCTAGGCTTTTATCACCTTGCATGGTTTTGTAATTAGATATGGTGCCAGTGTCTAATTGAGGGAGGCAAAAGATGCCTAGCCATAATTAGAATATCGTGTGTGGAATCTTGCTTCTCACTTGGCCATGCATGTTTCTAAGACCTGAACATTTCAAATCACAGAATTTCTCAGATTGGAAAAGACCTTCAAGCTCACTGAGTCCAATCATTAGTTTCACACTGACAAGTCCTTGACTAAACCAAATCCCTCAGCACAGCTTCTAATCACTAGGAATCACTATGGTTGGAAAGGACCACCAGCATCACAGTATCCCAGTATCACCAGGGTTGGAGGAGACCTCACAGATCATCAAGTCCAACCCTTTACCACAGAGCTCAAGGCTAAACCATGGCACCAAGTGCCACGTCCAGTCCTGCCTTGAACAGCTCCAGGGACGGCGACTCCACCACCTCCCCGGGCAGCCCATTCCAGTGTCCAATGACTCTCTCAGGGAAGAACTTTCTCCTCACCTCCAGCCTAAATCTCCCCTGGTGCAGCCTGAGGCTGTGTCCTCTCGTTCTGGTGCTGGCCACCTGAGAGAAGAGAGCAACCTCCTCCTGGCCACAACCACCCCTCAGGTAGCTGTAGACAGCAATGAGGTCACCCCTGAGCCTCCTCTTCTCCAGGCTAACCAATCCCAGCTCCCTCAGCCTCTCCTCGTAGGGCTGTGCTCAAGGCCTCTCCCCAGCCTCGTTGCCCTTCTCTGGACATGCTCAAGCATCTCAATGTCCCTCCTAAACTGGGGGGCCCAGAACTGAGCACAGTACTCATCATCCAGTCGAAAGGATGTGTGCAATAACCATCTCTGGAATTTGCATCATTTCATATTTAGGAACTTGATTCTAGGATACATAATAGAAACCTCAGGCTAGTGTAAAATATTATTTAACTGCTTCCTGGAAGTCAGTGCACAAACATGAAAGTCATGTGGCAGTTTAGGAAGAGTAAGGAGGAGGCACATGCTTATATTTTTGGCTTAGGCTTTCAGGGTGTTTCGAAATCTGCAGACTGTTTCTACACCAAGTGTTGCTCTTGCACTCTCTGCACAAACAAGTGTTTACAGCAGAGTTTCCCCTTCCCACTGCCTGCCTAACAATAGTGTGATTAAGATCTCAGTCTGGGGCAGGCTGACTTTTGGCTGCCTTTGTGTACCTGCCTGAGCATGCCTGCAAGCTGCCTGTATTATTCAACTGAAAGAACATACTCAGTTTATCAGGATATAGGAAAACTGCTTCCAATGTGAGCTGCATCTCAAGCCTGCAGGAAGGCTGGGAGAATGCATGAGGCAGATGGGGCAAGTAGAAATGGATGGTAACATTTCTTCTCTGGAGACTTTCAGGGCCTGTCTGGATGTGTTCCTCTGTGATCTGTGTTAGTATTGTCCTGCTCTGGCAGGGGGGTTGGACTCGATGATCTTCTTGGGTCCCTTCCAACCCCTAACATCCTGTGAGGCTGTGAGAAATGTAAGCAATCAGAGCACTGGATGAACCCAATACACTGGATGTAAAAAGAACTTATTTTATGCTGCTTCTGTGTTGCTTAGTTTTTAATATTCTTTGGGTTTCCATTGTGAACAATACAAAACAGCCTTGCAGGACCTGCCAGGCATGAAACTGGAGGCACTGGCAGTTGTGTGTATTCCCCTGGGCAGTGTAGTGTTGCATTGGATCACTTCTGAAAAACACCTTGTGGTTAAACACTATGTCCACAGGATCAGAGAATGCTGGGGGTTGGAAGGGACCCAGAGAGATCATCGAGTCCAACCCCCCCTGCCAGAGCAGGACAATCCTATCTAACACAGATCACAGAGGAACACATCCAGACAGGCCTGGAAAGCAGACCCCACAAGTTCTCTGGGGAGCCTGTTCCAGTGCTCTGTGACCCTTACAGTAAAGAAGTTCCCCCTTGTGTTTAGGCAGAACCTCCTGTGCTGCAACTTACACCCATTGCTCCTTGTCCTATCCCAGGCAGCAGTGAGCAGAGCCTGTTCTCCCCTCCTCCTGGGCAGCCTTCAGATATTTATAAACATTTATCAACTCCCTTCTAAGTCTTCTCTTCTCCAGACTAAAAACTCCCAACTGCCTCAGCCTGTCCTCATAAGCCATGCCCTCCAGTCCCCTCATCATCCTCGTAGCCCTCTGCTGGACCCTCTCCAGCAGATCCCTGTCCCTCTTAAACTGGGGAGCCCAAAGCTGAACACAGTATTCAAGATGAGGTCTCAGCAGGGCAGAGTAGAGAGGGAAGAGAACCTCCCTTGATCTGCTGGACACACTCTTCCTAATCCACCCCAGGATCCCATTGGCCTTCCTGGCCACAAGGGCACATTGCTGTGCCATGGGTAACTTGTTAGCCACCAGCACCCCCAGGTCCCTTTCCCCAGGGCTGCTTTCCAGTGTTTCTGATTTGAACCCAGCAAGAGGAAAGAATCAGCTGTAGATGATTGTCCAAGGAGAACAGCAGTGATGTTATTTCTATCCATGTTAGCTGGTCTGATAAAAGGTGTTATCTCTGCCTACAATGCACAGCCTCACCAGGGGTTAGTAGGGAGTTTGCACATCACATTTCTTCTGTGATGCTCATTTCCCATTGGAATGGGCTGCCCAGGGAGGTGGTGGAGGCACCGTCCCTGGAGGTGTTCAAGCAAAGCCTGGATGAGGCACTTAGTGCCATGGTCTGGTTGAGTGGCTAGGGCTGGGTGCTAGGTTGGACTGGATGATCTTGGAGGTCTCTTCCAACCTGCTTGATTCTATGATTCTATGACTCAGGGAGGCAAGACAGGTCCATGTTCAGCTCCATGTTTTCTGCAAGATGGCAGGTGGCTGGAGAAGCTAAGGGTGTATTAGCTTAAAGAAATATGGTGCTTACATTTGGGAGCAAGAACCCTGCTACAGAGAGCAGCTCTGCAGCTCACAGGCCAGTACTTCCCTGAAGTGGCTTTAGTGTATGTGGTGAGAGGCAGTGAGGCTGCATAAGGCAATACAGTAATGTACTTTTCCCCACGGACTTCTGCAGCTAGAGTAGTGCTGCTTTGAGAAGCAAAGGAGAAGGAAGGAATTTGAAAGGAAGGGATTTGGAAGGAGTTTGGAATTTGAAAGGAAGGAATGAAGTTGGAAGGAGGTGCAGAGAGGAGGGAATGGGAGTGGAGCATAGGAGAGGGGAAGGGAGGAGAGGAGAGAATAGGAGAGGGGAGGAGAAGAGAGGAGAAGGGAAGGGAGGGGAGGAGCAGGGAGAGGAGGGAAGAGAAGAAGGAAGGAGGAAAGGAGTGGGGGGGAATGGGATGGGAGGATGTGAAGGGGCTTGAACATGACTGAGACCTAGCATTTCTGCTCATTCTAAGTGACATCTTTCATTTCATAAACTGTTGTGAAAATTGTGTTTGGAAGTTCCTTATTTCTTTAAGTTTCTATGTATGTCCCTTTGTTAAAGCTTCTTTTTTTTAAACAGAGGTGTAGAGGGAATGAATGAGGCACAGAGTTATAATGGCTTCTTTAAGATCTTTTTATTTGTTTTGAGCAGCTGGGGGATGAGGCAGTTTCTGGGATTGGTATTTCCTTTGATTTGAAGTGTTGAAACCCTCCCTTAGGGAGAATGTGCATTTTACAGCTCTTGTCTGCAGGCTACGTGAGATAAGTCATGCCTGGAAACAGGCTTGTGCAAGGGTTGGCCTGACCCACCACATGCCTGCACTGCAATGCAGGCAGTGGGATTTCAGAAGACACTGGCTTCCTGAACTAGCTTTTCTGGAGGTAGACTAACTCCCTGCACTTTGTGTGGGTTTGAACAGCTGCATTGGTAGCTTAGATCTGGCAAACAAACTGTGCTCCTGTACAGGTGATATCTGTGGGTTTCATAGAATCATAGAATCATAGAATCAACCAGGTTGGAAGAGACCTCCAAGATCAGCCAGTCCAACCTAGCACCCAGCCCTAGCCAGTCAACCAGACCATGGCACTGAGTGCCTCATCCAGTCTTCTCTTGAACACCTCCAGGGACTCCACCACCTCCCTGGGCAGCCCATTCCAATGCCAATCACTCTCTCTGCCAACAACTTCCTCCTAACATCCAGCCTATACTTCTCCCAGCACAGCTTGAGGCTGTGTCCCCTTGTTCTGTTGCTGGTTGCCTGGGAGAAGAGACCCAACCCCACCTGGCTACAGCCTTCCTTCAGGTAGTTGTAGACAGCAATGAGGTCAGCCCTGAGCCTCCTCTTGTTCAGGCTGCACACCCCCAGCTCCCTCAGCCTCTCCTCACAGGGTTTGTGTTCCAGGCCCCTCACCAGCTTTGTCACCCTTCTCTGGACACCTTCCAGCACCTCAACAAAGGTTCCTTCCTGATGTGCTGCTGTCTGTACTGACAAGGAAGGTGATAGCAAGTCCATTCCTGCAGTAGCCAGACCCTGTCAGGAAATGTGAAAGTGTGTGCTAGATGAAATCTATCCAAATGTATAAGCACAGGAGGCATCTACTTGGGCAGACAGATCTTTGCTGACTTTTTCAGCATGGAAGCACAATTTCAAATGTAAAACTTCATTTGATATTTACTTTCCCAAGCTGCACAAATGTACACTGCCTATGTGCCAGGGACTCATCTCTGTCAGATCAGGTGTAGGATCTGAAGTGGTCTATGAATTCTTCCTTCTTAACTCTTCTTTGGATACTGCTATCCCAAGGAATCACTATTACCATGAATACCCAAACGACATAAGGTGCTGTAGGTAACCTTTAGACATGATGTTTTGTAATACAAGTAGTCTTTTCTTTCTATACAATAAGGCAGGTATCTGTGCAGGCTCTTCAGTTCTCTCTTGCTTTTTACAGGAGAACTGAAACTTGAGGATGAGCACAACAAACAGAAGTACTCTGAAGAAATCTTTGCTTCTGTTGTAGGACTTCTCCACAGCGAACTCTTCTTCCAGGAGAAGAGCAGGACAGCCAGAGAATATTGAGTAGACTGAGAAGCAGATGAAGTCTGTTATGCTTCAGAGTGTCATATTTAACATTGCTGTTCTAAAGCAGTGCAAACTGATTCATCAGGATTCTCTGAAACCAACGGATGTATTGCAATTTCTTATGTAGAATCTGCTTTTAGACCTCTTCCTTTCAGTAGTGAACAGTTCACTTTACAGGAGTGGTGCTCTGCATGAACATAGGCTGGATGTGAGGAGGAAGCTGTTGGCAGAGAGAGTGATTGGCATTGGAATGGGCTGCCCAGGGAGGTAATGAAGTCACTGTCCCTGCAGGTGTTCAAGCAAAGCCTGGCTGAGGCACTTAGTGCCATGGTCTGGTTGACTGGATAGTGCTGGGTGCTAGGTTGGACTGGATGATGTTGGAGGTCTCTTCCAACCTGCTTGATTCTATGATTCTGATTTTCAAGGATCTTTGTTTTGGCCATGCTTGCTATAGTGTGCACTCAGCTGGTAGCTGTTAGGCTTAGATCAAAATCACTGTCAATGGTTGTGCAAATAACCGAAGCTATGCTGGGATTTAGCCTCCTTGGTGAATAATTGTAGGCATTTTTTTCCTGTGTCTGTCATTCATAAGCTGGATGCAGTGATTATGGGTCTTAGGAAGAGGGAGGGGAAATGGGAGAGGCTGAGCAATAGAGCTATGGCCATCAGTCTCACTGGGACAGGCAGTCCTTTGGTGGAGTGGAGTAAAAATAGTCTGTAATCTTGCAAGTGTTAGTATGCAGGTAGTAATGGAGAGTGGATTTCACACTGTATGAATGCATAGCTCTGTGCCTTAATGTGCTTTGCTGTTTGTTTCACTTGCAAGACTTTTCACTGAGATGCACTTTTCTGTGGCAGCAGGCAGGATTAGCCCTGTAGGAATGTCCAGCACAGTCGCAGTGATTTTTGAGTGGCTTGATCTACGTGCTGCTTTCCTTCCAGGTATAGCTGATTGTCATTTAAACATTCTGAGGGTTTACTTTGTGTCTGCTGCACCCTGAGACTCTGCACTTCAGGTATGTTCTTCAGAATGTTAAGAAACCTGCTTCAGGCAAAGTAAAGTGGGACAGAGATTAGATTAGCATCTGTTTGAGGCAGTGGAGCATGTAGGGGCAAGTGTTTCTGGAGAATGTGACAAGAGAGCGTGGTTATCAGGAGGCTGGGAAGTGGAGGAGTAGTGTTTGTAATTCATGTGTAAGGGAGAAGGCAGTATCTGTAATTCTTATGTAGGGGAGAAGGAACTTTGCAGCATTGCTACCTGCAAGGGTAGGCGTTGACCCTGGTGATTGGTGCACTTTTGCATAATAGCTATGATGATGATGATGATGATGATGATGATGATGATGATGATGTAGGCAGCTTTTCGGGGTGAGGGGGTGAGATGCAGTGAATCTGTTCTGTTACACAGTAGCTGAAATTGTGCTGGAAGGTGGCAGTCCATTTGCAATTGTAAATATTTGCTCGCAGAACAGAATGGTAGTTTCTGAATCTCATCTCCATCTTCTGCTCCAGTATCTTGAGCCAGTTGGCTGGGATGCAAATTGAGACAGAGTGATTCCTCAGTCTACCTCTGAGTAAAGACAGGGCATGTTTCCTTTCACAGCCTGAGACCACATTTCTCATGTGCTCACTTCTCTACTTATTAAAGGTCCTTTGGCATATGCATTCAGTAGCCAGCTGTATCTGAGTTGAAAAGGGGTTTGTGGAAGAAAACACACATTATGCTGAGTTACTGCATGAAAATACTACATGAAATAGCAAATATGCTACATGGAATAGCAAATATACTGCATGAAATAGCAAATATGCTACATGAAATAGCAAATATGCTACATGGAATAGCAACTATGCTACATGGAATAGCAACTATGCTGCATGAAATAGCAACTATGCTACGTGGAATAGCAAATATGCTGCATGAAGTGGCAAATATGCTACATGAAATAGCAAATATGCTGCATGAAATAGCAAATATGCTACATGGAATAGCAACTATGCTGCATGAAATAGCAAATATGCTACATGAAATAGCAACTATGCTGCATGAAATAGCAAATATGCTGCATGAAGTAGCAAATATGCTACATGAAATAGCAAATATGCTGCATGAAGTAGCAAATATGCTGCATGAAATAGCAAATATGCTGCATGAAATAGCAAATATGCTACATGGAATAGCAACTATGCTACATGAAATAGCAAATATGCTGCATGAAGAAGCAACTATGCTGCATGAAATAGCAACTATGCTACATGGAATAGCAAATATGCTACATGAAATAGCAAATATGCTACATGAAATAGCAAATATGCTACATGAAAGAGCAAATATGCCGCATGAAGTAGCAAATATGCTGCATGAAATAGCAACTATGCTACATGAAATAGCAACTATGCTACATGAAATAGCAAATATGCTGCATGAAGTAGCAAATATGCTACATGAAGTAGCAAATATGCTGCATGAAATAGCAAATATGCTGCATGAAATAGCAAATATGCTGCATGAAATAGCAAATATGCTGCATGAAGTAGCAACTATGCTACATGAAATAGCAAATATGCTGCATGAAATAGCAACTATGCTACATGAAATAGCAAAATCTGAAAAAATACAAAAGTCACAGAAAAAGAAATCAAGCTCACAGTACCTGGACTTTGCTGGGAAATAAACACAGGCTTAATTGGGGCTTGCAAATTGGCACGTAACACATGACTTCAGTATAAATCTCTGATCCCATTGACTTGCAAAAGCCTTTTTGAAGCCTTTGGTTATAATTGGACTTTAAAAAAAACTAAGCTAGAGTTTACAGAGTCTTGAGAAGCCTGTAAATTTGTCACATAACAAACTAATGCCTATAGGCTGCCTTAAAAACTTAAACCGCTGCTATCTCTGCCATGGAGGTAGAGATTAGATTACTCAGTTGTGGCTCCATGGAAGCTAATCCTTTTATTGCTGTTGCCTATAACGTTTCAGACAACAAAGCAGCGTTTCAGTAGCACTGTGTTACCATTTTGCAGGGCTGTGTGCTAACCCTTCAACGGTATTTGCAAATTGTTACTCTTTTGGAGAGCTGAAATCAGAAAGTTCTCTGCTGATTGCATCTCAGTTTTGCCCATGACGAGGGAAAATCTGCTGCTGGGGCGTACCTGGGCTTTGTATCTGTGTGCAGCAGAAAATGCACTGAGAGACAGCTAATTCTTAGTAGCAGTTAACATTATTTAATAAGCAGCCTTTTATGAGCACTCCTTTGAATTTTTCCTGGTGTGTATTCACAGTTTTGGCCAGTGCATGAAAAAAGACAGGGTCTTTGCAAAATAGAAAGCTAGAATGATTTACCTGGATCAGGAACAGCATGGCCAGTGGGACAAGGGAGGTTATTCTGCCCCTGTACTCAGCACTGCTCAGGTCACACCTTGAGTGCTGTGTCCAGTTCTGGGCTCCTCAATTCAAGAGAGATGTTGAGGTGCTGGAACATGTGCAGAGAAGGGCAACAAAGCTGGTGAGGGGCCTGGAACACAAACCCGATGAGGAGAGGCTGAGGGAGCTGGGGGTGTGCAGCCTGGAGAAGAGGAGGCTTAGGGCAGACCTCATTGCTGTCTACAACTACCTGAAGGGAGGCTGTAGCCAGGTGAGGGTTGGTCTCTTCTCCCAGGCACCCAGCAAGAGAACAAGGGGACACAGTCTCAAGTTGTGCCAGGGGAAGTCTAGGTTGGATGTTAGAAGGAAGTTGTTGACAGAGAGAGTGATTGGCATTGGAATGGGCTGCCCAGGGAGGTGGTGGAGTCACCATCCCTGGAGGTGTTCAAGAGAAGACTGGCTGAGGCACTTAGTGCCATGGTCTGGTTGACTGGCTAGGGCTGGGTGCTAGGTTGGACTGGATGATCTCAGAGGTCTCTTCCAGCCTGGTTGATTCTATGATTCTGTGATCTTCTCTGGAGAAGCTCTTAAATGAGACATTTGTTTGACAATACTTTGGAAAAAAAATCACCTTCTGTTTTCAAAGTGTATGAAACTAGGATTAGTTGGCTGGTTGGTTGGTTTTCATTAACCTTTCATTCTGTATGAACGATACATTCATTTTAATACCAGAAGTATAATTTTTTTTTAGCCAATCATAGAGGTTCATTAATGTTCATTAACGACACAATCTATCTGTGTCTTCTTTGGTTTTAAAAGACAAAGTTTGCTTTGAAGTACTGTGAAAGATTGTGCATATTCTTGGTTAAAACTCCCACGGGAAGGATCTATAAATACTGATGTAGTTAGACATGCTCAGCTTTTCAACAGGTGACCTGTGTACTTGATTACTTGTCATTGGAAACTGCCAACAGAGGCTACACAGCATGCACCCTGCTTTCCCCCCATTTTTAGCTCTATCATGTCACATGTAAGCTTGTAGCCAGAAGTCATAGAATCATAGAATCAACCAGGTTGGAAGAGACCTCTGAGATCATCCAGTCCAACCTAGCACCCAGCCCTAGCCAGTCACCCAGACCATGGCACTAAGTGCCTCATCCAGGCTTCTGTTGAACACCTCCAGGGATGGTGCCTCCACCACCTCCCTGGGCAGCCCATTCCAATGCCAATCACTCTCTCTGCCAACAACTTCCTCCTAACATCCAGCCTATACTTCCCCTGGCACAACTTGAGACTGTGTCCCCTTGTTCTATTGCTGGTTGCCTGGGAGAAGAGATCAACCCCCACCTAGCTACATCCTCCTTTCAGGTAGTTGTAGACAGCAATGAGGTCTGCCCTGAGCCTCCTCTTCTGCAGGCTGCACACCCCCAGCTCCCTCAGCCTCTCCTCATAGGGTTTGCCCTTATTTGCTTCTCTTGCCTTACTGAGAGGTCACAGGCTGGTGTTTCAGGCTGTGTGGTACTGCTCTGTGTGTGAATGTGTGGCTCCAGGATGGTAATCCCTGCAGGAACTGCTGGCAGGGAAAGGGCTGCCAGGGGCTCATCGCTGCTTCTGGGCTGCTGGAAGGTGGTGCCTGCACCCCTCTGTGTGAGAGCAGCAACGTGCGTTAGGTCTCCAGGTACCAGCTGCGTCTACAGTGGAAGATGGAGTTGGCTGTGTGGTAGCTGGTGGCAGAAGTGGAACGAGTAGATGTAGTATTCTGAGCTGGGGGGAACATCAGCTTTCTCACTGATTCTAGGCTTGCCTCGATTTTCCCATACCTTAGTGAAAGCTTCTTCATAGCCTTTGCTAGAGTCCTTATGGCCTTCGTGTTAAGTGTGGATGTGTGCCAGGATTGACACTTAAATCTGGTTTGTGCTCAGCTTGAATATAAAGGATGTTTTTTTCCTGCAACCACCTTTTATATCCATTTCTCTTAACACCTGAGACTGTGGTATGTGTTAGTCCTCTATCATTTTGTTACTCCTGCCCCTTCCCCGCTGATTGTTAGCCAAGATTGGGGGCTTAAGAGAAAAACTGTTCATAAGGGGAAGTGGCGGAAGGGAATCTTCTGACTGAAGTGGGATGTAAGCCCAGTGGCCATGGTGCTCAGCAGTGTCAGTGTGTTCAGCTAATAACGGCTGACCAAAACCGATGTAGTCTCCTTTTCAGGAGCCAGCATCATTTTTCCTTTTGCACCTCAGCTGATTTGATTTTCTCAGCAATAAGTGCTGGGCTTTGGTTAATGAGCTGCTTCTCTTTTCTCTTACAGAGCTCCAGTATGGGAGGCAAACTGAGCAAGAAGAAGAAGGGGTACAGTGTCAATGATGAAAAAGCTAAAGACAAAGATAAGAAGGCTGAAGGAGCAGCAACTGAGGAAGAGGAAACTCCAAAGGAAGCTGAGGATGCTCAGCAAACCACAGAGACCACAGAAGTGAAGGAGAACACCAAGGAGGAGAAGGGTGAAAAGGATACTCAGGTTGCTGCCAACAAGATAGAAGAGAAAGAAGGAGAGAAGGAGAAAACAGTGACCCAGGATGAAAGTCAGAAACCAGAACCAGAGAAGTCTGAGGCAGTCGTTGATGCGAAAGTAGAACCACAGAAGAACACCGAACAGGCATCCAAGCAAGAGGAGTCAACTGCAGCCTCTGCTCCTGCTGCCAGTAGCGAAGCCCCCAAAACTTCTGAGCCTAGCAACGATGCAAAAGCTTCAGAGGCCACAGCTCCCAGTAAAGCAGATGACAAGAGCAAAGAGGAAGGGGAAGCCAAAAAGACTGAGGCTCCCGCAACACCTGCAGCCCAAGAAACTAAAAGTGAAGCGGCCCCAGCTTCAGACTCAAAACCTAGCAGCAGCGAGGCTGCTCCTTCTTCCAAGGAGACGGCAGCAACAGCAGCACCTAGTTCCACTGCTAAAGCCTCGGACCCTGCAGCCCCACCAGAGGAAGCGAAACCTTCTGAAGCTCCAGCCACTAATTCGGATCAAACCGTAGCAGTGCAAGATTAAATTGGACAGCCTGTTGAAACAACCACTTAAAACAACCTGTGTCTTTTTTTTTTTGGTTTTGGTTTTGGGTTTTTTTTTTTGTTGTTTTGTTTGTTTAATTATTATTTTTTTCAGCTCTACTAACTCGTTTCAGTTCTGAAATAACAAAATATGTATGGCCCAGAAAGAAAGGGAGAAAAGGAAAGGGAAAAAAAAAAAACAACCTTCAAAGAATGTCCCATCAAGTTGGGAGGGAGGGAGGGAACGGGCGGGGGGGGGGAGGGGGGAGAATCCAAATAGTATTTTTGTGGGGAAATGTCTAATATACTTGCTGCCAACTTGCCACAAGTCCTGGATTTAAAGCAAACAACAGAAAAGAAGTAAACTGAATGGATGTCTGAAAGTACAGCACATCTTTTATACCTGAACTGCTGTAAATGCGCTCCACCCATGTATCAGGATCTTCTTTTTGTTCCGTCAGGGGGTTTGGGAGTGATGCTTGAATCTGCCCACTGAGTTTGTGCCAAGGCAATCAGATCTTTATGAAAGCAGTATTCTATGTGGTGGGTGTTTTGGGGGTTTTTTTTGGGTTTTTTTTTTTTGGTTGGTTTTAGATTTTATTTACAGCCTTTCTTCTTTTGGTAATTGTTTTTAATGCAGTGGATGAATGCCAACTTTCAGACAAAAACCCACTTAGCTGTCCACATATTTCTCAATGCCAATCCTCCAGTTCTTCCTCTCCAAATATTTTTTGGGAGTTTAAAAAAAAAACAAAAAAACCAACAACAACAACAACAACAAAAAAAAAAGCATTTTCATCCTACTTAGCCTACCTAGATTTCTCATGACGAGTTAATGCATGTCTGTGGTTGGGTGCACCTGTAGTTCTGTTTATTGGTCAGTGGAAATGAAAAAAGTCTGCGTTCATTGCAGTTCCAGTTTCTCTTCCATTCTGTGTCACAGATACCAACATGCACTCATTGGAAAACAAATGAGGGGGGGAAAAAAAAAAAAGAAGAAAAAAAAGAAAAAAAAAAGCAACAAACAAACAAACAAAAAAAAAAGAACAAAATGTACAATGGATGCATTGAAATTCTATGTAATTGTATAAATGGTGCAACAGTAATAAAAGCTAAATAATTTAAAAAATATGAGTGTCTAAAGATTGATTAAATCTTCACCTGTTTGGAAGTAAGCAGAGGAGATGTTTGCACTTAAGGGAAGTGTTACATCTGGGGTTGATTGCTTTTGTATGCTTAGTGAAGTAGAGGCCAAGGAGCCTGGAGAAGAGGAGGCTCAGGGCAGACCTCATTGCTGTCTACAGCTACCTGAAGGGAGTTTGTAGCCAGGTGGGGTTGGGCTCTTCTCCCAGGCAGCCAGCAAGAGAACAAGGGGACAGAGTCTCAAGTTGTTGCCAGGGGAAGTATAGGCTGGATGTCAGGAGGAAGTTGTTGGCAGAGAGAGTTGGCTGTGAGTTTGGGGGAAAGGGGAGAAATGCTGCGTGGGGGTGGGAAAGGGGAGGTGGTAATCAAAGGAGCAAATATACAAGGGGACACAGTCTCAAGTTGTGCTGGGGGAAGTATAGGTTAGGAGGAAGCTCTTCACAGAGAGTGATTGGCATTGGAATGGGCTGCCCAGGGAGGTGGTGGAGTCACCATGCCTGGAGGTGTTGAAGAAATGCCTGGATGAGGCACTTAGTGCCATGGTCTGGTTGACTGGCTAGGGCTGGGTGCTAGGTTGGACTGGATGATCTCAGAGGTCTCTTCCAACCTGGTCGATTCTGTGATTCTAAGAATCATCAACCTCATGATCCTAAAACATGCTGCCAGAAACTTCGACAGCCACAAGCATTCGCATGTGAGGTTGGCAGTGGTGATGAATGTTTTGTCCTAGGCAAAGTAGAAATTGCTTTTGCCTTGTCCTAAGGCATTCTGCCTTGTCCTGAGGCATTTTGCCTTGTCCTGAGGCAATTAATGCCATGGTCTAATTGACTGGCTAGGGCTAGGTTGGACTGGCTGATCTTGGAGGTCTCTTCCACCTGGTTGATTCTATGATTCTAACGTATGAAGAAATACTCTTGCTATTTTGAAAAGCCAGAGGCATGTTGATTGGGTTTTGACAGGGAATAAGACAGTGGATTTGATAACTGATAGCTTTAAAATAAGAGAATTAAATTTAATCCTGGTACCTGTACTACTACTAAAATACTCTTAGTGCTGATACACTGTGCTTTTCCCTATTACAATTGTGCAGGAGGTGAACTGCAGCTGCCACAAAAGGCCTCTTCTGTGTATTTCAGATATGGGTAAAGTTGTGTAGCTGCGAGGTTTAGCCTAGCACAATCATTTTTCAATAGTTTTGCCTGTTTGCCCTATTTTCATTCAGCAGAACTGCTGAATAATTACAGTTCCTGCTGAGTATTGTCCTTGCTGCGTACAGACAATGATCAGGCTGCAGAGCTCAGGATTCACAAAACTGTTTAAAGAGGCATATTTGGTCTGCCCATTAATAAGGTCTTAGGCTGAACAGAAGTTCTGAGAGAAGTGGGGATTGGTAAATAGAAATACAGCTTGTACACATACCCAAGGGTTGAGTGGACTTGTATTTAATGAATGAGGAAAACAGTGGTTTATATATTGCCATGGTTTGGGTGTCACCCACCCCCCCACACTGTGGAAAATCACTCAGGCTAGGCTCAGTGGCTCTGGAAATTCAATGAAGCTTATGTTTACAGTGAGCACAATATCCAAGCAGATATTTACAGTACATACAGTTATAGACAGAAATAGACAAGGTAAAAGGTAATACAGAAACACAACAGCCCTCCCAGAAACCTGAGTCCCCAGGAGGGGCTCTCAACTGCCCCTTCACCTTCCCCCTACCCCTCTCAACCTTACCCCAGTGCCAAGGAAGAATGGAGGTTTGGCCAGGGGGTTAGGAAGCAAAGTGGATCAGCCAGAGAAACAGAGGGTGAGGTTAGAGAGAGAGATGCAGCTTGGAGCTCGCCAGCAGGAGAAGTGCTTTTATCTATGTTTTGATTCTTATTCTTAATGTCTCTCAGCAAGCCTATGAGTGAAGTAGACATCAGCCTTGTTTTCCTTTCACAGCCTGTAATCTAGTTCTTCTCACCAAAACATTCTAGCTAGCTTCAAACTAGCACACAGCTGAAGTACTGCAAGGAGCCAGGAATTCAACCTGGTTGCAGTAGTGTCCCAGGCTCCATGTGTATAGCTGTCACAGTCTGCTTTTTGTGGCCAAGCCTATGGCTTTGCTGAAAGTCTTTTAAGAGCCCTATGCCATTGTTTCCCAGTTTCCAGATGTGTCTTGGAAAGGAACTTTTGCCTACAACTCCCCAAGGAATTTTCATGAGATGAGTCCAGGACTGAGAGAAGAAATGCAGGCATCTTGCAATACTTGGTGGTTGTGTATGTGCTGAATTGACTTGAAGCTGATGGGACCAGGCCTGTGCTCTGCCTTTGGGCTGGAAATAGAAACCAAGTACGTCACTTCTTTGCTGTGGTGGTATGTGAATGTGCCTACAACATCACACCTTGCTTGGTATCACACTTACTTTCAGTAGAATTTTCAGGATAGTGCTTAATCTCTATCACTAAAATAGTTTGACAATCAAGCCATGCACTGAGCTTTCTTCACTTGGCATACCTAAAGCTGGTGGGAAGATCTTGAACACAGTCTTACTTTAAGCCTTTGAGGCAAGCAAAAGCATCCCTGTGCACCTCCATGTCCCTCTTGTAATGAGATGCCCAAAACTGAACACAATACTCGAGGTGTGGCCTCTCCAGAGCTGAGTACAAGGGGACAATCCCCTCCCTATTCCTGCTGCTGGACACAGCATTTCTAATGCAAGCTAGCATGCCATTGGCCTTCTTAGCTGCCTGGGCCTTTGTACGATGTGACTTGTAAGAGAAACCACCTTTTTCTGATACCATGGTGGTATCCAAGCCCTGCAGCTTCTGCAGCAGTTGACAACAAGCTCCTAACACACACACTGCATTTCTCACAACCTGCTTGCTAACATTAGCTTCTTCCTGACAGTTTCGATGCTGCAAGGGAATGTTATGCCCCATGTGGCTGGAACTCTTTAGCAAATGGGCAAAGAAGTGTGCACTCATTTAGGAAGCTAAGAGGCAGAGTAGCTGAAGATCTTATGTAAGTACTCAGCAGTCTCAAAATATAAAAAGGAAAATTGCCATATAATGCCTTAAAATCTTTCCTTAATGTAGAAGGATGCCAAATAAATCTTGTTACAGCAGCTAAAATTTCTTGGTGTGTTACTGTTAGTGCTGGGGCATTTTAATTGCTCTGCTGTTAGCCTGGACCTACACATGCAAGGAAATAAATCACCTCTCTTCAAAGAGCTTATGAACTGTGCACTTCTAATGGATAGAAATGTGAAGCATGCTGTTTGCCCATAGTGGCACGTGATGAGGCTAGAGCCTAGGGCCCTGCTTTTCATCACCTCAGTCCAGTATCTCATCTCCTAAATTCTCTGAGTTGTAATCACTCTTTAACAGTAGGAGAAATATGCTAAGGGTATGGAGCTAACAGGCATGTTAATGCTCTGAGCATAAGCACATTGCAGATAACCTCAAGGGGACCCAACCCTTTTGTGAAAGCATGCCAAAAGAACAGAGAAATTCAACTCTGGGAAAGAACCTTTGCTGTTCTTTAGAGCCCCTGCAGAGAGATGTGTGCAAGGTCTGCCTTGGTTTTGCTTGGAAACTGTCAAGAATCTGTTGCTTTCCTTTCCACAAGAGGAAGGTCTGTGCCACTGGCATTGCTTACACTTTGCTTGCACTCTCACAGCAAGGAAGAATGCAGCTGCTGGTAAATATGTAGCACCTTAACTCCCCCCCCCCCCCCCCCCCCCCCCCCTCTTTTTAATTTATTTACTTTCCAATTTTTACTTTTCCTGTAATTGAAATATGCATGCTGGTGTTTTTGTAAAGACATTTGGAGAGGAAAAGTGACTACAGTTTTGTTAAAATAGCCCTGGGGCCACCCAGAGCCTGGGCTGCAGCAGCAGAAGTGTGGCCAGCAGGTCAAAGGAAGTGATTCTCCCCCTCTGCTCCACTCTGGTGAGACTTCACCTGGAGTACTGCATCCAGTTCTGGAGCCCTCATTACAAGAGGCATGTGGATGTGCCGGAGCGTGTCCAGAGCAGGGCCACGAGGATGCTCAGAGGGCTGCAGCAGCTCTGCTATGAGCACAGACTGAAAGAGTTGGGGCTGTTCAGCCTGGAGAAGAGGAGGCTCCCAGGTGACCTTCTTGTGGCCTTCCAGGATCTGAAGGGGGCCTCCAAAAAAGCTGGGGAGGGACTTTTCAGGCTATCAGGGTGTGACAGGACTGGGGGGAATGGAGCAAAGCTGGAGGTGGGTAGGTTCAGACTGGCCGTGAGGAGGAAGTTGTTGAGCATGAGAGTGGTGAGAGCCTGGAATGGGTTGCCCAGGGAGGTGGTTGAGATTCCATCCCTGGAGGTGTTTGAGGCCAGGCTGGAGGAGGCTGTGTGGGCAGCCAGCATGACTTCACTAGGGGCAAATCCTGCCTGACCAACCCAGTGGCTTTCTGAACAGAGCAGTTCGTGATGGATCTCTGGTGCAAAGCAACCCTGCCAACTGCTGGGGTGCTGTGCCTGCAAAACTGAGAGAGGCTTGCTTTCAAGAAGCACTTCTGCTGATTTGGCAGAATTAGACCAGCAAACTGTAGTGATGAACTGGATAAAAATGACCTGGAAAATCCCTGCCTCATGTACAGTGCTGACTGCTGAGCAATCCTTGCTGTTCTGTGCTTTTCCTTTGTTCTGGCTTGTGCACAGATACACTAGTGCTGATTTAATTCAGAGCTGGCATAGGCACAGGGGAAACCACAACATTTTGAGAGTTGTTTTTTGGTTTGTTGTTTTTTTTTTCCTGAAAATTATTTTATAAGCCTTTAATTTTTTTTTTGTTGTTGTTGTGGGAAGGCAGCAAAGAGATTAGCAACTGAAGCTAGTTCAGACTTCTCAAATCCCTCTGCATCTCCACACAGCCGTGTTTGGGCACTAGAAGCTGACTTAGCCATACAAATAAGAGTAATTAGATCCATCTGAAACTTGGGAACCAACAATTTTGAGGATTCTTTCACAATTTTTTCCAGTTGAAAAAATCCCATGGGCTTGTCTCCCTCTGTGCTCTGTCTTGGCTCCTGGCATCTATTAACACCTAAACCTCAGAGCAAAATAACTATCAAAGCTGCTGCTTTTTTGTTTTTAATCAAAACTCCTGGAAAACCACCGCAGTTTCCATGCATCCCCCAGACTCCCATCTTAGTTTGGCCAAATCCACTCAAATTTCAGTGGATTTAAGGACCAGAATGCACATACAGCTTCCTGCAGAGTTAGTCAGGGTAATTATACTCTTAGAATAATCACTAAAGATATAAAAATGAAGGGGAAAAAAAGAAAATGAAAGCTTGTTCACTCACACCAATTGCATGTGGACAAGGTGCTTGAGCATCTCTTGCATAATGAAAGCTTGGACTGCTCAGTAGTCACCCACCCCCTTCCACAAAGCTGGGCTGTTTACTCATTGTACTCAGCACTGGTCAGGCCACACCTTGAGTGCTGTGTCCAGTTCTGGGCCCCTCAATTCAAGAGAGATGTTGAGGTGCTGGAACGTGTCCAGAGAAGGGCAAAAAAGCTGGTGAGGGGCCTGGAGCACAAACCCTATGAGGAGAGGCTGAGGGAGCTGGGGGTGTGCAGCCTGCAGAAGAGGAGGCTCAGGTCAGACCTCATTGCTGTCTGCAACTACCTGAAGGGAGGCTGTAGCCAGGTGGGGTTGGTCTCTTCTCCCAGGCACCCAGCAATAGAACAAGGGGACACAGTCTCAAGTTGTGCTGGGGGAAGTATAGGCTGGATGTTAGGAGGAAGTTGTTGCTAGAGAGAGTGATTGGCATTGGAATGGGCTGCCCAGGGAGGTGGTGGAGTCGCTATACCTGGAGGTGTTGAAGAAAAGCCTGGATGAGGCACTTAGTGCCATGGTCTGGTTGAGTGGACAGGGCTGGATGCTAGGTTGGACTGGATGATCTTGGAGGTCTCTTCCAACCTGGTTAATTCTATGACTCTATGGTTCCATGATTCTCACGGGTGGTTCTCAAAGGTTCAGCTCACCTGGTATGTGTAAGCAGTGAGTGTCTTACCCTGTCACCACACAGATTTTCTCAATTGTGTTTTATCACTAAGCACATAGAGGTGTGTGTGTGTAGTGTTTCACTCCCATAAAGCCCTAATCATTATTGAATAGCTTTACCTTTTCCAAGTAAGAAACATGAGCTTCTTACAGAGTGTACAATTGGACCCATCCTAAGAAGTTACTGAATAACTAAGGGGAGGTCTGTGTTCCTTGAGTCATTTTATCAAACCTAAACACGGTAACAAAAAGGGAGCTTCTCCTTTTCCTTTTCCTGATGTGGCTGACAAAAATCAAGAGAGATGAGATAGCAGTTTATTTTTTTTTCTCCTCTGGGAAGTTACATTATTTTCACTCCTCTTAGTTTTCTTTCAGCAAAACATTCCAAACTTCTCCTCTATACAAAGTATTGAGCTTTCTAGTGATTACAGTTGCTCATAATTGGCAGTCTGGCCAAGCAGTGTCATCTAAGAGAGAAGTGATGTAATCTGGTTGCTGTGGTGTAACCATTAGTATAGCTGCTGATAAAACAGGGAGAGGACTAATGCTAGCAAGATGCAAAGCTTAAAAGCTTATGTTTTCCTGTATCTGTAGTAATACCAACTCCATTAAATTATCCAAAAGCATAAAGATTTATTAAACCTCTGTGCACAATGCTGTTCCAACTGGGTGTTTGGGTAAGCTGCCTTTATGCAGATGTCTGTACAACATAAGCTAATACTGCACAAAGGGCAAAAAGTGTTTGGGATTACCCTGGAATGATGAAAAGGCATTGCATGGATTACAGTAGCATAAATCACTGCCTATTGGTTTAATTAGTCTACAGGGAGGTTATGTTGCCAGAAAAGTAGCAGGGAAGCAGTCAGTGAGAGGTGCTAGCTAAACTCAAGAGGTCAAGGAAGCATGAAGTGTGGAGGCTTTCTCTGTTTCTCCTATTAATTTTATCTCTTCACTTGTAGACTCAGCAGGGTTTGGCACTTTGTAGCGTTTCTGTGGTCCTCTGATGATGGACACTGGTGACATATTGTGTGTACAGATTCTCTGCTATGCATCTTCTCTTACCTCTGTAGCTCTCTCTATTAAGAATCCATCAAGTGTACTGAAAGGAAGTAAAAATTGTACATCTTTCTTCTTTCCAGCTTCCCACTTTCCCCTTTCTCCTACAGTAGTAATCTGAGAGACAGGTGTCTCTGAGTTTTATTTGTTTGCTTTTAAGGCTTTCTTCTTTCTTACTCTCTGTTGTTTTTTTGCCCCCCTTTTTTTTTTCCTCCTTTCAATTCTTGATGAAAGAACACGACTGCTTTCCATTTGGGGAACAAAGAGATTAATCTGCTAGTTTTCTTATTGAGTAAAAGAAGTCATTGAACTTACTTCCTCCAATATCCTCTTTACTTTGTCTGTGTTTATCCTAGCAAATACTGCTTTGCATAGTGAAAAGAACAAAACCCATCCTGATCTTGTTCTGAAGGGAAAAAAAAGGTCCTTGAGAAACAAGGACCAGGTTGTGCAACAGGCTGTAGGAATTAATGACATCATTGTTGATTTTAATGTGGGAGTAAATGGTCAAAGTATCAGCAACAGGTGATTTTTCAAATCACCTTTTCTTCTGATTTTGACTTGGCAAAGTGACTGCTGTGAGCAAGCAGCCAGGCAGAGAAGGTGGAGGAAGAGAATCATAGAAACATAGAATCATAGAATCAACCAGGTTGGAAGAGACCTCCAAGATCATCCAGTCCAACTTAGCACCCAGCCCTAGCCAGTCAACCAGACCATGGCACTAAGTGCCTCATGCAGGCTTTGCTTGAACACCTCCAGGTACAGTGACTCCACCACCTCCCTGGGCAGCCCATTCCAATGCCAATCACTCTCTCTGCCAACAACTTCCTCCTAACATCCAGCCTAGACTTCCCCCAGCACAACTTGAGACTGTGTCCCCTTGTTCTGTTGCTGGCTGTCTGGGAGAAGAGGCTGACCCCCACCTGGCTACAACCTCCCTTAAGATAGTTGTAGACAGCAATGAGGTCCCCATGAGCCTCCTCTTCTCCAGGTTAAATGATCGCAGCTCCCTCAGCCTCTCTTCTTAGGGTTTGTGTATTTTCAAACTCGGTGTGGAAGAGCTGTTTAACTCACTCTTATGCCTCACAACAAATTGGAATCCTTAGGTTGATAATTCAGTTATGTGGCCCTGCCTAACTGGTGTGATGCAGACACGTTTGTTACGCAGCGAAATCATCATCACAAATATGGACCAGCTTCTTTCAATGCCACATAGGAAAGTCCTGCAACTGCAGTCACCATGTTAGCATCCTGCTTATCTAGTCACTGAAACATCTATGCAGTTGTATCACCACACTCATAATGAATCACTAGTCACCCTGAGGGGATGCTTCTGTCATTTTCTGGAATGACAGTCCAGCAGTGTGAAACCTGAGAAACAACCAACCCCAAATAAGGGTAATCAGAAAGACCACATTTTGAGGTCAAGTGACTCATGTAAAAGCAATTTAGGCCAGTCATGAGGCAAAGTTTTTCTAGCCACATCAGCTTTCCAGTATTTACTGCAGCTCCCAAGTCTGGCTTGTGCTCATTGGGTTATTAATCAGATTTATGAATGTGTTGTTCTGAGTTTTAAATTGCAGTTCTTAGTGATTGCAGGCAGCACAGACACGGCAGGAGCAGGAATGAGCACACACAGCCTCTGCTCTCTGTAAGATACAGCTCACTTAAAGCCCTCTATTTTGAGACTAAATCTTTCTGTGAGGTTAGCTAGTTTCTCCCTGTCATTTTCCACTTCACAAGCTCCTGCTGCAGTTCTGGCATGTGTCTTTTACCCTCAGGAAGAGACCTGCCAGTCTGCTGTGGGGATTGAGACATTCTTCCAAGCTGGGCTTCTGCCTTGTTTTCTTTTACTTCAAGCCATTTCCTAAACTTGACTACTCTTGTTGAAAGATTTATCTCTAAAGCTTGAGATGAGCTATTTACCTCACCAATTCGAAGTCAGGATTTTCAATCATGCTGATTGAAAAACAGATTTCATTTAGGAAGAGCTCTAGATCTTACTTTTTACTCTTCAATATAACTGTGGCAGCTTAAGACATGAGAGGTTTCATCCAGCCAGGCTCTCTTTTGTGCTCTTCTGTCTGGTTGTCTATTAGAGATGGTGACTTTGCTAATGACACAGCCCATCTGCAGTCCTGAGTGTTTGAATTATTGAGGAACTGTGTGCAGTATGAAGCTGGGGAACCTTGGGCATGGACTCCTTTGCTGCTCCTTTTCTGGGGGACCACAGAGACTTAGACTGATGCAAATGAATCACTACTGCTTGGCGTTCAAACCCCTTTGAGTTATATCGATTTAAAGAGATGGAACAAAGCTAAGGATGTCAGTAGTTTCTCCAGGAGAAAACAAAGCTAAGGCTATCAATAGTTTCTCCAGGAGAAAACAAAGCTAAGGCTATCAATAGTTTCTCCAGGAGACAACTACAAGCAATAAGAAGTGGCTGATAGTTCTTTTCCTGAGGTCATACACATAAACCCAGGCAATGCCCGTGGAAGTTCTGTACCAGATCAAGGGTGAGTGACATACAGACTTGTGTACTGAAAATAAACTCATTTGCAGATGTCCATAGGTGACACACAGTGGTTCAGGCATAATTAGGGCAGCTACTTCTCTATCCTTCACCCTTCACATACAAGAGAGCAGAGCAGTTCACAGAGGACAGCAAGCGAGGCCACTGAACTAACTTAGCAGTTGGGCTCTCCAGAATCCTGAATCACCAGGAAATTTCAGGACACCAGGAGGTTTTGTGGTCCTGTGCAAAAGGAGAAAGAGGATTTTTCATCTCTGGGATCATGGAATGGCAATTTTGAAAGCACAGAAGCTACCAGTGCTAGTTACCAGTACTTTGTTTAATGAACAAGTGCACAATGTTCACAGAAAAGCAGGAGAGGAAGCAGCATTCATCGTGCAACTGCTGTGCTTTGTCTTTCAGATAGTCATGCTGGACATCCTCATACCATAGAAATGTGACTTGGAATCTTTACAAAACCTCCTAATTGGGACAGTTTTGGGAAATGATGCTTCAGCTGGGCACAGCATGGAAAGAAGGAATGAGAGGGCTCTTGGTGACTCTGTTCACTGGCTTCAGGCATGAGGTATAGGGAAAATTTCTAGCTCCTGGAGTTAGACTTTTTGTGCTTTCACATGGGAAGTTTAAGATGTAAAAGATGCAACTGTTACAGATGGTTTGTGTTTACAAGGAGTACCTGGGATGCATTTTTAATTTAGGAACCAAACCTGGATCTATTCTTGTGATGGTTTGGGTGTTCCCTGTCCCCCCACACTTTGGAAATCACTCAGACTAAACTCAGCCAGCTCTGGAAATATGAATGAAGCTTATATTTACAGCTGGCACAATATCCAAGCAGAGATTTACAGTATATACAGATATAGACAGAAATATACAAGGTAAAAGGTAATACAGAAACACAACAGCCCTCCCAGAAACCTGAGTCCCCAGGAGGGGCTCCCAACCACCCCTTCACCTTCCCCCTGCCCCTCTCAACCTCACCCCAGTCCCAAGGAAGAATGGAGGTTTGGCCAGAGGGGTTAGGAAGCAAAGTGGATCAGCCAAAGAAATGGAGAATGAGGTTAGAGAGTAAGATGCAGCTCAGAGCTCGCCAGCAGCAGAAGTGAGAGTGGTTATCTACGTTTTGCTTTTATTTTTATGCATGTCAGCAAGCCTATGAGTGAAGCAGACACCACCATTGTTTTCCTTTCACAGCCTGTAAACTAGTTCTTCTCACCAAAACATTCTAGCCTGCTTCAAACTAGCACAGTTCTTTCTTGGTTCAACTCTAGATGAAAACACTTCTCTAACATATCTGTGGTTGGTGTATTTTAGATCTTAGGCTTTGTATGTCAAAAGAGTATTTAGACCTGGAGTGGAGGACAAAATTCTGGATTTACCTTAGATTAAACTATACCAGTCACAAACCTCACAGTCCCAAATAGTTAAAGTGTCCAGGGCATTAATGATTTTGGCTGCTGTCTGGGCTCTGAGGGCACTGCCCATCTTACCCCAGGGCTGTACCCATGATGCTAATGGCCCAGGACCCCTTCTCAACTCTATGCTGAGCTGTGCTGCAGTATCACAGTATCACAGGATCACCAAGGTTGGAAGAGACCTCATAGATCATCAAGTCCAACCCTTTACCACAGAGCTCAAGGCCAGACCATGGCACCAAGTGCCACGTCCAATCCTGCCTTGAACAGCTCCAGGGACGGCGACTCCACCACCTCCCCGGGCAGCCCATTCCAGTGTCCAATGACTCTCTCAGGGAAGAACTTTCTCCTCACCTCCAGCCTAAATTTCCCCTGGTGTAGCTTGAGGCTGTGTCCTCTTGTTCTGGTGCTGGCCACCTGAGAGAAGAGAGCAACCTCCTCCTGGCCACAATCTCCCCTCAGGTAGTTGTAGATAGCAATGAGGTCTGCCCTGAGCCTCCTCTTCTCCAGGCTAACCAATCCCAGCTCCCTCAGCCTCTCCTCATAGGGTTTGTGTTCCAGGCCCCTCACCAGCTTTGTTGCCCTTCTCTGGACACCTTCCAGTACCTCAACATCTCTCTTGAATTGAGGGGCCCAGAACTGGACACAGCACCCAAGGTGTGGCCTGAGCAGTGCTGAGTACAGGGGCAGAATAACCTCCCTTGTCCTACTGGCCACACTGTTCCTGATGCAGGCCAGGATGCCATTGGCTCTGCTGCCCACCTGGGCACACTGCTGGCTCATCTTCAGCTACTATCTATCAGTACCCCCAGGTGCCTCTGTGTGTGTGTCATGTCATTTCATATTAACCACAAGATCTGTATCCACAAACTGAGATTTAAGCAGGTTTTCCAAGCATGAGGTTATCTTTCATCACTCTCATCATAACTCAGCACCTTTTCAAAATCTGAAGCCAGCTTCCAAATGTCTCAGTCTTAGGAGTTTTGCACACATTTGGTGTGCAGTTTTGAAAGGCTCTCTGCTGAGGTTATAATGCAATGATCAAACAGCCCATGTGGAAAAAATAAGTCCAGAGAACAATTGTGCTTCAAATGAAATCACCTTGCAAGCTCTAGAGCAACATGTGAAAACTGAGAGAAGTCCTTTCAGACTCTTCCAGCACAGGTAACAACATGATTATACATGGGACTGACAAAACCTAACTTAAGGAGCCTTCAGCTCACAAGAAACAGCTTGAAATTCCCAGCACCTGGAGGCTGTTGTTTCCATGCTGCTTTGTAAATGACACCATGGGAAAGTGCTAAGCCCTCTTTCAGAAATGGAGCTGTGGTAAGGAAGTATTTGGAATTAGTCTGAGAACCAAAAATGTAATCAGCAGCAGGTGACTGCTCAGTGAATGGGTGTTTTGGAGAGCTGTGTAACTTGGGATATACCTGTGCTGTGGTCACAACAAAAGCTGCTATCCAACAGTTTAATACTCTACTTAGTGATAGAAATTCAGAGCTGAGAGCAGCCTATCTGGAATCTGACCAGGAGCTAACTGGAGGTGCTTTTTTGGCAGGTCAGTTAACAAGCCCAGTGTTGCCATGTTCTGCTTATTACCTGCCCCTAACCTCTTGAATTTAAATACTACTTCTCTGTCATCATCATTCTGACATTGCAGCCCTTACTGTTCAAATATGTACAAGTGCAGCTGTACACTTGGTGCCATGGTCTAGTTAACTGGCTAGGGCTGGGTGCTAGGTTGGACTGGATGAGCTTGGAGGTCTCTTCCAACCTGGTTGATTCAATGATATACAATACATTCATCTTTTATATATATCATAGAATCAACCAGGTTGGAAGAGACCTCCAAGCTCAGCCAGTCCAACCTAGCACCCAGCCCTGGCCAGTCAACCAGACCATGGCACTAAGTGCCTCAGCCAGGCTTTTCTTCAACACCTCCAGGGATGGTGCCTCCACCACCTCCCTGAGCAGCCCATTCCAATGCCAATCACTCTCTCTGTGAAAAACTTCCTCCTAACATCCAGCCTATACTTCCCCTGGCACAACTTGAGACTGTGTCCCCTAGTTCTGTTGCTGATTATCTGGGAGAAGAGCCCAACCCCACCTGACTGCAGCCTCCCTTCAGGTAGTTATAGACAGCAATGAGGTCTGCCCTGAGCCTCCTCTTCTCCAGGCTGCTTTGTATGCCTTCTTTTGTAAAATATTCAGTACATTTTCATGCTTTCCTTGCTCTGCCTTCTGAAATACCTTTGTGGCTGCTGACAGTCTCTCTTTGGATGTGAGCTTGTTCACTAGCTGTACCACATTTTCTTTAGCTCTCTGTAGACTTAATGGGATCTGTAAGCATCCTCATCTGAGCGCCTGCATTTTTGTCCTGTCATTATTCTATCACAAATTAGTTCAGCCTGTAGAGTTTGGTAATTGCACAAATCAGTCATCTTTGGGTAGTTTGCCAGAACTCTAACCCATTGTTCTGCAGGATCTTGATGGATGGGAAATGGTGTCTTTGGAGTAACAGGATTTTTTAATGAATTAAAATGTCCAGAAACATTAAGATTTCTCCTGGCCTACTGCTGACGTAGTGGGATGTTACTCAGGTCTAAGACCTTTGCTTTTCACAGCTGTTACACTTTGCTCCTCTTGCTTCCTGTTTTCTAGAGTCATGCTGCAGTCTGTTTTCTGTCTTTGTAGTTCTGTATGTTCTATCCTTAAATGTTCAACTACTCAGACATGAGATTATATTTCCCCTTAGTTTATGACACTTATTAGCTGTAAGATCATATTGAAGGTTAATCTTGTAATTGTCCTTAAACATGTGAAGAGATAGAATCATAGAATCATAGAATCAACCAGGTTGGAAGAGACCTCCAAGATCAGCCAGTCCAACCTAGCACCCAGCCCTAGCCAGTCAACTAGACCATGGCACTAAGTGCCTCATCCAGGCTTGGCTGCAACACCTCCAGGCACAGTGACTCCACCACCTCCCTGGGCAGCCCATTCCAATGCCAATCACTCTCTCTGCCAACAACTTCCACCTAACATCCAGCTTAGACCTCCCCTGGCACAACTTGAGACTCTGTCCCCTTGTTCTGTTGCTGGGTGCCTGGGAGAAGAGGCCAACCTCCACTTGGCTACAGCCTCCCTTCAGGTAGTTTTAGACAGCAATGAGGTCTGCCCTGAGCTTCCTCTTCTCCAGGCTGCACACCCCCAGCTTCCTCAGCCTCTCCTCATAGGGTTTGTGTTCCAGGCCCCTCACCAGCTTTGTCACCCTTCTCTGGGCACATTCCAGCACCTCAACAAGACCACATTCATGTTTTGCTCTTTTCTTCACATGTAAGGTCTTTCTCACTCTCACAAACATGAGCATTTTGTATTTGGGAAGAGTTCTACAGCATTGTTCTGACAATGCTACTCTCACCTTTCTGATCCCTCCATCTCTTCACTCCATGTTGAGCCTCTAGTCACTGGTACCTTATGCCCCTGGCTCTACTCTGAAGCTCTCTCTGTTTTGTGTTCTGGTATCTTTTCCCAGTCAGCTCCATGCCTGTATGCTTCATCAAACCTGTCTCACCTATCCCTTAGGGCATCTTTTCACTGGTTTGCAGGCTCATTGCTTTTAGACACCTTTTCACTACTCCTCCTGACACTTCTTGCCACATCGACTTGCTTATCCCATCTCTTATTTTTCCTTTGTGTAGGAGTGTGATGGTTTGAACCACATGATAGCCCCTACTATTACAATCATGGCTTTATGATGACTGCATTTACATCTGTGTGGTGTTAGAGCCCTGGAAGGCAGGGACTGGTCTCCCTCTGTCTTTTCTGGTCCTTGATCAGGCAGCTGTGTTTCAAATTGTTATGGGGATTGGATGGGTACTCCTTTCCCTTTTCCTTCTGTTCTCTATATATACTGATGTAGTCTGATGTCTTTGTAGCAGGGGGGTAAAATATTCCATGTAAATCAGCTGAAAACATTCTCTTTGCCTTTTTCCCCCCCCTCCCTTTCTTATCTTCTGGTGAGGAGAGAGAAGACAGGAGGGGGAGTGGAGGAGTGTAGGGGAGTTCAGTTCTTACACTAGACCACTACAAGGAATCAAGTAGATTCTTGTTCCTTACTTGGGATCTGGAACACATAATGGGAAGCTGGTGTGGCAAAGAAAGGAGATCTGTAGTTTGAACTGTTGAACCCTACTTAATCTTTGCTGTACATATGCAAAACTGGATTATTCTGCCAACACCAGAAGACTGCAGCACAGTCTGTTTTGAATGCATATTTGCAGAGCACATTTTCCTGACATAAAGACCATTACCTTGTCCCTCTGTTGTTTCTGCTCCAAAACATGTCACTTTCAAAGAAAAAAAGTGCTGTGTAGTTGACTGGCTAGGGCTGGGTGCTAGGTTGGACTGGATGATCTTGGAGGCCTCTTCCAGCCTGGTTGATTCTATGATTCTATGTAATCTACACCTACACCTCCTGTGGCATAACTTGATGTCATTTCCTCTTGTCCTTCCAGTCATGAGGAGACACCAACCCACCTTTCCACTACTTCCTTCTGGGAAGCTGTAGAGAGTGAAAAGGTCTTTCCTCATCTTCCTTTTCTCCAAAATGACAACCTCAGTTTTCTCAGATGCTCCTCATAAGGCTTATTCTCTAGACTCTTCACCAACTTTATTTTCCTTCTCTGGACATGCTTCAGCACCTTGATGTCTCAGAGCACTGGAACAGGCTTGCCAGAGAGGCTGTGGAGTCTTCTTCTCTGGAGCCTTTCAAGGCCTGTCTGGATGCATTCCTCTGTAATCTGTGCTAGATTGTATGATCCTGCTCTGGCAGGGGGTTGGACTCGATGATCTCCTTGGGTCCCTTCCAACCCCTAACATCCTGTGATTTTGTTGTTGTTTTGTTTCTTGTTTTCTCCCCCCACCCTGATCTCTTGCTTACTTTTTGCTGTATTTCCTGTGACACAATGTGTTGTTTTGGCTTGGGGATTTTATTTATCATTCCATTCAACCCTCCTTATCTCAACCCATAGGACTTTCTGTAATTATTGTGTACCTGAATTCTCATTAACCTCTGGCTCTTCCTCCTGTTCCCATGATGGCCCTGATTCATCATCACTCTTTGCATTCCTTGTTTGGTTTTCATCCTTACTGGGGCAACTGATACTGGCCCAGGCTGGTGCAGATGCCATGCCTGCTGGTCAAGGGGAATGGAAGATGAAGTGCAGACAGCTCTGTCTCAATACATTCAACCAAGAAGAACTGTCTTTTTGAACCCTTTCCACAAATAGGTGAAAATTAAACATTTTAATACCAGCTGTCAAAAACTGAAAGAATGCAGAGCTTGTAATTATTGGAACTGGAAGTGAGCTGGAAAAGAAGAGCAGTGTGTAGTTTAGCAGGGCAACAATGCAAGTGGAAAAATGCAGACATGAAAATGGAGGTGTGCTAGTTTGAAGCTAGCTAGAAGGTTTTGGTGAGAAGAACTAGATTGCAGGCTGTGAAAAGGAAAACAGAATGATGTCTACTTCACTCATAGGCTTGCTGAGAGATACAAGAAGAATCCAAACGTAGAACAAGGAGACACAGTCTCAAGTCGTGCCAGGGCAGGTCTAGGCTGGATGTTAGGAGAAAGTTCTTCCCAGAGAGAGTGATTGGCATTGGAATGGGCTGCCCAGGGAGGTGGTGGAGTCACCATCCCTGGAGGTGTTCAAGCAAAGCCTGAATGAGGCACTTAGTGCCATGGTCTGGTTGTTTGGCTAGGGCTGGGTGCTAGGTTGAACTGGCTGAGCTTGGAGGTCTCTTCCAACCTGCTTGATTCTATGACTCTGTAAGTGCTATGAGCAGGGCCACGAGGATGCTCAGAGGGCTGCAGCACCTCTCCTATGAGGACAGACTGAAAGAGTTGGGGCTGTTCAGTGTGCAGAAGAGGAGGCTCCCAGGTGACCTTCTTGTGGCCTTTCAGTATCTGAAGGGAGCCTACAAAAAATCTGGGGAGGGACTTTTTTGGATATCAGGGAGTGACAGGACTGGGTGAATGGAGCAATGCTGGAGGTGGGGAGAGTCAGGCTGGAGGTGAGGAGGAAGTTGTTGAGCCTGAGAGTGGTGAGAGGCTGGAATGGGTTGCCCAGGGAGGTGGTTGAGGCCCCATGGCTGGAGGTGTTTAAAGCCAGGCTGGAGGAGGCTGTGTGCAGCCTGATCTGGTGTCCCTGCCTATGGCAGGGGGGTTGGAACTAGGTGATCCTTGTGGTTCCTTCCAACCCTGACTGATAGTGTGATACTGAGTTTCTGCCCTCTTGATTAGCCCAGAATGACTCATGGCTCGCACTTGTCAAAGAGTAGAGAAGTCAGTAAATAGGAAGCTGGCCAATTTACAGATGTATTTTTCTGGTCAACATCCTCTTTAATTTACTGGCTGTTATATAGGACAAGTGTTCCTTGTCCAAAAGGTAATTTTAAAACCAAAAGGAAAGTAGTTTACTTACAATAGTCTGCAGAAGCACAGGAAGGGCTCATTGTTTTTAGCAAGAGCCAACAGCAAATAAAGATGTCACAGGTACAAAAATAAACCTATGAAAGACTGGACACAGAGTAATTAGCCAAATAAATTATTTTGGGAGCATGCATAGTCAAATTACATCAATCATATGAGTCCTCTCTACCCTACTTGAAATGAAAACAAGAATGCAAGATGTTGAAGTAGAAGAACAACTCTTTGTGGTCCTGATTCAAGGCTACCCTATGACAGCAGACCTGGTTTTGTGCTTTTGGTCTCGATGCTAATGACATCTTATTTCTACAAGCATCATTTTCCTTCTTGACACATAGTGTAAAGCAAAGAGAGCTGAGTAGCTGCCATAACAACAAAATCCCCAAGCCTATGGTTAGTCAGACAGAGGAGTCATAACCTATAAATACAACCAGCTGTACACATCACATACATTTTCAGTTCCTGATGTAGTGTGGGAAACCCCAGCATACTCACTGGAGATCTGTGTAGGTGGATTCAGATCATCCCTGTCAGGTCCTATCTGAACCCAGGGTTTGGTGGGGAAGTAGTGACACACAGGGCAGTACAGAGAAGCAAGCTTTCTCTGCTGCTTATAATGGATGCTCTTTCCTTGAGTGAAGCAAGCTCTCTGCTGCTTGGAATGGATCACAGTATCACAGTATTATCAGGGTTGGAAGAGACCTCATAGATCATCAAGTCCAACCCTTTACCACAGAGCTCAAGGCCAGACCATGGCACCAAGTGCCACGTCCAGTCCTGCCTTGAACAGCTCCAGGGACGGCGACTCCACCACCTCCCCGGGCAGCCCATTCCAGTGTCCAATGACTCTCTCAGGGAAGAACTTTCTCCTCACCTCCAGCCTAAATCTCCCCTGGTGTAGCTTGAGGCTGTGTCCTCTCATTCTGGTGCTGGCCACCTGAGAGAAGAGAGCAACCTCCTCCTGGCCACAACCTCCCCTCAGGTAGTTGTAGACAGCAATGAGGTCACCCCTGAGCCTCCTCTTCTCCAGGCTAACCAATCCCAGCTCCCTCAGCCTCTCCTCGTAGGGCTGTGCTCAAGGCCTCTCCCCAGCCTCGTTGCCCTTCTCTGGACACACTCAAGCATCTCAATGTCCCTCCTAAACTGGGGGGCCCAGAACTGAACTCTCCTTGGGTGAAGCAAGCTCTCTGCTGCTTGGAATGGATGTTCTTTCCTTGGGTGAAGCAAGCTTTCTCTGCTGCTTGAAATGGATGCTCTTTCCTCTGCTGAAAACATAGTTATATCCTCTTATGCAACTCTGGCATGAAATCACAGAGAGGGATTCTAATTCTATAGGCTTTGGAGCAGTGATTTTCACCTTTTTTTAGAGAGCAGGAAAAATGTCCTGGCAGGGAGTGGATTTCTGGGTTGCAAATTAGATTTCCTTTAGGCTTCTGTGGACCAGGGGCAAGGCTGCAGATCAGAGGTGGCAAAAAATGAGTAGATCAGAGATGCTTCTTCTCTGTTTGGTGGGGTTTTTTTTGTAACCTGTTCCACTGAGCATGAATGAGCATGAATACACTGGATCTTCTCATTTGATCACTCATAGACTAATAATGAGGCAGCTTGAAATAAAGGAGGGTCACTTTGCATCTGAGCAATTCTTACTTCTCACACACACTTGACTTGCATTTGCTAGAGAAGGATACAGAGACATGTAAGCCAAGGAGACCTTGTGCACCCTCACAAAATCCCTTTCTGTCACAATACATTACAGACAACTTCCCCCATCAGCTTCACAGGGGGTTTGCAGAAGTGTCAACCCCAGGTCTGGGTTGATGAAAAGCTCAACATGAGCTGACAGTGTGCACATGCAACCCAGCCAACCAACTGTGTCCTGGGCTGCAGCAAGAGCAGAGTGGCCAGCAGGGCAAGGGAGGGGATTCTGCCCCTTTATTCTGCTCTCGTCAGACCCCACCTGGAGTACTGTGTGCAGTTCTGGAGCCCCCAACACAAGAGGGACATGTCACTGCTGGAGTGAGTCCAGAGGAGGGCCACCAAAATGATCAGAGGGCTGCAGCAGCTTTGCTATGAGAGTTGGGGCTCTTCAGGTGAAGAAGAGAAGGGTTGGAAGAGACCTTATAGTGGCCTCCCAGTATCTAGAAGGGGCCCACAGGAAGGCTGGGGAGGGACTATTTACAAAGTCTTGTAATGACAGGATGAGGGTCCCCTTGTTCTGTTGCTGGTTGCCTGGCAGAAAAGACCAACCCCACCTGGCCACAGCCTCCCTTCAGGTAGTTGTAGACAGCAATGAGGTCCCCCCTGAGCCTCCTCTTCTCCAGGCTGCACACCCCCAGCTCCCTCAGCCTCTCCTCATAGGGTTTGTGTTCCAGGCCCCTCACCAGCCTTGTTGCCCTTCTCTGGACACCTTCCAGCACCTCAACATCTCTCTTGAACTGCGGAGCCCAGAACTGGACACAGCACTCAAGGTATGGCCTGACCAGTGCTGAGTACTGAGTACAGGGCTTATAGACTGCCACATTCTTGCTCTCTTTGTACAGAGAGCAGACTTGCAATAAAGTCATCAAGTTCATGAAGCATTGTGGTCATGCTCTCTGGTCTGGCATTGCCACAGCTGCTGGTGGGGAAAGGCAAGGCAGAGCAAGGAATTGAAAGACTTGTGATGGCTGAAGCTGGATAAAAGGGAAGGAATGTAACAGTCTGGGAAAGGCAGCAGTAATGACAGTAGCTGTAATGGGAGAAGGAAGGAGATGGAGGAGGACTGCAAAAGGAGTGTAATAAGTTGTGTGGCAGGAAACGAAGCAAGAACAGATGGGAGGATGCAAATAAGAAAGAGAAGGCAGAAGCAGCAGTCAGGCTCAGCTGCAGAGGTTTGAACTGCCATGTATGTTTGACATAATCCTCTATTTAACTCCTGCTTTGACTATCTGAAATATGGTTATGTGGCAACTGACTTGTCTCCTGCAGCAGCTGGCTGCAGCCCTTCCATCCAGACAGAACATGCTATGCAAATTGATGAGAAGTGAAGGAACTACTCCCCCTCTCTATCTGTCTCACACCCTCTCTCTGCATCAGCTAGCCAAAGATCTGACATCCTGACAGTACTTCAGCATCTTGACAAGAATACCTAGGAAGCAGAAGGGCATTGGAACCATATAGCTAGAAGACTTGCAAAACAAAATCCATGGTGATATTCATAGAGCTCCACGAACTTAAATGCACCATTTTCTCTCCTGATGGAGAAATCACATCAAAACATTGCTCAGAAAAATCTGGAGAAGGGATGCCATTCTGTATTACATTCTTTTAGAGAAGTACCTCATACTGAGAGGTCTGGCAAACATCACCTGTGAGGAGTGGCTGAGGGAGCTGGACTTGTTTAGTCTGGAGAAGAGGAGGCTAAGAGGGAACCTTATTGCCTTCTACAACTATGAAAATGGAGGTTTTAGTGAGGCTGGAGCTGGCCTGAATTACTAATGGTAGGACAAGAGGAGATGGCCTGAAGTTGCATCAGGGAAGGTTTAGGTTGGGTGTTCAGAGGAAGTTGTTTCCTGAGTGGATGGTCAGGCACTGGAACAGGCTGCCCAGGGAGGTGGTAGAGTCACCATCTCTGGAGGTGTTTAAAAGGAGAGTGGATGTGGTGCTTGAGGCTATGGTCTAGTGATGAAGGATGCTGAGATCAAGGTTGGACTGGATGACCCTGGTGGTCCTTTCCAACCATAGCGATTCACAGTGATTCGATGTTGTGCGGAGGGATTTGGTTTAGTCAAGGACTTGTCAGTGTGAAACTAATGATTGGACTCGAGGAGCTTGAAGTTCCAATCTGAGAAATTCTGTGGTTCTGTGACTTTACCACCATCACATTCTATTGGATTTTTTTCATAGGTAGTTTCTGTACATATTTAAACCACAATAAACAGTGTGCATGATTTCTGGTTTTAGAGCGTCATAGAATCACAGAATTAACCAGGTTGGAAGAGACCTCCAAGCTCAGCCAGTCCAACCTAGCACCCAGCCCTAGCCAGGCAACCAGACCATGGCACTAAGTGCCTCATCCAGGCTTTTCTTGAACACCTTCAGGGATGGTGACTCCACCACCTCCCTGGGCAGCCCATTCCAGTGGCAACTTGAGTCAGGGAAAGTTTAGGTTGGATGTTGGGAGGAAGTTCTTTCCTGAGTGGGTGGTCAGGCACTGGAGCAGGCTGCCCAGGGAGGTGGTGGAGTCACCATCCCTGGAGGTGTTCAAGCAAAGCCTGGCTGAGGCACTTAGTGCCATGGTCTGGTTGAGTGGCTAGGGCTGGGTGCTAGGTTGGACTGGATGATCTTGGAGGTCTCTTCCAACCTGGTTGATTCTATGATTCCATGATTCTATAAATCAGTGAAACTAATCTCAGTACAGCTTAATGTGAGAAGTATTGAGGACATTATTCTCCTTTACTAAAAGGTTTTATCTCTTCACCACCCATGCCAAAACTTACTCAAGGTCTAGTGCCCTAAAGTCTATGTCATGCCGCTTCCCTAAACTGGCGTCGCTGCAGTACTGTGGTTGCTCTAAGTGATTATATCAAAAAAAGAACCTTGCCTTGTTTTGAACTTTGAGTCAAAGGATATAAATATTTTGAAATTAGTTGTTGGCTTACATTTAGAGCTCCAGCTGAGGCTTTAAACATCAAAGAGACGTGTTGATGGAGGTCAGTAAGAATTTATAAAGCCATATGACTTAGACCATGCCAACCAGAGATGAAAAAGGACTGAAGTTCTGTGATCCTTACTTTCCCACAGTAGGCTGCCTTTTCCTGGAGATGCTTACTTGCTATTAAAGATAAAACTGTACCCTAGATGTTAATTTTCAGTTCTGTGTAATATCAAATTATCCTCAGAGAGAGGTGAACCATGGCCAATGTTTTATTATTATGTCAGTGTAATGGCTTAGCACAAGGGCTAACCTGCCTTCTCCCCCAGCACAAAAGTGCACACAACTCAGGGCTGAGATTAAGAGATAAGAGTTTAATGTAACATGAGATATTATAACCACAATCCATAATTGCCTTAAGGCTTAATGTATTAATACAATGCATGATTTCATAGAATCATACAATCATAGAATCAGTCAGGGTTGGAAGGGACCACAAGGAGCATCTGGTTCCAAGGCCCTTGCCATGGGCAGGGACACCCTACCCTAGAGCAGGCTGCCCAGAGCCCCACCCAGCCTGGCTTTAAACACCTCCAGGGACGGGACCTCAGACACCTCCCTGGGCAACCATTCCAGGCTCTCACCACTCTCATGCTCAACAACTTCCTCCTCACAGCCAGCATGAACCTACCCATCTCCAGCTTCACTCCATTCCCCCTAGTCCTGTCACTCCCTGAGAGCCTGGAAAGTCCCTCCCCAGCTTTTTTATAGGCCCCCTTTAGATACTGAAAGGCCAAAAGAAGGTCACCTGGGAGCCTCCCCTTCTCCAGACTGAAGAGCCCCAACTCTTTCAGTCTGTCCTCATAGGAGAGCTGCTGCAGCCCCTGAGCATCCTCATGGCCCTTTGGTGGACATGCTCCAGCACATCCACATCCTTCTTGTAATGGGGGCTCCAGAACTGGAGGCAGTATTCCAGGTGGGGTCTCAGCAGAGCTTAGCCTATGTAATGGGGGCTCCAGAACTGGAGGCAGTGATCCAGAACTGGAGGCAGTACTCCAGGTGGGGTCTCAGCAGAGCTTAGCCTATGTAATGGGGGCTCCAGAACTGGAGGCAGTGATCCAGAACTGGAGGCAGTACTCCAGGTGGGGTCTCAGCAGAGCTTAGCCTATTTGCAGAAGCAGCAGAGTGAAATACAGGGAAAAAAGGAACAGCATAAACCAGCTAAACCCAACACTTACCTGGCTCCCACTCTTTCTGCTGCCATGCCTGCAGAAAAAGAAAAGACTGCACCCAAGAACCCATAACCCAAAAGCAGGAATCAGAACAGGAAGCCTCCCATGTTGCAACCCGAACTTCAAGCTCCATAATACTTTGCTCCAGTTAGCACTTTCATTTCTGAAGCTGACATGACTGCATGGTGTGAATAACAGCAGTAGGTTCACCTCAATCCACGACAGTAATGTCTAGGAATGTCCATTTATCCTTTTTCAGCCATCAGCAGGATTTCCCAGATCCTACAGTTATGAGGCATTGGACAAGCCCTTACTGGGATTGCAAAGTCAGTTCAAATAGATCAGAATGCAACACTGCAGGTAAATGAGCATGCTCCATCAGAGGTGTTACAGAAAGTTCAGTACATTAATCCTCTTAGGTAGGGGAAGGAAAGGGCTGTGCAAGGAACAGTTTGATGAGGAGATGCCATTTGGTCTTTCAGTAAATGGTAGCAGCTGCAATTCCTGTGTGCCCTTTCTGGGAAAAGAGTCTTCCAGAGTGTCTTTATCTCAACTTTGGTATGTGCTTGCAGAGGATTTGAGAGGTTTTTTTTTCCCCATTCATAATGGAAAATCTTGATTCTTTTCCATCTCTCCCCCCCTGTCTGTTCTCCACATTGTGTAATTATATGTTACCTCCTACTGGCAGAAACACAAGTGGCAGAAAGCCATGCCAATATTCTGGTATTATCTGTTCATACCTGTATGAGGGGGAAGGCAGAAGAAAATTAAACTTCTCTTTTCCATTGCATACAGTTCATTCCACTTTAATTAACTTGGCAGTGAGTGCTTCTATAACTCACTTGTAGGCTTTTAAGGTTGATTATTCTGCACAGTAATGGGCAATAGGTCTACTTTCAGGAAAGAATGAGATCCTTTTAACTTTTGCTTTCAAATGACCAGACCTGAACTTGTACTTGGGCAAAACTTGTGACTGCAATGCAACCATTCCAGTGGTGCTAGTCAGCCTTCTCAAAACATTTAAATGTGTGATGCTAGGAAACCAATGGTGAGGTTTAATCTGATTTCTTCACTGAGGAAATATGTGCAAACAATTAACTTTGTGAACATGCCACCTGAGCTTCATGTCTGAGCTCAGGAGTTTCTGAGCAGTCTCTTTTCATTTAATTTCTTTTCATTTTAGCCTGGAGAAGAGGAGGCTCAGGGGGGACCTCATTGCTATCTATAACTACCTGAAAGGAGGCTGTAGCCAGGTGGAGGTTGGTTTCCTCTGCCAGGCAACCAGCAACAGAATGAGAGGAGACAGTCTCAAGTTGTGCCAGGGGAGGTCTAGGCTGGCTGTTAGGAGAAGCTCATCACAGAGAGAGTGACTGGCATTGGAATGGGCTGCCCAGGGAGGTGGTGGAGTCACCATCCCTGGAGGTGTTCAAGAAAAGCCTGGATGAGGCACTTAGTGCCATGGTCTAGGTGATTGGCTAGGGCTGGGTGTTGGGTTGGACTGGATGAGCTTGGAGGTTACTATCTTTGGAAGAAAGTGCTGGCAACTCAAGAAGAGTACAGGGATCTCATTGGGTCATGCAGACAGAGTATCAGAAAGGCAAAAGCCCAGCTAGAACTCAGTCTGGCTACTGTTGTAAGAGATAATAAACAGGGGTTTTACAAATACATCACTGGCAAAAAAGATCCAAGGAGAATCTTCACCCTTTGTTGGCTGCAGGGGAAGTATTGCCACTCAAGATGTGGAGAAGGCTGAGATACTTAATATTTTCTTTGCTTCAGTCTTTAATAGTCAGGCAGGGTATTGAACCCCCTGAGCTGGAGAACATTAAACCCCTCATAATCCGAGAGGAAGCAGTTAGCAACCTGCTATGCCACCTGAGCACTCACAAATCTATGGGGCCAGATGGTATCTGCCCGAGTGCTGTGGGAGCTGGCAGAGGAGATTGTCAAACCACTCTCCATCATCTCTCATCAGTCCTGGTTAATGAGGGGGGTCCCAGATGGCTGGAGGCTTGACAATATGATGCCTATTTACAAGCAGGGATGGAAGGAGGATCCAGGGAACTACAGACCTGTCAGCCTGACCTCAGTAGCAGGGAAAATTAGTGAATAGTTTATGGTGAGTGCACTGGCACAGCATGTGCAAGACAACTAGAGAATCAGGTCAGTCACAACGGGTTCCTGAAAGGCAGGATCTGCTTGGCCAACCTGATCTCCTTCTATGACCAGGTGGCTCACCAAGTGGATCAGGTAAAGGCTGTGGATGTTGCATATCCAGACTTTAGTAAAGCCTTTGGCACTTAGTGCCATGGTCTAGTTGACTGACTAGGGCTGGGGGATAGGTTGGACTGGATGATCTTGGAGGTCTCTTCCAACCTGGTTGATTCTATGATGATGATCTCCAAAAGCATTCTGCTCAAGAAGTTGGCAGCTTATGGTTTAGAGATGTGTACTCTTTGCTGGTTTAAAAATGGGTAGATGGCCAAGCCCAGGTAGTGATGGTGAATGGTGTTAGAACCAGTTGGTGTCTGGTCACTAGTGGTGTTCCCCAGGGTTCAGGTTTTGATTCAGTCTTGTTTAATATCTCTATCAATGATCTGGATGAGAGGATAGAGTGCACCCTTAGGAAGTTTGCAGGTGATGCTACATTGAGTGGCAGTGTGGATTTTTCTGAAGGCTGGAAGGGTGTCCCTAGGGATCTGGGCAGGCTGGATTGATGGGCTGATATAATTGCATGAGGTTTAGCAAGGCCAGGTGCTGGTTCATGCCCCTGGCTCACAACACCATGCAATGCTACAGTCTTGAGGCAGAACAGCTGGGAAGCTACCTGGCAGAAAAGGATCTGAGGGTGCTGGTGGACATCAGTGTGCTCAGTTGGCCAAGAAGGCCAACAGCATCCTAGATATCACCTAGAAACATAAGGCAGGAAGCTTTCCTTCCCCCCAGATTCACTAATACAGCTCAACTCACAGCTGAATATAGCTGAAAAGAAAGCTGTGTTCCTCATTTGGAAATCAGCAGCTTTTCCTGAGCCCAGACATGTCTCAGTTCTGGTCTGCAATAATGCCAGAAGGACAGTTAGGTCTACTAATACAAACCTTATCTTTTCTGATTGCAGAAGGTATTTTAATTACATACACATCTATTTCAGAAAGCTTTACCTGAATCTCATCCTGGTTTTGACAGAATCCAGGGGAGCAACACTGACTCTGGCTGTCTGTGGTGTAAACAGGTCGATGAGCTGCTTTGCAGAGTGGCACAGCTCCAAGGGGAAGTGATGGAACTCAGGGAGGAGGTGAGCAGGCTGAGAAACATCAGCGAGAGAGGGAAATTGATTATTGCCACAAACTGATCCTTACAAAAGCGGAGTGTAAGGAAACTCTTAGTGGAGCAGAGGATTCCATATCCTCCCATTAGCCAGCCCCCCTGCCTCCCTGTAGTGCTCCAGAGTCAGCAGGACCAGATGTCTGCCCCACAAAACAAGTGCATTCCTTTAAGAAGTGCACTGCCTTCAGTGGCCTTGTGGCACAGGTATGAGGCTCTACCAGAGGAACTGGTTGTGAGCAAGAACAAGGGAAGGCCAGAAGTGCCACCAAAGCTGACCTGCCCCAGGCCAGCCATAAAAACTGACCCTTAACTCTTCTGATTGAAATTGAAACTGTTGTTCTATTTTTAATTTTAACCTCTAACTCCATGGAGTTAATATTTTTTAATTGGCTGTAGAGGAAAATATTGTCTTAATTTTAAATGCCAATGAGATGTTTTACCAAAGCAGAGAAAAAGATAACCTACTTTTCTCAGACACTGAACTCAGTAGGTCATCAGCACTAACTTCAGCAGGATGGCAGTAATAAGCCTGTTAGCCCAGACCATTAGAAATAGCATTGCATTGTGGAGAAAGGCTCACTCATTATGCATGGTGTAGATGATTAAGTAAATGAGCAAGATCAGGGAGGAAAATGAGGCAGGTGAGTTGTCTAATCAGCTATGTGTAACTGCTATATGACATGAAGGCAGTTGCTCTCTGCTCCTTTGATTCATTTGGTGAGAATTCACAGTATCACAGTATCACAGTATCATCAGGGTTGGAAGAGACCTCACAGATCATCAAGTCCAACCCTTTACCACAGAGCTCAAGGCTAGACCATGGCACCAAGTGCCACGTCCAATCCTGCCTTGAACAGCTCCAGGGACGGCGACTCCACCACCTCCCCGGGCAGCCCATTCCAGTGTCCAATGACTCTCTCAGGGAAGAACTTTCTCCTCACCTCCAGCCTAAATTTCCCCTGGTGTAGCTTGAGGCTGTGTCCTCTTGTTCTGGTGCTGGCCACCTGAGAGAAGAGAGCAACCTCCTCCTGGCCACAGCCACCCCTCAGGTAGTTGTAGACAGCAATAAGGTCACCTCTGAGCCTCCTCTTCCCCAGGCTAAACAATCCCAGCTCCCTCAGCCTCTCCTTGTAGGGCTTCTGCTCGATGCCTCTATTCTTAGGATGAGAGATTCTTGGAGGCAGTGTCAGAAAATGACTTCTACTGTTTCCATCACTGAACTATATTGATTTGGAGCTGTAAAAATCCTTGCAGTAGCAACTGCTGCCAACTTCTCATTTCTCAATGTTTCATGCTCTAATTTTAATACCTCAGTTCCTGGAAGCAGCTGCCTGAGAGAGTTAAGATTCCCATGGTAAAACTAAAAGAAATATTTTAATCTTAATAACTATGGCAAGAGTCAAATATATGAACTCCACAGGTGTACAGACCATCATGAGGGGATTGAGTCCAGCATCAGTAAGTTTGCAGATGACACCAAGCTAGGAGCAGGTGTGGAGCTGTTGGAAGGTAGGAGAGCTAGCACAGAACTGTCAAGAATGGAATGGAATAGAAAGGAATGGAAAGGAATGGAAAGCAATTGACTTTCTCATTTGCTTGCTTGCTTACTTCCTATCACACCCATCCAGTGTGCTTCCTTAATGCCAGAAACAGACATTTTCTTGCTGTTTCTAATCTTCATTGAGCTCTATTCTTGAGATTATCAAGATGAGGGAGGTTATTCTGCCCCTGTATTCAGCACTGCTCAGGCCACACCTTGAGTGCTGTGTCCAGTTCTGGGCCCCCTCAATTCAAGATGGATGTTGAGGTGCTGGAACGTGTCCAGAGAAGGGCAACAAAGCTGGTGAGGGGCCTGGAACACAAACCCTATGAGGAGAGGCTGAGGGAGCTGGGGGTGTGCAGCCTGGAGAAGAGGAGGCTCAGGGCAGAGCTCATTGCTGTCTACAACTACCTGAAGAGAGGCTGTAGCCAGGTGGGGGTTGGTCTCTTCTGCCAGACAACCAGCAAGAGAACAAGGGGACACAGTCTCAAGGTGTGCCAGGGGAGGTCTAGGCTGGATGTTAGGAGGAAGTTGTTGGCAGAGAGAGTGATTGGCATTGGAATGGGCTGCCCAGGGAGGTGGTGGAGGCACCGTCCCTGGAGGTGTTCAAGCAAAGCCTTTTAGCAAACCAATAAATGATGTAGACTTTATCATTATTTTCTTTTTATGACCAATGATCTGATTTATCTTATTAGAATATTTCTTATATTAATAGATATCTTAGAATCATAGAAGCAACCAGGTTGGAAAAGACCTCCAAGGTCATCCAGTCCAACCTAGCACCCAGCCCTAGCCACTCAACCAGACCATGGCACCAAGTGCCTCAGCCAGGCTTCTCTTCAACACCTCCAGGGACAGTGCCTCCACCACCTCCCTGGACAGCCCATTCCAATGCCAATCACTCTCTCTGCCAACAACTTCCTCCTAACATCCAGCCTATACTTTCCCTGGCACAACTTGAGACTGTGTCCCCTTGTTCTGTTGCTGGTTGCCTGGCAGAAGAGACCAACCCCACCTGTATCTTAATAGATATCTAACAGAGTTGCCCAGGCAGCTCACTGTGGGTCTGAGGAAAATATGATACTTAGTACTTTTCAACCTGGGTTTTATGGGTGATGTCTTTGGAAAAGGCTGTGCAACTGCTCTCATACTCCTTAGATAGCCCCCCCCCAGATCAATAAAACTACCTGGTGTTATTCCTTCCTCTATTCCTTGCCCTGTGCTCAGGTGTATCATAGCTTATTTGATTTATTTTTATCACCAAGCAACCTTGAAGAGAACTTTTTTTCTACTTAGAATAAGAAAGTGAAGCAGCAAAGTTAATCTTCCATCCACAGCTATAGTTATTCACTGATTCAATATTTGTGTGATTTTGTGCTGAAACAGAAAACTCAAGTGAAGAGATTAATGTTAATAATAACTTGATCCAGGCTGAAACAGTTTGAGCTAGGCATAGTATTTCTGTTTCTAGCAGTATCATGAGTGGCAGTAACTCATTATTTTCTCATTTAATTGGCACAACTCTTCTAATTCTCAGAATGCAGCTGCTGGCTTTTTTTCCCCCTACCACTCAGCCCTGCATTGAGTAAAACAGTGTAAAAGTCAGGCATAATGAGAAGATGATTTAAATATCTATTTTCTTGGTTTCCACAACCTAGAGATGCTGTAACTTTGATTATTTGCTTTCTTCCTTCATCTTCCTTGCTCATTACAGTTTGAAGTTAAAGCTGTGCAAGATATTGATCTGTTTTGTGGGCAGGATCCCTCATCTCAGTGCAGCTTGAGAGAATTAAATATGTATTTTAAAGGGATGTCCAGCTGCTCATGCCATTTGGCAGAAGGTGTCTGGGCTGTGAAAATGGGGGATAAATGCAGACAGTTTGAGCTGTTCTGACCTCTTCTTGACTAGACATTTCCATCCATCAGGAATCCCTTGGGCTAAATCCTTGTTGAGGTAAATTGGCAGTGTTTCCTTAGCCTCACTGCTTCTGGGCTCACTTACACCAGATGGGTCTTAGCTTGTTTTCTCATTAAGGGGAGTAACCAAAGTATGTCTTCAGGACTCAGTATTGAAATGCATTTCTCTAAGTATTGCCTTGCTCTAGTAGCAAGCACTTATGCAATGGAGGTCCCCTGATACCCTCTGCACACATACTCACAAGGGACAGAGTGAATGAGGGTAATGTATCTGCAGCTGTGGACTGTTGTCCATTTGAAGGAGTGGAAAGAGGCTGTGCCAAACGAAGGGGAGAGACAATGAGCTGTATTGGCTAATCCTGACTTACTGTATAGCAGCACAAATGTCCACACTGGCCTACTGCACACTCTTTCCTGCTGATACCTGTCGAGGAAGATACATATCCTGGCTTGCCCAGGCATGATTCCCATTGTCCCCCTTCCCTCTGCTGGGGGAGGGGGGCTGGGGAAGCAGAGCTCAGGGAAAAGACAAACCTTGTACTTCCCAAAGAAGGAAAAACAAGCTCCTGACTTCACCTACTATGCTCAGGCTTGGCAAAGTGCCATTCTGATTGGCAAATCTCTGTGGTCCAAGGGGCCATCACATTTAGGACTATCAATAACTGGGCTTTGGCCACATGGCTTTTGCTTTCATTTTGCTTTGCCTGCCCAGCCCCACCATGTTATGCTCTGCTTTGCCTGCAACAACTTTCAAGATACTGACAGGATTCCCTTCGAGTTTTGGGTACTGTCTGATACTATTTTGTGAGTAAATATTCAAAGGCTCTCTGCAAGAAATTCTGTAACTGGATTCCATTGTGCCTTGTATCAGAAAGGAGCCTCTCAAGTCCCCTGGTGGGCAAGAGGTGTAATTAACACTAAGAACCTCTTTCCAGTTTTAATGTTTGCATCTGCTAGTTATTCCTTAAAGTGTCCTACTTTTGCCTCTTCCCTGTGTGTGTAAATATCCAAAGTGTGCATTTAGAACATTGTAAATACATTTTCTGGCAAGATTTAATGGTAATGAACAGTTTTCACAGTTACTAACAATCACTGCTTGGATAGCAGCATGAATGGAGGTTATTCTGCCCCTGTACTCAGCACTGGTCAAGCCATACCTTGAGTACTGTGTCCAGTTCTGGGCCCCTCAATTCAAGAGAGATGTTGAGGTACTGGAACATGTCCAGAGAAGGGCAACAAAGCTGGTGAGGGGCCTGGAACACAAACCCTATGAGGAGAGGCTGAGGGAGCTGGGGGTGTGCAGCCTGCAGAAGAGGAGGCTCAGGGGTGACCTCATTGCTGTCTACAACTACCTGAAGGGAGGTTGTAGCCAGGTGGGGGTTGGTCTCTTCTGCCAGGCAACCAGCAACAGAACAAGGGGATACAGCCTCAAGTTGTGCCAGGGAAAGTCTAGGCTGGATGTTAGGAGGAAGTTGTTGGCAGAGAGAGTGATTGGCATTGGAATGGGCTGCCCAGGGAGGTGGTGGAGTCACTGTCCCTGGAGGTGTTCAAGCAAAGCCTGGATGAGGCACTTAGTGCCATGGTCTGGTTGACTGGATAGAGCTGGGTGCTAGGTTGGACTGGATGACCTTGGAGGTCTCTTCCAGCCTGGTTGATTCTATGGTTCTATGAATATCAATTGTTAACTTTGCATCATTTGTAACAATGCCCTTGTTCCCTCATGAGTAAACCCAGGTCTTCAACAGGATGGATCTTCTTTTCCCACGTGCCTGCTGCAGAAGCTGTGGAAGGGTTTCTGTAAAAGAGAATGGTGCTTCCCAAAGTGTTCCATTTCATGTCTGTGTGCTTCTCTCCCTCCTCTTCAAAACCTGCAGAAGCCAGAAGCACTGAACAGAGGCAGTATTACCCAGTCTGGGTAATTCAGCATGTGTAACTGGGATAGCATTCCCTCTGGGAGGGAGCAGGGGCCATTTTTGATGCCTGTGACATGCTGTCTCATCCGAGGTAGGAATAAGGCAAGTGAAACACAGGGATTTTTCATAAAAGATCTCATAGTTCCTACCCTTTCAGTGGGGTATAAAATAAACAGATTGGTGTCCAACCCATATTAAACACTAACAATTCCGAGGCACAGTCCTCATACCACCAAAGCAGGCTGTCAGCTGGATGCAACCTACCTAGAAGAGTTAGAAAGGCTACTGCTTCTGGAGGTTTGGCAGTATCTCGTTGTTCTCACAAGCCTTTCTCCTTCTGTGTCCTGGATGTGCTGCATGTAGAGAGGAATGTAATGTCTGTGTTATGTCAGAGCCTTGCCACTGCCTTTAACTAGGAATTCAGATCTTCTGAGCCTGCAGATCTGGCAAAAGAAAGGAATTAAGTGGTAAAAGATCACTAATTGTGATGGTTTGGGTGTTACCTGCCCCCCCACTTAAGAAAATCACCCAGACTAGACTCAGCAGCTGGCAATTAAAGAATGAAGCTTTATATGTACAACTTAGCACAGTATACAAGCAGATATTTACAGTATATACAGCCATAGACAGAAACATACAAGTTAAAAAGTAATACAGAAGCACAACAGCCCTCCCAGAAACCTGAGTCCCCAGGAGGGGCTCCCAACCACCCTTCCACCTCTTTTCCACCCCTCTACCTTACCCCAAGGGGCTAGGAAGCAGATGGATTAGTTAGCAGGTTAGGGAGAGAAGGGAGGCAGCCAGAGCCAGAGAGAGCAACTCTGTTATCTATATTTTAGTTCTTATACATCTCAGCAAGCCTATGAGTGAAGCAGACATCACCACTGTTTCCTTTTCACAGCCTGTAATCTAATTCCTCTCACTAAAATAACCCAACTAGGCTCAAACTAGCTCACTAATATATGTTGCACTTGGCTTACACAATGACTATGCACTTGATGCACACATGTGTGTCACCGTGAGGGTGATGGAACACTGGGAGAGGCTGCCCAGGGGGGCTGTGGAGTCTCCCTCTCTGGAGATATTCAAGACCCACCTGGGTGAGTTCCTGTGTGATCTGGTATGGGTGATCCTGCTCTGGCAGGGGAACAGGTAATCTTTTGAGGACCCTTCCAAATCCTAACATTCTGTGATATGTAAGATCTTATTTAACAGTAACCTTAGCTGAATGACTCTTCTCTTACAGAGACGTGCCACAAGTGTCACAAAAGCCTGTTAACTAGGAGTTTAAAAGACTTTTATTGCCAGGGATAAAAAACCCAACACCACAGTGTTTAGAGATGCTGCCTAATTTTACTGGCTGATGGCTCCAAACACTACCAGTGTGATATGCTTTTTATTTGCTGAGTAGCCATTCCAAACTTGCCTCTGCTGACTGTATTTGGCTTGGTTTCAAATCTCTATTAATCCTACAATGAACCTTTAATAAAGCTGGATTGTCTTTAAATCAGGACTTAGAAACATTAATTAAAAGAAAGCAGGAGGAACTAAAAGATCAAATGCTCCATTGTGGTGGTGGTGTTTAAATCAAAGCTTTCTTCTCCTCCCCTCTCCAGAACAAAAAACCAAGCCTTTGAAGGCTGCAGCTGTATGACTTCCAACATTTTGGTTTTTAAACCAGCCTTAGATTCTAATTAATTTTGCTGGGTTTGGTTCACATTTTCTGTGTTTTGGAAGACTTGTTTGGGACACTGCTTTTTACCCTTCTCTTCAGAAAGCAGAGGATAAAGTGGCAAGAACACAAACCCTATGGGGAGAGGCTGAGGGAGCTGGGGGTGTGCAGCCTGCAGAAGAGGAGGCTCAGGGGTGACGTCGTTGCTGTCTACAACTACCTGAAGGGAGGTTGTAGCCAGGTGGGGTTGGTCTCTTCTCCCAGGCAACCAGCAACAGAACAAGGGGACACAGTCTCAAGTTGTGCCAGGGGAAGTATAGGCTGGCTGTTGTTAGGAAGTTGTTGGCAGAGAGAGTGATTGGCATTGGAATGGGCTGCCCAGGGAGGTGGTGGAGTCACCATCCCTGGAGGTGTTGAAGCAAAGCCTGGATGAGGCACTTAGTGCCATGGTCTGGTTGAGTGGCTAGGGCTGGGTGCTAGGTTGGACTGGATGATCTTGGAGGTCTCTTCCAACCTGGTTGATTCTATGATTCTACGATTCTATGGTTACCATGAATAGTGTGCCAGGGCACAGCAAGCTCACTCAGCCTGGTCTGTTCTGTATCCCAGAGAGAGCAGTCTCATGCAAAGGCTGGAAATGGCCCTGGAATATTCTCTTTTTCCTGAGCCAAGTTGTAATTTTTTTTGTTTCAGTCTCCAAGTGACCCTCCAGCAGTCTCTTTGTTGCCTTTTCCATTACCAGCTAGCAACATGCTTCTGCAGACAATGGAGCCTGTATAGTAACAGCACAGCACAGCACTCCCTGTTACTCTGCTCCACTGTGCCTTGAGCCTGCAGAAAAAAACCCCACTGACAGCAGAAGGAAATGCAACTTCAATAGAAGTGTCGACCTCTCTGAGGGCTGATATTAATTACATGGTAAGGTTACATTTCATGAGCTACTTCAGGGACACCTGATCCTTGCTGCTAAGCCTGATATGTTGTAAGTGAATGAACTCATCAGTTGTTCTCAAAGCAATTGATTTTTATTCTTCATATCATTTCTCAGTTGCTGCACACTCTAACTATGTGTCAGGTTTCTGAAGGCAGTTTTCCTGTACTACTTCTTAAGACAATGCAATTAAGTGTGTGTGTGAGAAGCCTTTCAGCTATGTGAGAGGGAAACCTAATAATCAGTAGCTAAAGCTTTGCCTTGTGTCTTTCATCAACTGGAGACTTTTAAATATTTGATAATATTACTGAAAGAGAAGTAGATAAAGAGAGATTGTGTAATTTCTTCCATCTTCTTCCTGCTCTGGCAGGGGGGCTGGACCAGATGATCTTTCAAGGTCCCTTCCAGCCCCTGCCATGCTATGATTCTATGATTCAGCTAGGCAGAAAGTCACAGATCTGTCTTCTGAGGCTGTCTTCCAGGAGGGTAGTGTAAAGCTGATATAAAATGTGGGACTTCAGCCACAAGTAAGGGGATCCTATAAGGAGCAGAGTGAAAGGTATTTAACTTGGAGCTGCTGTACTGAGGTTGCCTCTAAGCTATGTAACCTGAACACCTGCAGGGTTTCAATCACTACCAATCTCCCTCCTCCCTAAGGACCAGAGGTTCAGTCAGAAAACCTACAGGACAAGCTCTCAAGGCATCTAGTGATTTCTTTCACTGCCACCATATCAGATACCACTGCAGCTAGAAGCAGGCACATCAAAATGAGTACTGTGGTATATTAAGAATGGATGTGGCATGTGTAGGACCACTTGCAAAGTAACATTGCTTTTATCCAGTCTTGCAGTCTGAAGTAAATGCTAAAAAGGAGTTCAAGGGCTCCCTCTGGCATGGTGGTTGTTCACTAGGGAGAACCTGGAGAAGGGGATGGATGGGAGAAATAACATCAAGCTAGACATCACTATCATTGGTGTAGATAGGAGTTCTGCTGTTGTTTTCTGGAAGAGTGGATATTCTGCATTGGTCCTCAACATCATGTTCAACATCCTTATTGATGACCTGGACTAGGGGATTGAGTCCAGCATCAGTAAGTTTGCAGATGACACCAAGCTAGGAGCAAGTGTGGATATGTTGGAGGGTAGGAGAGCCCTGCAGAGGGACCTGGCCAGGCTGGATGGGTGGGCAGAGGCCAATGGGATGAGATTGAACAAGGCCAAGTGCAGGGTTCTGCACTTTGGCCACAACAACCCCAAGCATCACTACAGGCTGGGGACAGGGTGGCTGAGAGCAGCCAGGCAGAAAGGGACCTGGGGGTACTGGTAGAGAGTAGGCTGAAGATGAGCCAGCAGTGTGCCCAGGTGGCCAAGAGAGCCAATGGCATCCTGGCCTGTATCAGGAACAGTGTAGCCAGCAGGACAAGGGAGGTTATTCTGCCCTGTACTCAGCACTGGTCAGGCCACACCTTGAGTACTGTGTCCAGTTCTGGGCTCCTCAATTCAAGAGAGATGTTGAGGTACTGGAACATGTCCAGAGAAGGGCAACAAAGCTGGTGAGGGGCCTGGAACACAAAGCCTATGAGGAGAGGCTGAGGGAGCTGGGGGTGTGCAGCCTGGAGAAGAGGAGGCTCGGGGGGACCTCATTGCTGTCTACAACTACCTGAAGGGAGGTTGTAGCCAGGTGGGGTTGGTCTCTTCTCCCAGGAAACCAGCAACAGAACAAGGGGACACAGTCTCAAGTTGTGCTGGGGGAAGTCTAGGCTGGATGTTAGGAGGAAGTTGTTGGCAGAGAGAGTGATTGGCATTGGAATGGGCTGCCCAGGGAGGTGGTGGAGGCACCATCCCTGGAGGTGTTCAAGCAAAGCCTGGATGAGGCACTTAGTGCCATGGTCTGGTTGAGTGGCTAGGGCTGGGTGCTAGGTTGGACTGGATGATCTTGGAGGTCTCTTCCAACCTGCTTGATTCTGTGATTCTATGAAGAGAACACATATACCTCAGGTCTGGGTCATCCTGGGGAGGAAGATGAGGGGAAGGGTTACACAGTCAAGGAAATAGGTAACTACCCATATTCATGGTGTTAAGTGCAATGCTTTTTTCACTACATCGCTTTGCACTCAAGTAATGCTCTGGGTGTATTTACAATGCTCAATGCAGATTGTGAATCTCAATGTTTTAGTTACTAAGTACCATTTGAAATTTATGGTGTGGCTTCTTGCCTGCTTGCAGTGTCTGATCTAATTACTTTGAAGCTGCCTCTGAAATATTTTTCTGGACAACATTTTCTGAATGCCTCCTCTTCTGCAGGCTGCACACCCCCAGCTCCCTCAGCCTCTCCTCACAGGGCTGTGTTCCAGGCCCCTCACCAGCTTTGCCATCCTTCTCTGGACACCTTCCAGCACCTCAATATCTCTCTTGAATTGAGGAGCCCAGAACTGGACACAGTACTCAAGGTGTGGCCTGAGCAGTGCTGAGCACAGGGGCAGAATAACCTCCCTTGTCCTACTGGCCACACTGTTCTTGATCCAGGCCAGGATGCCATTGGCTCTCTTGGCCACCTGGGCACACTGCTGCCTCATCTTCAGCTACTATCTATCAGAGCTTGGGAAGTTTCTAGATAACCTAGGGAGACTTCCAGGCTATTGCAGACAAGCTCTTGGACTAGATCTGGCAGTGGTAGCTTGTTATAGCAGGCACCATTTTGTAGCAAAATTTTGGTCCTCTGAATTTTGAAAAAAAGAATATTTTTATGGAATTTGCTTGCAACAAAAACCTCCAAAAGTTGAATCATGGGGAGCAGGGCAAAAAGCTTGTAGCAGTAATTTGGAGAGGTCCAAATGATCCATTTGTTTCTGATAACTCAGTAATTGAAATGTCAGACATGTTAGCACTTTCATTCCTAATAAAAGAACTGGCTTTACAGATAGATTTACAGGATCACTTTCCCCATAAAACCCTACTAAGGGAATCACAGTTATGCTAGCAAAAAAGTGCCAGGGCTAGCACAGTTTACAGTGGCTCAGTGTGTGAAATGAGCTACACTGACAAAAGCACTTTTACAATCTAACTGCTTTGGTATCCAGCAGATTTGTGGCTATGGATTAAAAGTAGGTGGTTGAAGGGGGTTATTGGCCACAACTTTGATTTAGGTTTATTTCACTGCCTAACTGCATCTGTCAGGAAGGTGCTGAAGGACACCTGTGTCATCTAATTTTAATGTGCTGGCACAGATGTGTCAGAACACTGAATGAGGACTTCAGGTAACGTAAAAATCACTTGTACAAACCAGATGCACAGCTCTAGAATTAAGCAGTATAAATAATGCACCTAAAATCTCTTGCAGTTTTATGTGTGGAGACACCCACAAGCTTGCATAATGCACTGGCATATGATCATGGAAATGGCATGTTTGCTGGATGTCAGAAGTGCTATGACTTTTTCCTGATAAAGAAGGAACTAAGTCAAGAAACCCATCAGAGCTACTGAATGCATTCAAGCTGTGCTCAGGGGTTCTCCCTACAGAGTTGTGATCTGGACATGTGCCTAGTGCATTGCCTGTAGCATCTCAAGTGGGCAAATTACATGGCCTCTGCCTTCACAGTATATGGAAGGACTTGCACCTACATTGCCACTTAAATCCCACTCAGATACTCCGATTATTTACCTAGGGTCGACTGAAACTGCCTGAAGCTTTGAGTTAAAACACAGAGGGGGCTGCCTGGGAGTAAAGCAGTCTGACAAAGGTTGCTTGTGTTTTCTGCTTTGGGGACAGCAGGGTGAAATGGAACATTTGAGAATGTTATTTTTTCAGGGTGAATATTTGGATTTGCATATTAGAGCTGGAAGAAGTCTGCCTTGACATACCCTGTAATGATTTTGCTTTCCAAGCTGCTTTTCAAAGAAAGCAAATCATAGATTCATAGAATCAAGCAGGTTGGAAGAGACCTCCAAGACCATCCAGTCCAACCTAGCACCCAGCCCTAGCCAGTCAACCAGACCATGGCACTAAGTGCCTCAGCCAGGCTTTGCTTGAACACCTCCAGGGATGGTGACTCCACCACCTCCCTGGGCAGCCCATTCCAATGCCAATCACTCTCTCTGCCAACAACTTCCTCCTAACATCCAGCCTAGACCTCCCCCAGCACAACTTGAGACTGTGTCCCCTTGTTCTGCTGCTGGTTGCCTGGCAGAAGAGACCCAACCCCACCTGGCTACAGCCTCCCTTCAGGTAGTTGTAGACAGCAATGAGGTCTGCCCTGAGCCTCCTCTTCTCCAGGCTAAACACCCCCAGCTCCCTCAGCCTCTCCTCATAGGGTTTGTGTTCCAGGCCCCTCACCAGCTTTGTCACCCTTCTCTGGACACCTTCCAGCACCTCAACATCTCTCTTGAATTGAGGAGCCCAGAACTGGACAAAGCACTCAAGGTGTGGCCTGAGCAGATCTCAGTACAGGGGCAGAATAACCTCCCTTGTCCTACTGGCCACACTGTTCCTGATGCAGGCCAGGATGCCATTGGCTCTCCTGGCCACCTGGGCACACTGCTGGCTCATCTTCAGCCTACTCTGTACCAGTACCCCCAGGTCCCTTTCTGCCTGGCTGCTCTCAGCCACTCTGTCCTGCAGTCACTTGTTAGGGAAAATCACTTGACCTATACTTCATGACTGAAGTTTGAAGATTTTACACCCTGGTCCTCAGAGTGTCCTTTGGATGTATTTCTGTGACTGCACAGAAAGAGTCACAACATTGAGTGACCAAATTCTGATCACTTGCAAGCTCCAGCTATGACAGCTCTTGACTCAAGAACTGAAAGAAAGAATTCACGCCTTTTAGCTCCACAGAGACTGGAATCTGCCTGTAAACCAGAGAAGATATGAACAGCACACAGAAACACAGTGCAGATTTCTTTCTAGTGCTGGTTTCTTAGTTTGTATTGTTCTCTTTCAACTCTCTGTGTTTTTTCTTTGAAGCCCATGCTGCTCCTTTTAGATTTAGGAAGCACTCAAAAATCCACAGCAACTTGCTTAGCAGTGGCCATAAGTGATGGATTTGCAAAGCAGAAAGGTCAAATAACTATAATGGTGCATATATATAAATAAAACCTATGAGCAGTAGAGTGTACTCTGCTCTTGGGAGTGGGATGGAAGTGGCTGCAAATCAAAGCAATCGAAATTAAAGGTTAAACTGTACAGAAAATAAATTGTTTCAAATCCACTTTTAGTAGAGACCAAAAATATTTTTGTCAATGAGACTTTTTCTTTCCCCTCCCCTTTTTAAAGCCTCTAGGAAGTACCATTTTACGCTCCAGCCTTCTAATGCATAATGCACAAGTCTTACAAGGTCACAGCTGGGTGAGGAGACAACAGTTGTTTGTAGCTCCTGTTGTTTGTAGCTCCTGCTATATCTGAGGCTTGTAGGAAAAGTAGCTATTTAGAAAGCTGCTAAAGCCAAGGCTTTGAAGTGTACTGCTGAGGGCTCCCAGTTTTCAGAATGGAATGATTCCTTGTCCACTGTAGCCTCTGTGTTTTTTTTATTGGTGTGTTATATGAGGCTGGCTGAAACAGCTTTGTGAAAAACAGGCTCTTAAACAAGGCTGCTTCTGTTAGGATCTATCATCTGCAAGACTCATCTCTATTTAAACACTTTTTTTTTTTGTTGATTTGTAACAAAATCTCCTGCTCATGGCTTTAGGAGGTGGTGCTGGAGTCGCAGTTCTTGCAAAGAAAGATAGCTCAATCCCTGAGTGTAGCATTAGGAGGTCTATGATGGAAATGTGCTCTTCGCAGTAGCTCTACAGTTTTTTCCCTTTAGCAAATCAGTTTCACAGTATCACAGTATCACAGTATCATCAGGGTTGGAAGAGACCTCACAGATCATCAAGTCCAACCCTTTACCACAGAGCTCAAGGCCAGACCATGGCACCAAGTGCCACGTCCAATCCTGCCTTGAACAGCCCCAGGGACGGCGACTCCACCACCTCCCCGGGCAGCCCATTCCAGTGTCCAATGACTCTCTCAGGGAAGAACTTTCTCCTCACCTCAAGCCTGAATTTCCCCTGGTGCAGCCTGAGGCTGTGTCCTCTTGTTCTGGTGCTGGCCACCTGAGAGAAGAGAGCAACCTCCTCCTGGCCACAACCACCCCTCAGGTAGTTGTAGACAGCAATAAGGTCTCCCCTGAGCCTCCTCTTCTCCAGGCTAACCAATCCCAGCTCCCTCAGCCTCTCCTCGTAGGGCTGTGCTCAAGGCCTCTCCCCAGCCTCGTCGCCCTTCTCTGGACATGCTCAAGCATCTCAATGTCCCTCCTAAACTGGGGGCCCAGAACTGAGCACAGTACTCAAGGTGTGGTCTGACCAGTGCAGAGTACAGGGGCAGAATGACCTCCCTGCTCCTGCTGACCACACCATTCCTGATGCAGGCCAAAAAGGGAAGAGGGAGAATTGCAAACCTGTAACTGTGTGTAAATTAAGGCAGATCCACATGGATAATCTGCCAGCTATTGCTTTCCCTCCCATCTGATATTTATCAATACCAGGCATTACATAATGTGTGGCATACTATGTGAGCATGCATTTGTTCATGTGTGCTTGCGTGTGTGTCCTGTACTCCTCCTTCAATCTGAAACCTTATCTCTACTCTATAAGGGACTTAGACACGATAATTACCAGCACTTCTAACTCACACTATCGTTCTGCCCCACAGCAATAAATATTTAATGGCTTTCCTTGTGTGCATCCAGAACAAAAAGCTGTGCCAGAAATGCATCTGGATTGCTCGAGCCCATAAAGACCGTCACATGCAGGGCAACACATGCCTGTGTGCACATATACACAGCCTCTCATTCAGTCACTGGATTTAATGTTTATTATTATGGGGAACACTCTTATCCTATTTAATCCTGTCTAGATGACTCTAGAATTTCAGATGTCCACTCTGACTGAGAAAATGTCAGGCTAGGTTTTTGTTTTAGGGAGCTGTTAAATGGGATGTAGCAGACCAGTTGCTTTTGATCTTATTCCTCTTCATCATCATGACCACATTTTCTATCTCTCCCTGTTCCCTGATATGCTTTTGCTTCAGTGACAGAGCTCTCTGGATTAGAGGGGCAATTAAATTAAGTAGTATCTTCTGAACCTAGATATGCAGTAACAGGGATCGTGGTGCATTTAACTTTAATCACTTTAGCATCTTAAGACAAAACCCCTAGAAAATATAGAGCTGATGTAATATTCCTTTTGAGCCTCTGTCATGGAATTTTCCTAGACATTTGAGTTGCTCCATGACTGCATCCATAAATAATACATTTTTGAAAGCAGCATACTAGGAATAGCTGAGCTGTGTGGTCCTGAGTATATGGTAAGCTAAGAAACTTGTCTGAGAGAGAACCCAGAACTAAATTAAAACCTTTACTTCTCTCCTTCCCTCCCACCTGCATGCAGTGCTCCAGGGAAAGAACCACTACTTTGTTTGATAATAGTGCACACAGCATGCCAGGTATTTGCTTGGAAGGAAAAAGGAGAAGTGTGTTGCTGTAATGTAACTGAATGTCTGTTGCAAACCATGATAGGTTTGAAGGTCAGTGGATCCAGCATTCAATCTGGCAAGCAATCTACCCACTTTGATTTATCTGTCAATATCTTAGTGCCATGGTCTAGTTGACTGTCTAGGGCTGGGTGCTAGGTTGGACTGGATGATCTTGGAGGTCTCTTCCAACCTGCTTGATTCTGTGATTCTGTGATTCCTTGTACTCAACACTGGTCAGGTCACACATTGAGTACTGCGTCCAGTTCTGTGCTCCTCAACTCCAGAGAGATGTTGAGACACTGGAAGGTGTCCAGAGAAGGCCAATGAAGCTGTTGTTATTCAAAGTCTGGGAATAATTAAAATCTCTAGTCTTGTCTTTGCTAAGAGAGATGGCAGAGATAGGAACTTGAGGAGAATAGAATCATAGAATCATAGAATCAACCAGGTTGGAAGAGACCTCCAAGATCATCCAGTCCAACCTAGCACCCAGCCCTAGCCAATCAACCAGACCATGGCACTAAGTGCCTCATCCAGGCTTTTCTTGAAGACCCCCAGGGACGGTGCCTCCACCACCTCCCTGGGCAGCCCATTCCAATGCCAATCACTCTCTCTGGCAACAACTTCCTCCTAACATCCAGCCTAGACCTACCCTGGCACAACTTGAGACTGTGTCCCCTTGTTCTATTGCTGGTTGCCTGGGAGAAGTGGCCAACCCCCACCTGGCTACAGTGCCCCTTCAGGTAGTTGTATGCAGACCTCAGAGAGCAGAGCCACAAGGGTGACAAAGAAAAGCAGCAGGGAGCAAACAAAGGAGGTAAATCCCCATTGGTGTAAATGTGTGCTGGTCCATATTGTGATTATGCTCCCAGAATTGAGCATTATGGTGTGTTACATAGGGAAACAGATTGTTGCTGCATGAGCTGTTGTTAGTCACAGAAAGATCAGAGGCTTTTACATCATCTGGTACCATGCCCATGGAGTATCTGTAATTCTTTTGCCTCTCTTTAAAACTGTGATACACCATATGAATATCCATGGGTTTACAGTCTTCTTTTCCCCCTTGTGGCTCCACCTATGAACCACCTGAGGACTGGTGACTAACGACTGCACCATAAAACTGAAATACTAAGACATGTCTCAGGTGCTCCGTGCACATTAGGCATTGAATAACTTTAACATTTGTCAAATTGCACATAATGAAATATTTTGTTGGAGGCTGTTTAGGCTAAACCCCCTGCTTTTGATCCCAGCAAAGCTTATGGCTAAGTAAAACTTTCTGATGGTTTGGCAATAAGGACATTTTAATGTAATTTAGTTCAGAAAAGACTGGATGAGGCACTTAGTGCCATGGTCTGGTTGACTGGATAGGGCTGGGTGCTAGGTTGGACTGGTTGAACTTGGAGGTCTCTTCCAACCTGGTTGATTCTATGATTCTATGATTCACAGGCTCAGAGGATGTTAGGGGTTGGAAGGGACCCAGGGAGATCATCAAGTCCAACCCCCTGCCAGAGCAGGACAATCCTATCTAACACAGATCACAGAGGAACACACCCAGACAGGCCTTGAAAGGCTCCAGAGAAGGAGACTCCACAACCTCCCTGGGGAGCCTGTGCCAGTGCTATGTGACCCTTACAGTAAAGAAGTTCCCCCTTGTGTTGAGGTGGACCCTCTTGTGCTGCAACTTACACCCATTGCTCCTTGTCCTATCCCAGGCAGCAAGTGAGAGGTTCATTTCTGTCGACTCTCTTTAAGAACCATGACAGCATGTGCTAAGAAAGACATATTAATTTATTATATATAAATATATATATATAAATTATAGATAATATTTTTAATATTAATTAATTAATATATTAACCCAAACCAGAAATAAAACTATTTTCCTCTTCCCTTCAAGCAACCATTTGACTCTTCTGCAGCGTGCCATGGTTACCTTCTAATATTAGAAAGCTCACTTCATGCTTTGCAAACATACAAATAAAAAGCAGGGAGGGACCTACCTATGTTCTTTATTTGGTTTTTTTTGCTGAATTTCATTTATCTTTTGCAAACAACACTAAGCTCTTTCTATATTTATTTGTGATGTTTGTCAAGATAAGAGAAATATTTCCCGGTGTTATCAGGAGGAAGCTGTTGTAAGTGAGAGTTGATTTACAGCAATAAGAACACCACACTACTTTAAGCAAGATGATTCTTCCCCCCCCCCAATTCTGTTTTCTAAGACATTATTTGGTGAGAAACTTATGGGAAAAGAGATAAACCAGTTCAAGGCTTAGAGAGAGAAGTTATGACTCTGAGTGAAACATATTAAGGATTTTAGACTTCATGGCTTAATGGCCAGATTTGGACAAAAGTACTTGGAGGCAGAAAGATGCAAGCAGGCTCTTTAATCCCTGGCTGACATGAACTGAAATAGACTCCCAGGAGTATCTGAAAACTCTGACAGGTGTCACTGCCTTCTCTTGAATGACCTAGGTGGCTGAGTTCTTCTGCAGAGTAACTGAAGCAGTAAACAGTCCTAACCCTTGGTCTGCTTCTTCCTAGATACATAAAGTATATATAGTTGTGACTCTGTAAAAGATGCTTTTATATTGCTAAGAATACCTGAAAGGAGGCTCAGGGGTGACCTCATTGCTGTCTACAACTACCTGAAAGGAGGTTGTAGCCAGGTGAGGGTTGGTCTCTTCTCCCAGGCAATGAGCAACAGAACAAGGGGACACAGTCTCAAGTTGTGCCAGGGGAGGTCTAGGCTGGATGTTAGGAGGAAGTTGTTGGCAGGGAGAGTGATTGGCATTGGAATGGGCTGCCCAGGGAGGTGGTGGAGTCACTGTCCCTGGAGGTGTTCAGGACAAGAGCGGATCAGGCTCTTAGCACCATGATCTAGTTGATTGGACAGGGCTGGGTGCTAGGTTGGACTGGATGATTTTGGAGGTCTTTTCCAACCTGGTTGATTCTATGATTCTATGATTCTAGGTTGTCAACTCAATATATGCTCTGCACTTGATTTTAAAACAGTCAAACAGAAAACAAACATAGAATCATAGAATCAACCAGGTTGGAAGGGACCTCCAAGATCATCCAGTCCAACAAAGGTATGGTGTTTTGCTTGCTTGATAAATGCAATCCCCTAAGTAGGCTTTTCCCCATCTGGATAAGAAAGATGATAGTAATCAAGGCTTGCCTGTTTACCAGCCTAACAAAATCATAGAGTGCAATAGGTTTTACTTAGATAGTATATAAAGGCAGTTTACAAATGTACTAATTATTACTAATTTACTAATAATTACTGATTAGGTGGAGGTGGTGGAGTTGCTGTCCCTGGAGGTGTTCAAGAAAAGACTGGATGCAGCACTTAGTGCCATGGTGATTGGACAGGGCTGGGTGCTAGGTTGAACTGAATGATCTTGGAGGTCTCTCCCAATCTGATTGGTTCTATGATTCTATACAAAACTTGTGGGCTACCAGCAGCAGAGGAGAGGCTGAATTTTCTTCAGATATATGGGCCTTGGTGCAAGAGCAGAAATATGTTTCTGGAGTTACTCACCAGGATAGGTTTGCATTCAGTTACTTTCCCACAAAGAAATGAGACCTGGAAAAGACAGAGTATGATTTCATCAGCCCTAAAAGGCTGAGACTCTCAGGTATGCCATGCTCACAGGCCTGGTGAGTTTTTGGATGGGAATTCCAAGAAGCAAAGGCAGGGTGCTCTGTGTGAGGTGTGCTATGCAGATGAATGAGTTCCCAAACTGCCAGCTGATAATACCCTGCATCATATCTTTTAAATGCTCGGTCTTAAAGTGTTATTTTACATTCCACAACAGGTTTGATCGTGGTGAGCTGCTTGTGTGAGGAAATCTGAATGATTAAGGGTATTGGTATAAAGCAAAGCAAATCCCACACAGTAGGGATGAGTTAATTTAGTCAATAATTGAAAGCAAAACGTATCTGCCTTGCTGCCATTTGGGGAATTCTGTTTCTGTTTACAGAGTATGGTATCTAACTACAGTAGCTATTGTCTCTAAGCAGAGACCAGACTACACTGTGTAAACACTGAGTTGCTAAATAGCTCATACCTTCCCCAGACTTGTCCAATACTGAAAGGGTGACTGCACAGCTACACAAAAACTTGGCTGGGCTTTTCTACATTACTTTTTCAACTGAAATAGTTGGTTTAGGAAAATATAGAATCATAGAATCAACCAGGTTGGAAGAGACCTCCAAGATCATCCAGTCCGACCTATCCCCCAGCCCTGTCCAGTCAACTAGACCATGGCACCAAGTGCCTCATCCAGGCTTTTCTTGAACACCTCCAGGGATGGTGACTCCACCACCTCCCTGGGCAGCCCATTCCAATGCCAATCACTCTCTCTGTGAAGAACTTCCTCCTAACATCCAGCCTAGACTTCCCCCAGCACAACTTGAGACTGTGTCCCCTTGTTCTATTGCTGCTTGCCTGGGAGAAGAGGCCACCCCCACCCCGAGCTACAACCTCCCTTCAGGTAGTTGTAGACAGCAACAGTCTCATGATAGACTCCTGATATCCCAAAATTCCATGAGCATATCCTAATTACATATTTACTCTTACAAATCTTCTTCTGGTTTCAGGAAAAAAGAAGCTACAGCAGATCCAAGCTGTCCATGAAAACTGAGTGCTAATTCTGCAAGTTTAAAATAAGAAACAATAGATATAGCATTGTTAGACTGGAGCAAATTAGGGGCAAGACAAGAATGTCTGCTGTTCCTGGGTTTTCAGTTTCATTAGAGAATTCATGTGAAATACTGTTTTCATAGGGGTTTTTTTTGGTTGCAGGCAGGCTGGTGCTGAGCTGAGTGTACTCCATAATGCATGAAATACCTTAAGAGTTTCTGATACATGGCTGAGTGAGTTTTGTGATTTCTGTAGTGCTGCTGGTTGAGAAAATATGCCATGAGCAATAGATACAGTTAGTAATTTTATTTAGGGTGGGGGGCACAACCTTTACCATACTTAGTTCAAGATGACACAGAGGAGAGCAAACAACCAGCCTGAACTGGAGTGTTGCTTGGCCTCTAGGGGTTTATTTACCTCCATTAGCCACTAGACTTGAATAAAGACCTATTAAACCATTTTGTTGTGCTCTGTTATATGACTTCAGGATTAATATGTAAAGTGACATTTCTTTGGTGTTAAGTCAGGCTGTCCAGCAGCAGTTTCAGCTTTCAGACTTCTACACCAGGGAAATCTCAAGGCAGCACTGTAGGAAACCTTGAATTACTTTGTAAATAGGTCTGGAGCTGGTTAGCTTTTACTTTTTGTGTGTGTATAAACCCTGTGCATTTCTAGTTCAGAGAAGTCTGAATAATGCATAATAAGAAGAGATCACAGTTTAACCTTCCCATTGGCCACATTCTCAGGAGGCAATTAAACATACTTCTGTGGAGGCAACAAAACCATAGTGTTTTTTTGCCCCCTGAAAGCTGACACAGCATTGCTTTAACTTCTGAGCTTAGCATGAGCATAAGCTTTTGTGGTTTCCTGACATTAAATAGGTCAAGGATTAGAACATACTTACATGTTTTTTTTTTAATAGTGAATCCCCAGGCTCTCTGGCTAATGAATTTTATTCAATATACACATTTTTTTTCTCCTGACTTCAGCCTTATATTTATGACCAGACAGTACTCTGAGTTCCTCAGACCTCTCAACTGATTATGCTCATTTACCCTCTCTGCCCTGTCTGCTGAGATCAATTTTCTTCACCTCTTTTGTGACAAATATATCACTGGCTGTAACTTTTTTACTCTTCAGAACTGAAAAGAAGTTTTTCTCTACAGGTTACTGTGCTTCCCTAACACTTCAACAAGCATAACAACACCTTTTTTATAAGTAAATGTAGTAGGCATGAAATTGTTTAAAGGTGAGAGAGTTTTTCTTGGGCATTGTCTTAAAAGAGGGAACAGTTGCACAGCAGCATCCATGTACTCCCTTGTAGTATCAGGCATCACAGTATGTGTTTGCTGCACTGACTGAAGGTTTCAGGGCACTGCAGGTGCCTAAATAGTCTCTACCTTAAGCACCTCCAGCAACCCAACTATGAGACTGGAGCTCAGAGAGGGCTGAGAGATGATTTATACCCTTTAAGTGGCAAGGTGTCAGCTTTTACTTTGTGCAAGAAGTGCAGCCACTCCTATGCTGTATGGCTGGCACATGGCAGGGGAAAGCAAGGGCCAAACCCACATTGCTACTCCCTCTCTTTTGCTGATGACTGCCACCAGGGCAGTAATTGAGGAGCTGGTGGAAGCTATGTCCCAATTTAAGTGGACACTGCAGCTGTTTACAAAGTGCTATATGTATAAAGCCAGTGTATATATATTTGTGTCTGGTTACAACGTTCTGCTCATGCTTTGCAGTTACCCTCTCCTTGGGGCTTTTTGGTTTGCATCAAGAATTCACTTGTACTTGGGGTGCCTGAGTCTATTGTTAACCACAGCATGTGCAAAAGGCCCATTGCAAAGGATGTCTTCCAGGCCTTGGTGGATTTTGCAGTTAGATAGAATCGTAGAATCAACCAGGTTGGAAGAGACCTCCAAGATCATCCAGTCCAACCTATCCAAGATGAGTGTCATGAAGTTATCCTTGGTGTCCAGCCTCTTCAGCTCTGTAGAGATGACACAAAATTGTTCACAAAACATAACTTTTTTTTCATTAAGGTGTTTAATTTTTTTGAGTGTTTCCATTGGCTCCACTACTGAGTTCTCATCTGTTGCAATTTCACCTCCTGGGCAGGGGAAAACCAAGAGGTGAGCCTTTGGACTAGGAGCCAATGGATTAAATGTAATCTGCCTATGTGTTGGGTGTTGAAAGACAAAGGGATTTTGTAGTAGTACTGGACATAGAATAGCCTTCCAGAACTCATCTAGAGAATGAAAAGCTCTAGTTTTCTTCTGTCTAAACAGAAACCTCACTGCTAGAGAAACGATCTTGTGAAACAGCTTCAAGCTCTTAGTTCCTATTTTTACTACCAAATTTGCCTGCAGCTGCCAGTTTGAATTACTTTTCTCTGCTTAGAACATCCAAGGGAAAAAAGAAAAAAGATAAAAAGAGGCTCTTCAGAGATTTTGATTCTTTAAGAAGTAAGAATTTGTGTATGTTAAAACTTAATAAGCATGTAGCCAAAAGGGACATAAGAATTGATTCCTGTGTTTGTGTTGGTTCCTCCCTTTTCCTCGTGCAAACCATTCCCTTATAACTATTATTATGTCTTGACAATCTAAGACAAAATTGCTAGCAAGTTTCCAGTCACTGATTTTCTTTGACTCTTATGCATCATTGATTTTTGCAGGGTTGAAGAGTTCATGATCTGGAGGAAACTTACAACATCCTTAAATTCAAACCTACACTTGGATGTTTCACACGAACCGTTCTGCTTTTCGTGGTGGGTGTGATGAAGGGAAAGAAACACAGCAAAAACCAACGCAGAGCAAGACCCTGTGGTTTTGATTTATAGAGTCTGATGTGGTGACCTCACTCTCTACAAAACAAAGGAGTGTAGAGTTGTCTCCTCTTATCACTTATATTGCAGCCATCAGTCCACTGTGATTTTTATCTGCTTTCTGAGATTCTGACAGACGTGTGTCTCGCTCCCTTACTCCTCTGTGTTTTGAAAGATCATGTTAAAATAATTCTAGTGCCATCTGAAGATGTGAGGGTTGCATTTAAAAGGAGATTTATTGTTTTTTCCATGCAGCATTCCTTCTTATCTATTAATGCTATTAATAACACATGTGATGTTATCTGAAAGCGTCAGGAGTTCTCCAGCAACTCCCTCTCAAGCTTGGTCATGTCACGCATGAAATCTGGGTTCTGCATTTTCTCAGCAGTTCTCAACAGAAAGAGAACTGCTCAGTGGTTCTCTCCCATGAAGCATTCACAGTAAGGTTGTTCAATAACTGTGCTATTTCCCCTGCAATTTCTAGTCATGTGACTGTGCTAAAAATATATCTGCCTGTGAGTTCTGTCTTTGTAGATTTGCTGTATTTGTGGTAGGAGGAAGAAGAGAGTCAAGGACTTGGAGTTAAAGCTAATTGCAGAGCTGTGGGTCTGTCTTACTAAAGCTGGGAGATCTCATTGTATTACTTTATTGCAATTCATGTGAATTAACACCAATCTTCTTCACATCTTAACAGCAAGTGCTGCATGTGGGCAGATTGGGCAAGGTAGATGTCTTTGAGTACTTTGAATTTCACTTCTAATTTCTATTTCAAAGAAATAAGTTCAGATGAAAGGTGGAATGAGGAGATTATTTACATCATGGGCTTAACCTTCTTTCCCTGAAGAATGGAGTCAGGGAAGTGGAGTGAGGAAGTTAAAGGCTACCAAAAGGAGGGGTACTCAGATGTGTGTCTGAGAGCTTTAATGTAAAGGGCACTAGACACAGCAGGTAACATCCAAGAGGATAGAATATCACCTAGGGAGAGGCAGATTCACAACCCAATACCCTACTGCATAACTGATAGGGACTATTCTGTTTTCATAAATTCCTGCTAAATTTACCATCAGATTGAGGCTTTGCTTTTCCTTCTGGCTGAATTCTTGACATTTATTTAATGAAAGCCAAGACCAGGGAGAAGCTTGTGCTAGGGCTGATCAGGAAGATAATCTGTTGCATAACAGAATTTTGGTCTGCTTACACCAAAATCAGTGGAAGAATATTTATCTGATGAGCAGAATCTGCCTCCTTTGTTAGACAGAAGATCTATTACTTCTAGCAATTACCTTTTCATGGGATCTTGGAATAAAAATCCCTGAATAAAGTGTTCATATTTGATTTATTTTGTAGTGTATGATATTCTCATGCAGTATTGAGGAACCTATTGGCTAAAATACGCTCACTAAAGCTCTCACACGTGGGCAGTGTAATAGAAAGGGGTCTCACTGTGAATGGAAACTGTATCTGTGCATATTGATTTTACTTCTACCCTTTGTATTTTCATACTTAGATCATTTTCTTGTGGACAGCACCAATTTGGAAGTGAAACCCCCGTAAAGGTTTTCCTGGGTAATACTTGTTAGTGCCATCCAGTATTTTTTACACACAGCATCCATGACTTGTGAATATTATGGCAGCACATGGAAATATGTACATATAAAAAGTACACTTAGTATGGCAATTTCTCTATTGTCACAGAATGACAGAAAGTCAGGGGCTGGAAGGGACCTTGATAGATCACAGTGTCACAGTATCACGAAGGTTGGAAGAGACCTCACAGATCATCAAGTCCAACCCTTTACCACAGAGCTCAAGGCCAGACCATGGCACCAAGTGCCACGTCCAGTCCTGCCTTGAACAGCTCCAGGGACGGCGACTCCACCACCTCCCCGGGCAGCCCATTCCAGTGTCCAATGACTCTCTCAGGGAAGAACTTTCTCCTCACCTCCAGCCTAAATTTCCCCTGGCACAGCTTAAGGCTGTGTCCTCTTGTTCTGGTGCTGGCCACCTGAGAGAAGAGAGCAACCTCCCCCTGGCCACAACCACCCCTCAGGTAGTTGTAGACAGCAATGAGGTCACCCCTGAGCCTCCTCTTCTCCAGGCTAACCAATCCCAGCTCCCTCAGCCTCTCCTCGTAGGGCTGTGCTCAAGGCCTCTCCCCAGCCTCGTCACCCTTCTCTGGACATGCTCAAGCATCTCAATGTCCCTTCTAAACTGGGGGGCCCAGAACTGAACACAGCACTCAAGGTGTTGTCTAACCAGTGCAGAGTACAGGGGCAGAATGACCTCCCTGCTCCTGCTGACCACACCATTCCTGATGCAGGCCAGGATGCCACTGGCTCTCTTGGCCACCTGGGCACACTGCTGGCTCATGTTCAGGTGGGTATCAATCAGCACCCCCAGATCCCTCTCTGTCTGGCTGCTCTCCAGCCACTCCGACCCCAGCCTGTATCTCTGCATGGGGTGATCATCTATTCCACCCCCCTTGCCACAACAGGACCACACTCCATTACACAGCTGATCAGTACATGCAGGAATTTCTCTTTCTTCTCTCTTGCCTTACCTTACAACAGCTCTGAGAGAACGAAACAAAGGACTGGCAGCAAAGTGGCATGGAAGCACAGATGAATGAATTAAGTGTTTTTTGTTTCACTTAAGCATTTTTTTTCAAGTCTGAGTTCTCCACAGAAATAACTGAATGACAAATCACTACTTTGACTGCAAGGAGAGGAAGGCTGAGAAAGAAGCCTAAGGTCCCAGTTGACTGGAGGCTAGCCAGTGTGATGCCAAACTACAAGAAGGTCTGAAAAGGATGATGCAGGGACCTGCAGGCCTCTCAGTCTGACCTCAGTGCCAGGCAAGGTTATGGAGCAAGTGTGGTAGATTAAGAAAATTACCCCCCCCCCCCAGATAAAACTTACCTGACCAGCTCAGCCAGCCTGTTTTACAGCAGGCTACATTTACAAGCACATATATATATATATATATATATATATATATATAAAATAGATTTATAGGTATTTATAATTATATACAATTTAGAAATAATACAGAAATCAAATCCTTCCTCCCTGGACAAAGAAAGCCCAGCAGGGGCCATGCCACCTTCTTCTCTTCCCCCAGATTAAAAACCAGCAAGATCTCATGTGTTATCAGTTCAGTTGAGGTTAGTATTCAGCCATGCACAGAGGAGCAATGGAGAAGGTAGAAAGCAGAAGGAAAAGGGAACAAAGAGTGAGAAAGGGTTTACATGTTGGCTTTTTATACTGATTAGCAAAGCAATGAAAGATATAGACTTTCTCTTTAGTTTCCTTTTACAAGCAATGCCTTGCTCATTCACTCTATATTCAAAAGAATGTGCAGAAAGCTCCTCTCTCTTAATGTAGAACCAAAGAAAAGCATCAGCTCTTAAACTGCTGCAGCAGTTCATCCCAGCTGTGCCACGTACAACACAACCAGGCAATCAGGCCCAGATAGCACAGGTTTGCAAAAGGCAGGTCCTGTCTGACTAATCTGATCTCCCCTTCAGTAAGGTGACCTGCCCAGTGGGTAAGGGAAGGACTGTGGACATTGTCTTCCTGAACTTTAGTAGAGCCTTTGACACTGTCTCCCCCAGCATTCTCCCTCAGAAACTCACGGCACAAGGCTAAGTGCACTCTGCACTGGGTGCCTGGGCTGGCCCAAAGACTCATAGAGTCAAGCAGGCTGGAAGAGACCTCCAAGCTCATCCAGTCCAACCTAGCACCCAGCCCTAGCCAGTCAACTAGACCATGGCACTAAGTGCATCATCCAGGCTTTTCTTGAACACCTCCAGGGACAAATGGTATGTAGCAAAATACAGAAGGACATTTATCCTGATGCAGGACAAAATCCACTTACCAATGTGCTATTATATATACCTGAAAAAGTGAACTGTAAATCTAGAGTCTATGTACCCAGTTCTGGAGCCCCCATTACAAGAAGGATGCAGAGATGCTGGAGCGTGTCCAGAGAGGGGCCAAGGGGATGCTCAGGGGGCTGCAGCAGCTCTGCTGTGAGCACAGACTGAGGGAGGTGGGGGTGTTCAGTCTGCAGAAGAGGAGGCTCCCAGGTGACCTTCTTGTGGCCTTTCAGTATCTGAAGGGGGCTACAAAAAAGCTGGGGAGGGACTTTTCAGGATATCAGGGAGTGACAGGACTCAGGATATCAGGAAGTGACAGGGGGAATAGAGTGAAGCTGGGGATGGGTAGATTCAGGCTGGACACGAGGAGGAAGTTGTTCATCATGAGAGTGGTGAGAGCCTGGAATGGGTTGCCCAGGGAGGTGGTTAAGGCTCCATCCCTGGAGGTGTTTAAGGCCAGGCTGGGTGGGGCTGTGGCCAGCCTGCTCTAGGGTAGGGTGTCCCTGCCCACGGCAGGGTGGTTGGAACTGGATGATCCTTGTGGTCCCTTCCAACCCTGATTGATTCTATGATTCTATGATTTTAAGTGCAGAACTGGAGGTCTGTAGAATATGTCTATGCTTGAAAGATATTGACATATCCACAGTGGATCTTGGAGCCTCAGATGCCTGGGCCAGGAGGTGCTATTTTCACAAATGAGGAACTAAAGTAGTAATAGCAAGTCCAATAAAATAAAAATGATCACAGCAGAGAAGAAAACTGCATAGAGAGGATCTTTCTTCTCTGTTAATCTTTCCATTCTCCTAGGCAGTACTACTTTTTCAAAGTAATTCTTATCACATTGCCCAGAGTTTTCTGATCTCTTTGCTTTGGCTAACATTTCTGCCTAACAAGCAGTTCAGAATGTGTCATGTCATCTTCTCACTTTGAGCCTCTGTGAATAATGAAAAAACCCTAGAATACTATTGTTGCAGAAAATGCCATCACTGAACATCATGCTCCCAGGAGAAGAGTGCAGAAACAAAGCAAACACAACAAACACTGTGTGCAAAAGAATTAGGGGAACCACACTGCAAGGCTATAATACATGTAATGTCTGCTCATTAGTGATCATAGAATCATAGAATCAACCAGGTTGGAAGAGACCTCCAAGATCATCCAGTCCAACCTAGCACCCAGCCCTAGCCAGTCAACCAGACCATGGCACTAAGTGCCTCATCCAGGCTTTGCTTGAACACCTCCAGGGATGGTGACTCCACCACCTCCCTGGGCAGCCCATTCCAATGCCAATCACTCTCTCTGCCAACAACTTCCTCCTAACATCCAGCCTAGACTTCCCCCAGCACAACTTGAGACTGTGTCCCCTTCTTCTGTTGCTGGTTGCCTGGGAGCAGAGACCAACCCCCACCTGGCTACAGCCTCCCTTCAGGTAGTTGTAGACAGCAATGAGGTCAGCCCTGAGCCTCCTCTTCTCCAGGCTAAACACCCCCAGCTCCCTCAGCACATGGGAGAGTGCAATGTTCAGATTTGTAGTGATTGCATTTTGGAAAGGTATTTGAACTCATGATTATTTACTTAACCATCTTGCAAATATTAGGATCTTCCCAGCTTAAGGAGCTATGCATGTCAGCATGCTGATTACAAACTTCTGCAGGATTCCTTTGCTGTCCTCTGAAGGATCTGATGACTGGCAAGTCCCAGGACCCTGCTGGGAGTTAGGAAGGATCTGCAGAGGGATCTGGACAGGCTGGGTTGATGGGTGGAGGTCAGTTGTATGAGATTTAACAAGGCCAAGAGCTAGATGCTGTATTTGGATGACAGCAAGTCCATGCAATGGTACAGGCTTGGGAAAGAGTGGCTGGAAAGTTGCCCAGCAAAAAGGACCTGGAGTGCTGGCTGATAGCTATTTGAACATGAACCAGCAGTGTGCTCAAGTGGCCAAGAGGGCCAATAGCATCCTGGCCTGCATCAGGAGCAGTGTGGCCAGTAGGACAAGGGAGGTTATTCTGCCCCTGTGCTCAACACTGGTCAGGCCACACCTTGAGTGCTGTGTCCAGTTCTGGGCCCCTCAATTCAAGAGAGATGTTGAGGTGCTGGAAGGTGTCCAGAGAAGGGTGACAAAGCTGGTGAGGGTCCTGGAACACAAACCCTATGAGGAGAGGCAGAGGGAGCTGGGGGTGTGCAGCCTGGAGAAGATGAGGCTCAGGGCAGACCTCATTGCTGTCTACAACTACCTGAAGGGAGGTTGTTGCCAGGTGGGGGTTGGTCTCTTCTGCCAGGCAAGCAGCAACAGAACAAGGGGACACAGTCTCAAGTTGTGCTGGGGGAAGTGTAGGCTGGATGTTGTTAGGAAGTTGTTGGCAGAGAGAGTGATTGGCATTGGAATGGGCTGGTTGATTCTATGATTCTAAGGGAAGGAAGGGGTGAATTGCTATAGGCAACTGGAGGAACTGGTGTGTGCATTTAAAGTGCTTGAAAAGTTCTGGGCAGCTGATGCTTGAGTATTTTTTGAGAGATTTGCTCTAGTATGTGTCAGCCTCTATGACACATTTTATCTTGGAGCAATGTCAGAGAAGGGTGTCTTGAAAGAAAATTCAGCTGCAGTGATTAAACAAATTATTCAGCTAACATAAAAGCAGATAACAGGAGATTTAACACAGCACTGAAATACACAGTGAAAAGGAACTCATAAGAAAGCAAGAAATTCTACTTGTAATCTAGCACTAAAAAGCTATTTGAAATATGCTTATTTGTACCCCTCTCAGCCTACTAAAATGATTAAAGGTGTTAGAAATACAATTACTGGTTGCTTCTTTGTGCATTACAAGCGATGGCTGACTGAAGAAGAAAGAGAAGTTCACTTGTATGAGTGCAAATCCTCTTTGAGAATAATTCCACAAGCTGCCATGTGAAATGCATTAAGGAATAAAAGCTTTTTTTTTTTAACCTTGATTTTATTTTGTTATGGAGACATATTTTTTTTCAATATCCAAACTGTTAGTAGTACAATGCTTTTGTTGAGAAAGTTGGGAGTGAAATGCTTGCTTGAAGATTATCTTTGTCTTCACAGATCTGTCTCTTTTATGCTCATTATTGCTGCAGAAAGCTTATAATAGCTCCTTTTCTGATTTGTTGTCTCTGTTGAAATTTCAGAAATCTGTTTGTCCTCTAACATCCTTCTCTCATTTAATAGAAAAAGCTTCTCATTCCCTTAGCTTCCTATAAGGGAACAGACAGAATGGGCTAATTTATCATAGACTCATCGACCAAGTTGGAAGAGACCTCCAAGTTCATCCATTCCAACCTAGCACCCAGCCCTGTCCAGTCAACTAGACCATGGCACTAAGTGCCTCATCCAGGCTTCTTTTGAACACCTCCAGGGATGGTGCCTCCACCACCTCCCTGGGCAGCCCATTCCAATGCCAATCACTCTCTCTGCCAACAACTTCCTCCTAACATCCAGCCTAGACTTCCTCCAGCACAACTTGAGACTGTGTCCCCTTGTTCTATTGCTGGTTGTCTGGCAGAAGAGACCAACCCCCACCTGGCTATCCCCTCCAAAGCTCTTGCCCACACTTCTCCATACTCTTGAGGCAGGGAAATGTTAGAAAAAGCACAGTGCAGCAGAAACCAAAACACTGCTGTGTTTTCAAGAGCCAGCAAAACACAGCACTAGAAAGATGCTCTGTGAAGAATTCACTCCAGGTCAGCCAAACCCAACACATATTTCCATAATGTCATTGGGAATTTTTTAAGGTGAGTTTCAAGTGCGTGGAAACAAACAAACCAACCAATCACCCCCAACAATAAACCTCCCTTTCCTTCTCCCAGATGTGCCACTATAACATTTGAGGATTGAGAGGAGAAAAGCCAGAGCATGAAAAAAAAAAGCAGCCTTCTCCATGTTTTAGTCAGCAGTATTTTCCACTTCATGGACTTGATGTTGTCATGGGAAGGATATATAACATCTCCAACTAAATCAAATACACAGGCATGCTAGTGATGAGGACATGGTACAGGGATTAAAAGAGTCTGGTTAAGGGGCTTGGAAATTTTACACCACCACTTTTTTTATGTGCCAAAATATTATTTTATTTCTTTAAAAAAAATGTCTCCAGACAGCACACTGAATCTCAAACCTTCTTGTAGTCTTTGTAATGTCACTTTTGAAAGCACAGGACGGCAATATGTCACAGGAGATTAAATGTCTGAACTAGAAGAATGGAGTCAGTAGTGAAGTTGAAGTGATTATGAAACTTCCTCCACAGGCAACCAAAATACATTCAAGTAAGTTATTATTCATCATAGGGATCTACAATACTTCACATCTCCTCTTCTCCTCTGCCTCTCCTCTCCTCTGCCTCTCCTCTCCTCTCCTCTCCTCTCCTCTCCTCTCCTCTCCTCTCCTCTCCTCTCCTCTCCTCTCCTCTCCTCTCCTCTCCTCTCCTCTCCTCTCCTCTCCTCTCCTCTCCTCTCCTCTCCTCTCCTCTCCTCTCTTCTCCTCTCCTCTCCTCTCCTCCACAGAATCATAGAATCAAGCAGGTTGGAAGAGACCTCCAAGATCATCCAGTCCAACCTAGCACCCAGCCCTAGCCAGTCAACCAGACCATGGCACTAAGTGCCTCATCCAGGCTTTGCTTGAACACCTTCAGGGATGGTGACTCCACCGCCTCCCTGGGCAGCCTGCTCCAATGCCAATCTCTCTGCCAACAACTTCCTCCTAACATCCAGCTCATACCTCCCCTGGCACATCCCTTCTCTCCCTAACCTGCTAACTAATCCATCTGCTTCCTAACCCCCTGGGGTAAGGTACGGGGGTGGAAAGGAGGTGGAAGGGTTGTTGGGAGCCCCTCCTGGGGACTCAGGTTTCTGGGAGGGCTGCTGTGTTTCTGTATTACCTTTTAACTTGTATATTTCTGTCTTTAGCTGTATAGATTGTGAATATCTGTTTGTATATTGTGCTAAGCTGTAAATATAAAGCTTCATTCTTAATTTCCAGCTTGGCTCAGTCTAGTCTGAGTGATTTTCTTAAGTGTGGAGGGGTGGATAACACTCAAACCATCACATACAGACAAAACCACCTCCTGTGTGTTTTGGAATGTATGATAGAGGACTGCTAAGAAATTGAAAAGCATTGAAATGGAGATTAAACTGTAGCTAAAACACAGTGTTAATAATGACAATTAGAGCCATAATTGGAGGAAGCTGGTAAGATGTTGGAAGTACCAATAAGTGAAAAGAGAGAAAAATCATTAAATTATGTACAGTCTTGTACTAGATGCTGTATATATCTGTTGCTGAGTGTTGGAAGAAGGTAATGAAATAGTATTTTTAAAAGAAAACTGCATGAACACACTGCTCTATGCAACTTTAAACAGCCTATAGTTTGGAAGAACCTAATGCCTAAGCCCAAACAACATCTTTAATATATGGTACAGGAGGAAATAAATCATTAGGCTCTCTCATGTCTCAATATCTGTGATACTGAGTAGGTTCATCTTAGATCATAATGTTTGAAAGACCAAATTGTCAAAGGGCAGGAGTTTCATTGGAGTGCAATACCATGGTATGGAAGGAAAAATCCAATTTAAACAAAAGGATCTTCTTAACTTTTATTAAGGCACAGAATCAAACATGCTTCTTAATGTAAGTCTGCAAGAAAAAACAGAGGCATGCACACATGCCAGCCTGCACAACACCTGGATGAGAGTTAATACAGCTTCCTAGCTTTTGAAGTAGTGATAAAGTATTCCTCAGCAAGGCCTGACATGCTTTAGGCAGAGCTGGCAGGAGTGGGGCACGCAGGGATTGTTCATTTCCATCTATGCCTACAAGTATAGACACTGTCTCCGTAGCACAGAGGCCTCAGCATCCCAAAAGCAACTAATGAACACAAAATGGGCAAGTGGCCTTAGGGATCAAGTTTGAAAGAGGTTTTTGCTTTTTGCTCAAAGCAGTGTTGTTCACTCAAGGGTTTTTGGCATCCAATCTCTAGCCTTGGCAAGGAGGCTTTATACTGGCAATTTCAGCTTACATGAACCTCATGTACCTGCCAAAAGCTTTTAGATTTGCATTTCTTTAAATATAATATGTAACTCTAGGATTTTCTGGTTTAAGTGAATCTGATAAAGGGGAAGAGAAGAGAAAAATATATCAAACCAAATAAACAAAAATGAACAGTATGAAACTCCAGAATTTTCTGAGGTCAGACTGTGACCCCAGAAGACTTTTACCTGTTTTTTTTTTCAGTCTTTCCCTTGCAAACATTTCTAACCAAACTGGAAAGTTTTCATATCTGCTTCATTTTTACCCCAGTGCAAGACACTGCTAGAAATGTTTTCTTTCCCACCAAGGAAAATATGTCATGAAAACAGAAAACAAGTCTTCATATCTGCTTCATTTTTACCCCAGTACAAGACACTGCTAGAAGTATTTTCTTTCCCACCAAGCAAAATATGTCAAGAAAACAGAAAATGAGTCTACAGGACTATGCCTACTCCCCAGAGTAAAAGGGCAGTAAAAAATAAAAGGGGGGGGGAAATAAAAAATGAAATCTCAAAAATTAAAAAAGGGATAAATTTATTTTGCTTTATCTCAGTAGCTGTGGTGTGAACAGAAGGATTAACTGTACACTGTGGTGAATTGAGTGACATTTTTTATATGCTCTGCATAAGATAGGAAGCTGTGAATGAGTTCTTCTTATCCTGATAAGAAGTGGAGATCTGACAAACAATGACCAAGGCATAGAATCATAGAATCAACCAGGATGGAAGAGAACTCCAAGATCATCCAGTCCAACCTAGCACCCAGCCCTAGCCAGTCAACCAGACCATGGCACTAAGTGCCTCATCCAGTCTTCTCTTGAACACCTCCAGGGATGGTGACTCCACCACCTCCCTGGGCAGCCCATTCCAATGCCAATCACTCTCTCTGCCAACAACTTCCTCCTAGCATCCAGCCTGTACTTCCCCTGGCACAACTTGAGACTGTGTCCCCTTCTTCTGTTGCTGTTTGCCTGGGAGAAGAGGCCAACTCTTACCTGGCTACAACCTCCCTTCGGGTAGTTGTAGACAGCAATGAGGTCCCCCTGAGCCTCCTCTTCTCCAGACTGCACACTCCCAGCTCCCTCAGCCTCTCCTCATAGGGTTTGTGTTCCAGGCCCCTCACCAGCTTTGTCGCCCTTCTCTGGACACCTTCCAGCACCTCAACATCTCTCTTGAATTGAGGGGCCCAGAACTGGACACAGCACTCAAGGTGTGGCCTGACCAGTGTTGACCATGGCTCACCCAGTCTTTTTTGAGCACCTCCAGGGATGGAAAAATGCTGCATCAATATAGGATGTGTAAGCATTGTCTGGATCCTACAGGATGCAAAATATTTTCTTCTCTGATAGAGAAGAGGAGCTCTAGTAGCTACAAGTGTCCTAGGTTACATTAATGAATATGGCAATACAATTTGTTGTCCTGATTTTTATGGAGAGATAGGCAGATAATGGAAACAGACTTGAATATTGTCTCTTTATCTGAGCAAAGAGTGCTCTGAAATCAGCAAGGGACTGGCCGATAGAAACGTGGGCACTGCCTGAGGGGCAGGCTGTAATTAACATCCATAGAAGGTTTGGAATTCACAGGATCAAAATGGTTAAAAGACATAATTTGTGCATAAGGTATGAGCACGTTGCACATCTGTCTAACCTGCTCAAGGTTATAGCACACTCATGATGGGCTGGAGTTGCAGGCAGAAGAAAGCTGCAGAACATACAGCTTAGATTCATCTTTCCTTTGCATTTCACTTTCATGCATGCTTACACTGCCATCATATCAAAGATGGAAATGCAGTTCCTTGTGCAGTGGGCACACAACTTCTCTGAGAACTTTCCTTAATGATGAGGTGGACACTTTAGAAAAGTGGGAGGAAAAATCCTTGCTGTTGCCTAGGTTACTGCTGCAGATGCACTCAGATTTTCTGGGGAAAAGTAGAGGAAGTATGGAAGGGAAAATATGATTTACAACATGGCAAAGGAGAGCACAGTAACACTAAGTACATGGAATATATGAATCATAGAATCATAGAATCAACCAGGTTGGAAGAGACCTCCAAGATCATCCAGTCCAACCTAGCACCCAGCCCTAACCAATCAACTAGACCATGGCACTAAGTGCCTCATCCAGTCTTTTCTTGAACACCCCCAAGGACAGTGCCTCCACCACCTCCCTGGGCAGCCCATTCCAATGCCAATCACTCTCTCTGGGAAGAACTTCTTCCTAACATCCAGCCTATACCTACCCTGGCACAACTTGAGACTGTGTCCCCTTGTTCTATTGCTGGTTGCCTGGGAGAAGAGGCCACCCCCCACCTGGCTACAATGCCCCTTCAGGTAGTTGCAGACAGCAATGAGGTCAGCCCTGAGCCTCCTCTTCTCCAGGCTAACCAATCCCAGCTCCCTCAGCCTCTCCTCGTAGGGCTGTGCTCAAGGCCTCTCCCCAGCCTCGTCGCCCTTCTCTGGACACGCTCAAGCATCTCAATGTCCCTCCTAAACTGGGGGGCCCAGAACTGGACACAGTACTCAAGGTGTGGTCTAAGCAGTGCAGAGTACAGGGGCAGAATGACCTCCCTGCTCCTGCTGACCACTGAATTATGATTGATGCTGGGTGGTAGATGCTGTTCATTTTATAGCTGTGCTTTTTATTTTGCTAAAGAATGCTTGCAACTAACCAGAGGCTGCAGCTAATTTGTGGAAAGCAGGCTGAGGGTTTCTTGCTTTGGCAACTGCACTCTGAGTACTGTGGAGCTTTCTGGAGGAATGGGGGGGCTGACCCTGTGCATAGCTGAGGGGCACTCACTGAGAGCGAAGTAGGGCAGGCAGAACACGTGAAAGACAACAAAGAACTGGGAGCCGGCAGAAGAGCAGACAGCAGAAGACAGCTGGGAAAATTAGGGAGCAGAAAACCCCAAGCCTCAGGGGTCATGAGACTTTTTTTCCCCCAAGGGACCCAGAGGGGACTGTGCAAACTGCATAAATCTCAGTCTTGTCCAAAAAGCAACCAAGTTATTGAACTAAGATCAGGACCAGAGCCAAAGAATTTCACTACAAAGGTAATGGTGGACAGGGGGAGAGGCATTTATAAAACGTTTTTATTTATAATCAGTCTCATCCTGGGCATTCTCTGTTATTAAAAGTTTATTATTATTTTTTATGTTGTGGTGCAGCCTCACTCCAGAGCTTGCAAGGACAGCATGGCTCTTGGGGCACTAGCTCTGAGAAATAGGTGCTGACAGAGCCACCTCAGGGTATTGGCAGATTTGGGGTTCCTTCAGAGCTGTGCAATTCTTAGTGACATCCCAACAGAGCAGCTCCTGCTTCACAATGAGAAGGGTACCAGATGAAGAAACAAAATATTGATTTTGTTAGGATTCTGTGTGCAGGTTACCAAGATCATCAAACATTATTAATTCAGGCAGATGATTACTTAGATTTGATAGGAAACTTGATAGCTTTTTATTCTCCATGTATACCCTTACACAGTTTCCTTTCTCAGCCTTGTGTCAGTATATGATAGTGTGGTAGTTTGGGTGTTCCCCACCCCCACACCTTTGGAAGTCACCCAGACTAGACTCAGCCAGCTCTGGAAATGAAGCTTATATTTACAGCTAGCACAATATACATGGGCTGCCCAGGGAGGTGGTGGAGTCACCATCCCTGGAGGTGTTCAAGCAAAGCACTCAGTGCCATGGTCTGGTTGACTGGCTAGGGCTGGGTGCTAGGTTGGACTGGATGATTTTGGAGGTCTCTTCCAACCTGGTTGATTCTATGATTCTATATTTACAGTATATACAGCTTGCCAGCAAAACTGAAATTAAGTAGAACTCAGTATTTGATGGGGCAAAGCCAAACAGATCTCAGTTGAAAATATTTTCTAATGATCATTGTTTTGAAGTGCTTACCTCAAACTCATGTACCAATACTACCAAAAGGCAAGAAGACTGTGATAGCACTGTTTCTGTCATAAATTAGTACCCAGCCTGCAGCTGTGTAGCTCATTAAAAACTGTCATTTAGGGATATTTTGAAAACACAGAGGTCTATTAAAAAAGACTTGCAGTGAATGGTTGTCAAACAGACATGCAATTATTGTCATAACGTTGCCATCACAATTATTGTCCTAATGTTAGCATCGAGTGGATCCCAGAAATTACATGATGAACAGAGAAGTTGTTTCATGTCAAGAAAAGCCCGGCTGAGGCACTTAGTGCCATGGTCTAGTTGAGTGGCTAGGGCTGGGTGCTAGGTTGGACTGGATGATCTTGGAGGTCTCTTCCAACCTGGTTGATTCTATGATTTTATGTCCTTGTGAGATTTTCCAACAAAATTGTCCCTTCCTTCAGACCAGCCATCATCCATCTTTGAGTTTTTGAATGTGAGGCTGCAGTACTTGCTGGAAACCTCCATTAGTGCTAATAATAACTTCTTCACTCCAGTTTCTGAGTCTGACAGTATTTTCCTCCTGCCAGTCTGCAACCATTTATGTTACCCAAACCAGTCACAGAGATTAGCCTCTGGTTTCAATAAAAATCAAACCCTATGAGGAGAGGCTGGGGTTGTGCAGCCAGGAGAAGAGGAGGCTCAGGGCAAACCTCATTGTTGTCTACAACTACCTGAAGGGAGGCTGTAGCCAGGTGGGGGTTGGTCTCTTCTCCCAGGCAACCAGCAACAGAACAAGGGGACACAGTCTCAAGTTGTGCCAGGGGAAGTATTATCACCATTTCCCCGCTACAGGACTCACCCTTTATCATCTCTTAGCTACAATAAGCACTAGAAACACCCTTGTCACCTCTCCCAGGACAATGGCCACTTACTATTCCATTAGCTATTAAGAGAATTGATACTCTACTGTTAACAGTACTTGATAAAAGGTCTTAAGAGTATAGGAGGCAAAGTCAAACCCTGGCTGAGCTGTTATAAAAGGTTAACCCTCCTGGGGATGGTCTGAATCTGACCACAGGTCCTCCTGACTCTTCCTTGGGGATGGTCTGAATCTGACCCCAGGTCCTCCTGACTCTTCCTTGGGGATGGTCTGAATCTGACCCCAGGTCCTCCTGCCCCTTCTTTGGAGGTGGTCTGAAGCTGACCCCAGGTGTAGTGGTGAACCCATTCCCATTTCTTGTCTAGGGCTCCTATAAAACCAGAGGAACTGCCTGTTTTTCTTTTACCTGCCTTCCTGCCAGCAGCATCCTTGTTCCTGCTGTTCCTGTCTTGCCATGTGCCCACCCCACCACATGGTGAACAACCCCCTCCTAAGTCTACCTCCATCCATTGCCATCAATCTGGTTGTATATCTATTTTGTACCTTGTTTCCCTCCCCTATACATTCTGTAACTCCCCTTACCTTAAATACCTTTTATTTGTTGTTAAAGCTTTCTTTCTTTTAACTTCCAAATCGAAGCAAGACTATTCTTTGGGTGTTCAACCCTTTTTTTCCTTTCTTCACCTAATTCCTTTTATTCCAAAAGGGGGAGAGGGGAAAGCATCCTATTGATGTATTGTTCTGTTAGGTAGATGCAGGTGAATGAGAAGTGTCACACTGTGTAAAGTAGTTGTGTGGTCTGAGATTAAAATCTACTCAGCACACATGGAAAAAGGAAAGAAACTGTGACCATGCTGAGATCATAACATCATGTTTGGGAGGAGGTGCACCTGGTGTTGTCATAGCATTTCTGGCCTATAGTACAGAAACAATACACTGTCTCTTAGTAATTTTTGTCAGATGTTTCATGATTACTTAGGTTATTCCTATTACAAGAAATGTAGATGAATTCTACCTTGCAACAACACAGATTATTTCTTAAAAGCACAGTCTGTTGAAGGACTCTTCTGTGCATAGGACACTGTTTTGCATCCTACACAAGCACCAAGTGGGTTCATAATTCCTCTTCTCTGTTTGCCTAAGGCCAACCTGGAGATAGGGCAAAAGAGAGATAAATTGAGGCTGTGTTTGTAACAGCTAGAAGGCAGTATGTGATCTGCATCCAAAGTGGTTGAAATGCTTGTGCTGAATCCTCACACAGCAGGGAGTGAGGAGAATGTTCAGATAGCTTGTGTTCTCAAAGAAATTGTCAGGGAAAGATGGAAGTTCGCTCTGAATGAGAGGCAAAAGCATGGGGAGAAAGCCTTGTGAGGTGGTATGACAAGGGTCAGGCAAGAAAGCTCCAGCACCCCGTGGAATCAGGAGAGCAGCACAACAGATCATGCTATCAGCAGGTGGCAGTATGTGGGACTGGGTAAAGACAAAAGCATCATCGCATCCCTGTTTCAGCCTGTGAGTCCTGGGAGAAGTCCTTCCCCTCCTCACTGCAGAGTCTGCAGATCTGGCAAAACTGCATGGAAGGATCCCAGCTCTCCCCACCCCGTTTTGCTTCCTTGGCTCTCTCAGTATGTCTGCCTCTTTACGAGTTTCACAGGGCTGAGTTAAGCAGATGCTATTTATATTGCAAACTGTTGCCTATAATTGCATTCATATATAATGCACAGATAGATTCTGTGTATGCATTTGTGTGCATGTGTGTGTGTAATATTTTCAGCTCCGTGGCACATTAATTTAGCCACCTGTCCTAGCCTCTCTCTGATGCACAAATTAGATTGTCTCAAGGGAGCCTGTGCAGCTGATTGGATCTGCCTTGTTACTAAGGCAACCCTTCTCTCTGCTTTCTGCTTTGTTATTCAGCTCCACCAAGAGAAAAAAAAAAGCTTCAGACCCTGGGGACACCAGCACTTAATAGATGCTCTTAGCAGACTTATTTATTCAGACAAGAATACAGTTTCTAAATGTAGAAGAGTGTTGAAGCAAGCAAAGTCAAATATAATGGTGCCATCCGAAGCAGATGATAAAGACCGAATTAAAGGCATGTACAAACACTGTATGAATCTTCATTTAGTTAAACTCTGTGTAGCTGATGTAAAGGTATCAAGCACAGCTATATCAGCAGATGTCTCTTTGAAGGTCATCTCTGATTGGGAACAACAAACCCAAAAAACCTTCACATCAAAAAAGCCACAAAAGTAGGGTGGAATCCAATGTAGGCTACAACCCAAATGATACTTTACCATCATTTGTACTTATTAGTTTGTTCCTGCTTTCTGCTTTAAGGTGGCTCATATTGATTGAATGCATCACAAATGCAGTGTGTATTTTATTCAGAAGCAAGGCATAATTTGGTCTTTGAAGAAGGGCTTCTTGCTCTAATTGTTTTTTACATCACATCCAGAAACGTGCTAAGCAAAATCGAGGTGATTACACTCAAGGATGGATAACTGATTAAGGTAATCATATATGCAGGTGGGAAGCACTGATAGACCTTTAAGCATTATGTCCAAAATTTTGCCTTGAGGAATTGTGCTCTGACATGTACATTGGTGTTTGCATTGGCACAGGCAATATGCACTTAGCTGTAGTTTATGATTTATCACAGTATCATCAAGGTTGGAAGAGACCTCACAGATCATCAAGTCCAACCCTTTACCACAGAGCTCAAGGCCAGACCATGGCACCAAGTGCCACGTCCAATCCTGCCTTGAACAGCTCCAGGGACGGCGACTCCACCACCTCCCCGGGCAGCCCATTCCAGTGTCCAATGACTCTCTCAGGGAAGAACTTTCTCCTCACCTAAATCTCCCCTGGCACAGCCTGAGGCTGTGTCCTCTCGTTCTGGTGCTGGCCACCTGAGAGAAGAGAGCAACCTCCTCCTGGCTACAACCACCTCTCAGGTAGTTGTAGACAGCAATGAGGTCTCCCCTGAGCCTCCTCTTCTCCAGGCTAACCAATCCCAGCTCCCTCAGCCTCTCCTCATAGGGCTGTGCTCAAGGCCTCTCCCCAGCCTCGTTGCCCTTCTCTGGACACGCTCAAGCATCTCAATGTCCCTCCTAAACTGGGGGGCCCAGAACTGAACACAGTACTCAAGGTGTGGTCTAACCAGTGCAGAGTACAGGGGCAGAATGACCTCCCTGCTCCTGCTGACCACACCATTCCTGATGCAGGCCAGGATGCCACTGGCTCTCTTGGCCACCTGGGCACACTGCTGGCTCATGTTCAGGCAGACATCGATCAGCACCCCCAGATCCCTCTAATTTATGTGTTCATCTTATAGCCAGTTTATTAATTGCAGCTTATGGGCTCTGTGTTTATATGCTGAGGGGATCAAGTGGAGCATTACTTGGGCACTCAAAAATCTACCTGTAGCAAGAATGCAGTGAAGATTCTCCAAGGGAGTAGATTTGTTTATAGACATAGATACCTGTTCAGGGGAGGAGCAGTAGAGTGGCTTTGAGTATCTGGCACACAGCCACGGTCCATAGCACAATACTGTGTTCCAGTGAATGAAAAGATGTCTCAAATATCAGAAGCCTTTTTCCTCTTGTACATTGCTTTTATGTAGCAGTTTCATGTAGTTTTGTTTTGTGTAAAATATTTGTCTTTTTGTCAGAGGTATGTACTGTTTAGCAACACAGCAGTGTAAAAAGACACAGGCAAAGCCCCTGCCTCAGGATCCAGTTACTTGCTATTATGTCATTCTCATAATGTGACCAAACACTGCCTTGAAAAGGTATTTGTCATGGTTCTTACCCATTCACCACCTCACTCCAATCTTACAGGGAAACCTCTGCACAGATTGTTGTGCTATCACCTCTAAACCATCTGTTTCCCTGTCAGTTTGCAACCATGGCTTTTTCTGTCAAGATATTATTTTAACTTCTCTTTGACTTGTGCTTAATTACTAGATGCATTTATAGAGACAAATCAAAGCA